>NW_026136706.1:13312345-13757345 GCF_905237075.1 Dicentrarchus labrax
TCATCTCTTGATCTCAGATTCTATCTTCCTTTTCACCCCTGTCTCCCATTAGGTACTAACCCCTGGTTACCTCTCACCGCCCTATCACCTGTCCTCTTGACCCTATGCCCCCTGACCTTTTGCAGTCTATTGCTCCTGACCTCCTTCCTTAACTCGTCCACCTCATCAACACCTCCTACAATCAACCCACCATTTATTTTGGATAAGATAATATAAGATGTTCCTTTACTGATCCCCCTTAGGAGAAATTCAAGATTGACACAGCAGCATAGGACAATGTAGTGCAAAAGAGAGTACAAGAGTGGAGGTACAACAAGATATCACAAAATAAAATATTACAAAATATAATAGAAAATAGACTATAAATGAAAGTATATACACTATGCATATTCAAGTAGGAATGGTGTGCAACTATTTGAGCAGCTTGACCAAAAGTAAATTGTACATGTGGAAATTAAATATAAATAGTGCAAATAGTTTGTGCGTTGTAGGTTGGAGTTTAAACCAGTCTTAGTCTGCAGGGGTTGGAGGTACTGGGTGCTGTAGTGTTGTGGAGTCTGATGGCTGATCGAACGAGCCTCTGAACAGCTTTGAGGCTCAGGGCTGGGTCAGTCTGTGGCTGAAGGTGCTCCTGAGCTGCCTCAGCTCAGTGTAGAGAGGATGAGAGGGGTTGTCCATGATGGCTTTCAGCTTCTCTCTCATCCTTTTCTCAGTCACATAAAAGCTTCAGCTAAATAAATGTAATGTAATGTAATGCAGGTCAGTAAACTAACATATATACTAGGGTCTGCTGCTAAGAGGTTATTTTTTATAATTTTCTCAGAGAAATCTTGTTTATAATAAAGGTCAGACAGGTAACCTTTCCAGCATCTCAGATCAAGATGGCAGCAGCCGTCCTAAATGATCAATGCACTAGTTGAAAATGTAATTCAAGTCTATCTGAAAAATACAAACAGGTTTACTGAAAGGCAGTTATATAGAAACATGCAGTTAATCTGATGAACACATAGGTGTGCAATAGGATAATCATTTTTAAATGTACAAATTGATGTAGTGTGTCTTACTATTGCAACTGTTCAAATACTAAATGCCATCTGAATATTAGCCATAAATTAAGAGATGAGTTTAAAGAATTTCTTTCTAACATTTTAATATTCTTAGCAAATGTGCAAACTTATACATATTTAAATTTTCAATCTGGGATGGAAAATGAAAAGAATATTTTGAAACTGTATTTTTTTATTTCCAGTTTGTATGAATATTTTAAATGGGCTAACTTCACTCATCCATAAATTAAGATCCATAGTTGCTCCTTCCCAGTGCCCTCATGAAATATTCATGAGTGCATGCAACATGTGTGTCTTCAATCAAGTAGACGTACATGACACATACTGGTGTTGTAGACTCTCTAGCTTTCATACAATTTTGGTTTGGTATGATTCTGTCATGTCAAGGACACTGACACACACACTTGAACTGAAATGTGCACACACACACACACACACACACACACACACACACACACACACACACACACACACACACACACACAGAGTTTTGACAGTACAATGAACCGACAAGTACATTCAAAGTCACAACCTTTATTGTACTCTTCTGACCAGTGCAGTTACAGACACAGCTCACTTGGTTCTGTAGGCAGTGCTCCAAATCCTCTCAGTAAAATTAGGCATCTTATTTTCTCTTTTGTTCTCAGTTCTCCCTCTCTTTTGTCTTCGCTCTCGTCAGCTTTTATCTCGTACAGCCTCTCATTTCTCTCAAATCCTCTTTTCTCCTTTTCTCTTCCCTGTCTCTGTTGTCTTCGTTAGTCTGTCTCACATTGTAGTGAAACAAGTTCCACTCTGATCCAGAACTCCACCACGGGCTGAATTCATCGGCTTATCCAGTGTGTATGTGTGTGTGTGTGTGTGTGTGTGTGTGTGTGTGTGTGTGTGTGTGTGTGTGTGTGTGTGTGTGTGTGCATGTGTGTATGAGCGGAGAGAAGCAAATTTGTGAGAGAAAAGTGTGTTGCAAAAATGGAAAGCAGAGGAGGAGTGAGAGGAAATTTGTGTACGTGACCTCCTTTCCTGGCTGCCTGACAGAGTGGGTAGAGTGCTTGGATTGGGTGGTCGTTGCAAAGCACTCAGCCATCCATCGACCGACAGCCATTGATCTGCAAAGTCCAATGACTCACTAGCTTCTCAAAATGCAACCCACACAGGAATACATGCAAACGTGACTGCTGTGTGTAAACAAGTGCACATGCACATACTGACAGGAAGGCCTGTAGCTGTAATTACTGATTAATGTAATTACAGTCTACATATCAAATGAGTATAATTGGTTCAGAATTTTTAAACAGGGTTACTCTTTCAGAGATTACAGTTAATGCTGAATACTAACCCTAACACACACATAATAATTAAGAAAGAAATATTGGAAACTAAAAGAGGAATCAAAATACTGGCTCTGCATTACTGAAGACATTTCTGTTCTCAGGGACTGTATGCACATTAATAGAGGGGAGGAGGGGTCAGAAAAAGTTTATGTGAGGGTTATGCCTGTACTTGTTTTGCTGAAGGGAGGGTAGGCTAACTTATTTAGGGTAGAGAGTAGAAGAAGGTTGTTTGAATCTTTCTCATCCCGGATTTATATCTTATTTCAGCTGTCCCTTGTGAGATTTAATTATATGGAAAAAATCTAATTCTGGTAATATGCAACACAGGTAAGGTGCTCTTTGGCCATATGTATTAGGGCTTTATTTTTCCTGTCCCAATCAGCAGCCTGTTCCCTGTTCTCTCTGGCTGTGATAACTGTTTATTTAGCAGCTCTTTACGGCTCCATTCACCATTTAGTTATGCCAAGGCCAATGCAGTGGTCCAATATTTCTGCACTCAAGCTTCAACTCCTATCACCACCACAATAATGTTCGTACAATGCCTTATTTCTTTCTACAGTATAATACTATATTACACAAGATTTTATTTTAAGATAGTGAACCATCATTCATCATGAATGAAAACGTGCATTCACCTACTAATCTTAAATAATATTAACAAATAAACATGTTGCATGAACAGTTCTTGCCTTACATTTCAACAACAAATATTAAGAATAAAAACAATGTATGTGGTCTCCAAACGTGTTAAATCTTGAACACAAAAGGCACTAAATTGAATCTTATCCAGGTTTCAACAGCATAATAAGCTCAAAATTTGTCAAAACAAGCCAACAAAATAAGGAGTCACTTCCCTCATTAACACACAAACAGGGTTATGGTATTGTTTTTCCTCTTCTTTCCTCTTTCCATAGCACTGTTCAGTCCAAAGCCCTTAATCCAAGACTATGGTAATGACTGTATTTTTCATCTGAGTGTATGCCATGGTGATTTGTATTTTAAACCCCATGATAAAGACTAAAGCGGAAACTCTCACTCTGGGGTTTTTAACCTTTTTATCCAATTCAACGAGCAAATCCACAGATTACAGCCTTTTAAGCTTTCTTCATGAAGACTGCACTGGGTTGCTCCTCTTCGCTCGACATCTGAGTAAATCTGAAAATCTGTCAACTGAAAATAAAGTGTGTAACATGTCAGAGCCCTTATACTTTACTTACTTTACCAATGTTACTAGACAATTTACATTACAGTATTTTAAGGCCCTTTTTGTTGCTGTAGTAGATCCAAAATTGCTCGGTTCAAGGCTCTGACCTCCACAATAAAAGTACAGTGGAAGCAAAGAGAAAGTGCACCACTTGTAGGAGGGTTTCATAACTACAGTTGTTTTCCTAAAACATGTTTTAAAAAGGATATTTTATTCACCCAAGCACCCAGGAAATTACATGGTGGCATCCGTCCACTTAAAACACTCATATAAAAACAAATATTTCACAGCTACCTGCAATATATCGCATAAAACACACAAACTGCCCACACACAAGCGACCAGTCTTGCAAATCAATAAATTGTACAGTCAGGGGGTGCTGAAGGCTTTCATTATAGATCTGAAAGCTGGTAGTTGCTGAGCATTGCACAACTGGGCCAATGGCACTTCACTTAACATTTATTCTGTGACCCCATTCACACCTGGCAGTGCAGTCTAATTTTAAACAAAGGAAACACATGCTCTGTGTCACACAGTACAAAAGCTACTTTACAATCTCATGTGGGTTCCTTGCTAACTTTAATTGTTTACCCCGTTGATAATTAAATGGGATGTGTCAAGGTGATAGTTGAGAGCAGGGAATTAGTGTGTTGTCAGTTTAGCGCTACTAATGTCAAATATAATTTGGTAGTAAAGTAATCAGTGCAGATCAGATAAGGATTATGATATGAAAGCATCAATGGGAGCAAAAAAGTCATCAATAACTGTGGGAATCAGGTATCATAAACCACATTACAAAAAATCTATATATATGCTTTCATATGTATGTTTTCCTGGATTGGTCATTTGAAAAGATCTCCCAGAGTTAGATACACATATCAGTTCAATATGCTAACATATGATTTAAAGCAATAAACCAGCTTATCTGTCATACGTTATAAATAAACTGACTGCTCTAAAATACAATTTATCTGACTCCAGTGGCATTTATGAAACAGCACTCATACACACAAGCTGCCCTCCCCAGAATAATTTCCCACCATCAAATTTACTAACTGTTAAGCTAATCTTAAACTACCAGGTGAAACCAGAAGAAGTTTGATTGAGTATTGAATCATCATTCATTTCTTACTCATTGTTTGGAATATTAAATTAATTAAATGTAATTACCTCATCTCAAAACATTAAAACTCAGCCGTCTCTACAAAAAACAACGTAATCGACATTTTGTTTCCATATAAAATCAGAAAACAGATTACAAGCAGTGCGCAGCGGCTCTTTCTCTACGTTTAAGATTGATCGTGTTATGGAAAGAATGTCACAAGATTAATAAAGCCACTTTAATTACACAAAAGGTGGCCTATATATATGTATCAGCTTAAAATCACTTCGATCAACTGAGTGCTCATAAACACATTAAAGTGCTTTAAAAAAGTCAGAACTTGTTAATAAGGTCAGAGAATAAACATTTTGAGTACCACCTAAACTTGCCTATTTCTAGGAGGTATTTAATATATCTTTGAGTCGTAAATATACAGTAACAGTGAGCCTGACAAAAGTTAATATAACACAGAAGCAAGGTTATTATATTTTAATAAAACTAAACAATAAAAAAAAAAAAAAAATTGTTTTAGTAATTAAAAAACAAAACTAGACTTTGGAACAAAAATCAAAACCAACTGAAACTATATTGTAGTTACAAAACCATCTAAAACAAAATAAAAATACAGGAATGTCTTTAGTTTTCTTTGTCAAATACCTCTATATTATAATAAACAAAAAATTAATACTGAAACTAATAAAAACTAAACTAAGACCACATACCCTCTCTGGAAACTAACTGAAACTGAACTGGAAACCAAAGTTAAAAACTAAAAATTAATAAAGATACAAAACTATAATAACTTTGCACACACGGACAGGAGTATATACAGATCATTGAGGTTTTTAATAATCATCAACACATTTATGTACAAAGCAAGCGATGTCATACTCAAATGACCAAAAAAAAAAAAAAAAAAAAAAAAGGAATCCTAAAATGCATTTTCTTCTTTTTTTTTCTTCTGTCATTAAAATAGCTAAAGATTATCTGAGGGAATCAATTAAACAGTTCAACACTTTTGGTACAGAGTCAGTATAATTACAGTTTGACAAAACCTTCACGGATTACCTTCCACAGTTAAACAGGCCTGGGCATGGGAGGTTGACGATGGATCCAAAATTATTTCCCTCTCCAATGACAATAAATGAGTTATGAGTGCAAGATTCCTTAAAAACCTCATCCCTGCCAGTTTTCCCAAAAGCACCAATTTTGTTTTTGTTCTTCAGTTATCCAATGGAACAAAAGCATTCTGGGAAATACAAATTACCCAGACGCAGCTCACACAGAAGACCTTCAATGGGCCAGGGAAATGTATCAGTGGATTAATTGAAAAGGGTTTGTTGGGTTTCTTGTTATGTTTGCAATTTACTACACAATCTGCTATCCATAACTATTCTTTCCTATTTGCCATCGCTGTGAGATGTGTAAATTTAATGTCGTTTTAGTTCTTTCTTCAAAAAAGCATCTTGAAACAAAGAACCTGATTGTCTAATGCACACAACTTTTAACGATGTCACAGTTTGGGATTTAGTATAAACTTTCTTCATTCACCCCCAGCTCATTAAGTGAATTAGTGAAGCGTTCTCCATGTGTGCCTCTAAAAAGAAAGCCAGCGACAAAAATGACGTTTTAGTAGTATAAACAGCAACAGAAGGGCAAAAGTGTATTTTTTTTTAAATGCCAATTGTTTATCATGTATTCAGTCACACAGTGAAATAGAAATGTAATAATTACTTCTACTTATAGTGTGAAGTTTAAGGGAAGTGGCATGTTCATCCCTCATGTTTTATGAGAAGAACAAAAAAATTATGCATTGATGTTAATTAAGCTTTGTGGTTCAAGGTCCAATTAATTAGATCAGCATTTATCTCAATCTGGGATTATGGTAGGTTCTGTTCTGTTGGCAAGGTCCAATATCTGGGATCTCTAAGACAGCGATCAACCCAATTCGCAAATCCCAGGACGTACTAATGGTACAGTTTTTGTGCATTTTAAATTATATCATATATAAACACACTTTAGGATATTGGTGTTAAAACTGTGGCAGATGAAATGTCCATTTAAATCTACAGCAAAGTGGTTTCCAAGTTGAACAACCCAACAAAGCCCAATGAAAGATTAGTTTGGTGCCATTTAAAATGGAGGGGGGGAAATCACACCCAGGGCAGTTCTAATTGAATTTCACTGTGTTTTGTGAATATAGGTGATAATATTTGTCATAGTCAAAATTCAAACCTTATTTTTGCAGCCATTATATTTAGTTATTCCCTTCCTTCAAAATAATCCAATCTTGCACCCTGTTCCAGGATTCACAACATGTGGTCACTCTGTGAAAGAATCACGTGAGGATCTACCAAAACTTCGTCTGCATTATTAGTTTATAAAACCAGGGACTAGGAATAACTGAGGGAAATACAGCAGAACAAGGAAGCAGTTTCCACTTAACATCCTTTAAGAAAGCATAAAAGTAAAACAAATTTAGAGAAACTAATCTTTTACAAAAACACTTGCGCCACTAGTTAGTTTGGTTTCTTTTCCTCTTCAGTCTTTACAACAGTGACTGCTTAAATGAGCAGCAACACTGAGGAGTTGTTGGTGAAAGTCACTATATACACATACACACACAATTCACACTCACTATACAGTCATACAACTGTGCACACATGTCAGTGTGCCCAGTTTTCTCAGTGGTATCACAGGTGACAGTCTGCCAGTCTCTCTATCTCTCACACAAACAGAAACAAACTGGTGAGCTGAGTTGGGCCGGTGCGCCTATATTGTAACTGTGACAACTAGGGTGGTCTTCTTGGTGGTTTATGAGGCTCAGTCAGGTCATCTGGCTGCCAAAGGGAACTGTGGGAAAGGTAGGTCCTCCTATAAAGCTTTTTTTTTTTCTTTCTTTTTTTCTTTTTTTTTTCTTTACATTTTCCTTAAGTCCTTCCAGGGAGTGGCTGTGTGTAGACAAAGAGAGAGACAAAAGGTCAGCTTCGATCGAACATTTTGTCTCATTTGTTTGTATTTATCAGAGACAAACTCATCAGTTAATGCTTACAGAAAACAACATTAGGCTGCATAACTATGACATAATATGTAGAGGAACAATTCAGTCAGAGCACAATTGAAGCAAGAGCAAATTGAGTGAATCACCATTGATCACCTGTCTCACTAGTAGAGGTCTGTCTGGTTAACATGCTAATACTTTGGAATGCTACGTTTTCAGAAATAGTGAGAGTAATTACCATAAAAATAAAAACGACAAGTTGCAGCCATTGTAATGCTAGTTAAACATGCAGAACTACCATTACATTACATCATCTTCCTCTCAGGTATCAGGTAAATTGGTCAACAGGTCAAAGAGTTGGTGTTGGTCCTTAAAGGACCAGTGTGTAGGATTTAGTGGCATGTAGCATCATCGGTAAAGTTTCAGATTGCAACTAACTGAACACCACTCAGTGTCAGGATTTGACAACCTTGGATTGAGAAGCGCTATGAAGTGTGTAAGGAGAAACTACAGTGGTTGCAAAACTTGAGAAAAACACAAAAGACCCAATCCGCAGGCAATGTTTGGTTGGTCCATTCAAGGCTACTGTAGAAACATGGCGCACTTCATGAAAAGCTACTCACGGCGTCTATAGATTAAAAACAGCTCATTCCAAGGTTACTAAAACACAATTCCTATATTCAGATGATTATAAATTAATCAAAACATACCTCTGAATATTATTCTATTTCTGCCAATAGATGTTACACACTTGACCTTTAAAATAGTGAAAATGTATGTGAAAACTGAACGGGGTAAAGAGAAACCCGTCTCAAACAATGAACTGGTTGATTGTATTTTAATCGGTCACAGATAAATGACTTAATTAATCAAATATAAATGAAGAATGTAGGGAGAGGAATAGATAACTGAAAAGGCGATAACAGTGGGAGTGCTAAGCCAAAGTGAAAGGCTATGACTGAAAGAGAATATTTCAAATCAATAATTAAAATACCCAATGCCCACAATGGAATTAAGTTAAATTAATATAAATGACATAACACTTATATAAGGACAAGGACGCAGACTGACAAAGAAATGGAAGAATAAAGATTGAAAATCTTACCATGAGGGCTTGTTGGTTTTAGCTTTCATCATCTGAGACATGAGGTTTAGCAATGGCCATCTCCTCCTTGCTATTTGCAATCATCTTACACTTCTACAAAAACACACAAAAAACCAAATCAGTTACTATGAGTTGGCACAGTTGCAAAAACAACTACTCACTCTGCGACATTTATCAGGCAAACACGTACACATACTGTACAATCACTCCTCCAACCCCCAATTTACCTCAGTAAGCTCCTTGATGGTGTGTATGTTAGCTTGCTGAGTGACCTTCCGCTTTGCTTCCTCGATGTGGTCCAAGTTAAGGGTTGGCGTTGGTGGGGCGAGGCACGGGGGAGGCTTGTTTGTGATGGTAGGAAGTGGAGCAAGAGGAGGCATGGCAGCCAGAGCACCCATATTGGTCAAGGCAGCTGTCATAGTAGCTGCTGTCATACTGGCCATAGCGGCACTCATGGTGATGTTTGACATGCTGGGCATTCCTGGAATATTGGATAGCCCCATTGGACCCATGTTGGGCATATTCGGCATGTTTGGCATCCCCATGCCCATTGGGAGAGGTAAAGGTAGGGGTAAGGAGAGGGGGGCAGGAGATGGAGTTGGGAGAGGGAGCTGGAGGATGGCTTTTGGCCGAAGACTCTCAGGAATGGGCACCCCCGCCTTAGCACACATGGCAGCAGCATTAGCTTTGGCTATCTCCAGTAACTGGTCCTTATCTGAGGAAAGAGGACAGAGGAGAGACAGAGGGCAGAGAGGGTGTAAAACAAAGAATGAATTTAAGAAAAATCGAAAAACAAAATCATACAAAATGAAACCGTGAGCTGTGTTAAGTATGACTGTTTTTAGTTCCTATCGAAATGTTTTACCCAGTTCAGTGAGCCGTGGAGGAGTCTTGCTGGTGCTGCGTCGTGTTCGGGACCCTGAGCGGCGCTGTTTGCGAAGAATGAGAACTGGAGAGTGGCTAGGTTCCCTTTTCCACCTGTCACGTCTATCGAACGAACGACTGCGAAATGCTGGGCGCCTGCCTCGACCCCTTGACCTAGACCTGCGTCTGCGGTCAGAGGAACGTGACCTCGAGCGCCTGCTTCTGTCTCCTGACCTGGACCTTTTCCTCCGGCCTGTGGAGCGGCTCTTGGATCGCTTGCTTCTGTCTGTGGACTTGGACCTCCTCCTCCCACGGGTGTTAGGTGAACGGGATCGCCTCTTGCGGGTTGGAGAGCGGGACTTGGACCTGCGGACCCTGGTCCGTGACTTGGAGCGTGAACGCTTACGTCGTGCAGCAGAGCGTGACCTCCTCCGCCGGGCAAGACTCCGAGATTTAGACCGCCGCTTCTTCCTTTCTATTGGTGAGACAGATTCTCTTTTCCTCACTGGAGACTTAGACCTGAGGGAAGGTGAATGATAACAAATATATGCACAATGAGGGTGGAGACAATTCCCTGAGTAACTTGATTACAAAAAATTATTTAATCCATATATAATTATACACAGCGCACCAAGTTTTGCCTGGATGAAGACAGAAAATAACAGAGAAAACGATAGAAAGTGTCCAAGTTTGGGATCATTCCAAGTTGAAATAATAAAGAAAAACTCTGTAAGTGTGTTTATTGTAAGACCGAACTAGCCTACTAGAATAGCCCATTGTCAATGCTTCACTGTGAAAACAAGTCATTGTTTTTCCATGGGGAAAAAAAGAAAACGTGATTGCTCTCTTGATCACATGAGGCATCCAGGTCCAAAACAAACCACCTAGACCTTCCTTAAAGGGGACGGCGGCTCAGCCAGTAAGACAAAGGTTCAGTTAGGAATCAGATCCTGTACTCAAAAGTTCTAATACGCTACTTTGAAAATACTCCACTAAGTAGTACAGTAGGAGAAAAACAGAAGCCTGTCCCCCGTTGTTGAAAAAACATCGAAACCTCTACAAAATCTCTTTTGTATATTTGATATTGCTCTTTAATAAAGCAAACATATTTCTTACCCAGTTACTCGATAAATGAATTTAATAATTGATAGAATACTTCTTCTACTAAAATAATCAATAGCTGTAGCCCTATGCACAATACTGCCTTTTACATTACAACTATTAGTGCAGCATAATGTGAGAATTAGGTCTTTAATATTTAATATTTTTCGAGATCTTAATAAACTTTAAAGTATTTAACTCCCACAGAACTCCCCCCCCACACACACACACACACACACACACACACACACAGGAACATACACACAACAAACCTAGACTGCTTCTTTCTGGATGCAGACTTTGACGTGGATCGTCGAGGCGAAGAAGTTGAGCGTGAAAGTTTCCTGCGATCCGGTCCAGGTGAGCGTGACTTGGACAGCTGCTTCTTCTGCTCTCCCGGAGATGCTGGACCTGTAGAGCTGAGGAGCCTGAGAAGGGTTTTAACGGGAGATTCCTCTTCTTCATCTGAGCCTTCTGAACAATCTGACTTTTCTGGGCTTGTGCCAGGCTCTCTGGAACCAGACCTGGAGACATCTTGTTCATTGGATGAGCTGGCACTCTCTCTCTGTTGCTTGTCATTGTTGGGAGCAAGCGTCTGGGGCGGCAACTTATCGGAGGAGCTTGCAGCAGGGGGGCTGGAGGCAACTGCTGAGGTCATGGGTTTCCACACACCTGCATGGTACATATTAAATGATAAAGCATAAAGACACATTAGGCCCTTTCAAGGCAACATTATCACAACTTACTGAAGACTGAATATTATATTTTTGTAGCCCGTACTTTAAGATCTGTATACACTACAATTGAATGACTGAGGGTTAAGGGGTTACTGAAGTGTCATTGCCAATTGACTCGAGTTTTAATATTGCACTTTTACACTTAAAATTGATTTACAATAACATCGACTAGTTTGTGAAGAACAGAAAGTTGAGTTTCACTTTTGTTTTTGTAATGGAATGCTCTTGTTAACAATCTTATCGTAGCTGATGCTTCAAAACATAGCCATGGAAAAGGTCTGACCTGTTGTAGCTGGAACATCTCCACTTTCGCTTGTTGCCTTCCCACCAGCTGTCTGCTCTACCTTAGGAGAGGATGGCTTCTTTTCTTTAACAGGAGAGGAAGATGTGGATCTGGCTGGGGAGGAGCTCTCAGACTCCCCATCACTTGACTCAGACCTGGAACTGGACTTAGATTTATTCAAAACTGCAGAGTCAGATTTAGACTTTGACCTTCTGCCACCCTTCCTAGGAGATTTGGACCTCCTCTTGCCAGGTGGTGGTGAGCGTGACTTTGACCAATGCCTCCGAGACAAGGAGCGGGATTTGGAGCGTTTGCTAGATCTTGGTGGAGAGCGATTTCTCCTGGCAGGGGATCGAGAGCGCTTTCTGATAGGTGATCGGGATGTAGACTTTCGTCGGGAAGGAGGGGTCCTGGATTTGGTCCTTTTGCGGGGACTCTTAGATCTGGAGCGACGGTTGCGCTTAAGGACTACAACGGAACGTGATCGAGTTCGCCTGCTCCTGCGGACAGACCGGGATCGTGAGCGGCGGGATCTTGGGGGTGGTGACCTCCTACGTCTAGACACAGATCGACTCCTGGAGCGCCTGCCTCCTGTGCGCCTTCCCAGTGACCGCGACCTGGAGCGATGAACAGGGCGTCTTGATCTAGAGTGGGAGCGACGGGTTCTATTAATGGAACGTGATCGTGAACGCCTGCCAACTGCACCACCTCGTCTAGGTGAGCGGGTCCTGGAACGCCTATTGCCTCCACGGGGCCGTGACTCTGACCTTCGACTTCTCCTTGGAGACCGAGATAGAGAGGGGGACCTGCGCCCACCACGTTTAGGGGATCGTGACACCTTTCTTTTAGGTGAGTGGGAGCTTCTGCGTCGCTTTGGGGAAACAGACAATGAAGTCCTCCGACGTTTAGGAGACTTGGACTTCTTTGACGCCTTTGGCGCCTTCTTCTTGGGGGTTGGGGAGCGAGAGGTGGACCGGGACCGACAGCTAGCTCTTTTGGGTGACTTTGACTTTGGGGACGGGGAGAGTGACTTCCTCCTAGATTTAGGGGACTGAGAGCCGGACAGAGAGCGGGACAGCTGCCGGCTCTTTAGAGGAGTTTTAGAACGTTCTCCCTTTGAGACTGACCTGGAGAGGCTTCTTGACCGTTCTTTCACTGCTGTTGCAGTTTGACCATCAGACTGCTGCCTACTAGGACTAGGTGAAGGTGACGGACTATGTCTTGACCCAGACCTCTTAATGTCTTGGCCCCTGGAAGGGGAGGGAGACCTAGACCTGGAAGAATCATGTTCCTTGGCCTTTGGCCGCTGAACTGAATTGGCCTGATCTTTAAGGCCTGGGTCATCTCTTGGGGTAGCACCTTCCTGTTTAGGGATAATGTCAGGGAGTTCATGGGCATGACTGAATGTACTACCAGCATGACTACCCTCTGTCTTAACCTTAACTGTTGCTGTCTGTGTTATCTCATCCTGGCCTGCAGAGGGTGACCTAGTGTCCTTTTCTGAGCCATTTGTGTTATTGCCCTTCCCTCCAGATGGGGACACAGCCATATCTGATATTTCTTCTTTCTTCACTCCAAGCACATCAGAATTCTGTGTAAGGATAGGAACCCCCTTCTCCTCCCCTCGTTTGCTTTTTGGAACCAGTTTGGACACTGGTTCTTGCAGGTCAGATGCTGCAGCTGGAGAGTATTTGCCATCACCAGCCCCTTTACCTCCTTCACCTTCAGACTCAGAACCTGAAGCCGAGCTGCTTTCAGATGGGGAGCGAGATGGGGATTTCTTTTCCTGCTTTTCATCCTTCTTCTTCTTCTTTTTCTTCTTCTTAGCAGCATGTCTTTTGTGTTTTTTGGATTTTGCATCACCTTCCGTTTCCGCACGATCTGAGAGGAGAAGTGAGGATTTTTTTCAATAAAATGAATCAATTTCTTTTAAAGAAAATATGAATTGTGTTTGTGTGTAAGAGTCTCCTACCTGTAATTACATCCCTTTTGCCCTCTTCCTTCAGCCCAGCATTGTCTTCAGCCCCTGTAGCTGCTGCAGCCAGTCTGGCACTACAAACACAAAACAAATATAACACAAAGAAAAGTGTTCACAGAAATTGTAGTTTTTCCTTGTTAATGTGTAGTCTCCAATACAAACAAAAAAGTAGGTCACAGTTTGGGTAAGGTACAAAATCTTGTTTAGGCAAGCCTAAAAAGTATTATGATGGGAATGGTGGCTTTTCTCAGACAAATCTGCAGAGATAATACAGGAAATTTGGATAGTGTGTTAAACTCTGGATTGATGTCTATTGCCTTTTACACCTCCAATTCCACATAACAGTAACTTGAAGAAATATAGAAATTTTGACAAAAAAATATAGTACACAGCTTTAATTTTTTTTTAGTATCCAGCTTGAATTTTATAAAAATTTATGTTCACGAGGTTGAAAGAATAAATCTATTAAGTCTCAGACAACAATCAATTTATTTTACACATTTTCACAAAATGTAATTTTAAATAACATTTTAGTTCTACTGACCTGGCTCTGGTTGTCCTGACAGGTCTCGGTGGAGGTGGTGGCTCCACATCCGAATCAGCACCAGACTCTGAACTGCTCTCCTTTTCCCCCTTCCTCCTCTTTTTCTTCTTCTTGCTCTTGTGTTTTCTGTGTTTCTTGTTTTTCTTGTGAGGTGGCTCATTTCCTTCCTTGGCATTTATGTCATCTTTCTCAGGTGCCTCATCCTCACCTGCACAGGGCAGCCAGTATTTTAGATTATGCAAATATATGGCAAATCCATAACATGACAATACAATTTGGATGTGCAGTCATTATCCAATAGGTAAAAGTTTCTCCCTATACACAATCAAACAGCGGTGCAGCACTGTTGCTACATACCACAAATTCTTCCAAAATGTGATCACCGTAAATCCCTGTACAATTAGCTTGTAAGTCAAACTATATATTTTCAATTTTCAAATTGGTTTGGTAAACTGGTTGATAAGGAAAACAAAGAGTGATGATGGTCATGATGAAACTACGGTTGGTTGGATAAAACTAAGGAGGAGGGGACGCGGGTATTTTGCCTCCTGTGTGTAAGATGTTAAGATGCCTTACAGAGTTATTTGACTCTGGAAGCAGCTGGAAATTATTTATTCCGTGTTTAGAACAATACTTAATATATTAAACAAATAAACTCCTTGCTTGTTGCTCTGACACATTCAGAATCAGAAGTGCTTTTTCCTTTATCCTTGAACAGGCGGCTGTTAAAACATATATATTTAAATAATTAAATGAAGATCATAAATGTGCTAGAAATAGTTGACTATATGAAAATCTTTAGTCAGGGGCAGCCATAGGAAACACTGTACCCACTTATCGTTTATCCTGTTCAATTCAGTGTGCACTCTTCACAGGAATCCTGTGTAAACTGTTCGTCATACACAAAGAATAAAGTGATTTATGGATAAGAGGACGTTTGGCAGGCACTAGTTAGCCTTTCACCTTGACAATTCTGTATTCGGTATAATGCAGTTTTTTCAGGACCGATGGAAAAGCCGTAACAAGCCATACCATGAGCGACCATGCTGTTACATTTTTTCTTTATAATTTTGAACATTGCCAGTTCAGCTTTCGTGTGTTTTAAATAGTTTCTGGACAACTATGGACTTTTATGACAAAAAGGGCATTAAACCTCTCAGGCATAAAAAAAATCTGCAGGAAAACAGCAGTAAAAGAAACTAAATCAAAATGGCAAAAAATTGAATGAAACATATTTCTTTGTGTCCAGTCACTCACCTGAGGGAATTTCCACTGCACATTCCATTGACCCTGGTTTTGTAAAGGCCCTCTTAATGCCTCTGGTGTGCTGCTCCCTCACTCAACACTGGTAAGAGAAACAAAGTTATTCTCAGTTCAGCAAAAAAGAACGCATCATTAACACAAAGTAGAGATTTCATAGACATTATATAGCAAAATGTAAGTAACCCTAACCCACAGCCGGCTAGCGAATTGACTCAAGTGCTGTATCATTACAGTCACCGGATTGGTTTAAGAATGTGTCATCATATACAATTGATGAGAGAGAGAGGCATTTAAACCTCGTCTCCTCAATACATCCATTATTTAAGGAGTCACAACATCAATGTGTCATTACAACAAAACTGATACAAAGAACAAAAAGCACCAAGAGCTCAATGATGAACACAGTTCACATGCCGTTGCTGAGCGGCTAAAAACCCCCCTTAGGCGATCAAGGTAAGAAACGCCTTTTACCACACCACCACAGTGTAATGGAAAAACAAGCCAAGTTGTGCCAGTGCAGCTCGCCTGCTTATGGGTCTTTACAGCATATGGTGACTACACTCTCAACGGAAAAACATTATCCTAATGATATGTAAGGATGAGTACAGAGGAACTTTCTAAAATGGATACCCCTCTAGTCAGGAGCCAAATAACTGGGCAGTCATGCTGCTATCAGTATTTATAAATGTGGTGGACAAAATAGACACCTCTCAGTATAACCAAGAGTACCACAAACTATTACATACAAAATTACCATGAAGATGACCCAATACGCACTTCTCTAAAACAGTTTGAACAAAAACTAATTTTAACCTTCATGAAGGTAAGACTTATTGCAAGTCTGTTCTAATGGACTACTATTGTATATAACCCCTCTGTTATTAAACAGTCAAGTCTAGAAAGGTCCCAAGAAGCTCTACAGGTTCAGGACTGGAGCTGAACATTTTCCAATTATATATATGTGTGTAATAAAAAATAAATGTTGAAATAAAATGTTTCCCATGTGTGCCCTAACCAAACCAGGTCTCATTCCCACTCTTTCCCTAAAGGGTATTGTGATAAATATTGATAAAGAACACCTTCTGGCCATGGTCCTATTTAACTTTTTCCACCACATACTATAGCCCAGTCACAAGAACAACTTGAGTATTTAACTGGCAAATTAAGACAGCCTGTCTCTGAACACACAATAACCGCAATGCTTAGATAAACCTACAGTGTGTGTCAGCAAAAGGACCAAAATCTGACTAGATTACTGTGTAACTTTGCTTTTGATTTTACAGTCTGTAAACACTCTTTTTGAAAGATTAAAATAAGTAAAACAAGAGACGCACATGAACATGAGCATGCATCTGCTTACAGATTAGCTATCTTTATTTAAGGAATAAATAGACCGCAAGCATCCTGCCTTAACACCAGTCACTGAGATACGTAACAAACATGGTCTACCAGTACTTAAATATAGGACCACTGATATAATAACTCAGTGGTATAACCCTTCTAACACAACAAAGCTGTTGT
Organism: Dicentrarchus labrax; assembly: GCF_905237075.1. Taxonomy (NCBI): domain Eukaryota; kingdom Metazoa; phylum Chordata; class Actinopteri; family Moronidae; genus Dicentrarchus; species Dicentrarchus labrax. The sequence continues at coordinate 13,329,444 of NW_026136706.1, forward strand.
GTCTCCCAGACTACAGTGAGGCTGAATAGCTAATGCAAAAGTTCAGAAACATATACTTGTAGATGGTGGTAGCCGTACAATTTAAAATTAACTAAGATCTCGGAAAAACATCTTATTGGCATCTTATTTATGCATTCATCCATTAAAGTTGTCTGATTTCAGCCGATTACCACCGTCTTCTTTGTATACTATATTTGTTTGTATGCAAGAGTTACTGGATACCTACATTTCCTGAGTAGTATCTATCTATCTATCTATCTATCTATCGTAAAGGCATGTTTCATTGTCGACCATGAGCTTATCGTGTAAAGGCAACATTAGCCCTGCCACCATACATACACGAGAAGCACTCCTGCTAACAAACACTGGCAAAGAGCCACGAGTCACAATCTCACAGTTGGCGCAAAACACACACACACACACACACACACACACAGGATTTATTTGCAGAAACAATTAACCAACACTAAACAATAGCTACGTATCCGAAAACAATAACACTTAAATCGTGAAACACCAAGAATCGAGGTTATGTAGCAAACACATGAAACGCCAGGGTTGCTAACGTTATCTAACATTACCGCTTCAATTACTGCTACAGCTAACCATCCAAAGGTATGGTGGCCAACATGTTATTTCAGGACTCAAATAACCGCAGCTAACATTAAGTAAGCCCCATTGTGTGTCCGACGCACTGGTACGCGGTGCTTTGTTACACGAAATGCAATTATTTACACGTCGGTTTGGACAAAGATGTGCGGATAATAGAGGCAAACAAAAGAGAGGAGGAGGAGGAAAGTTGTAAGCAGCAACAGACAGTTCATTCACATGTTAGATAATCAGTGCTGGGCCTGCACTGCCCTCGGTAGCCTTAACATTCATTCACAGAGGACTACGGCTACCTAACATTAGCTTAACTCAATACAACGACCATAATAATAATAATAATAATAATGTTTTTTTATTAAACTGCATATTCATTAAAATGTGCATTATTCTGCACGCCTACCAGTTGGAAAAGCTGACACATGCTGCCTGCACGCCGCGGCCTAAGAGCCAGCCACTCGCTAGCTAACGTTAGCATTGCCGTAGCTAGCGAGCTAGGCGTTTAGCAGCCGCTTGTTTCACCAAAGTGAGTTCATCCGCTCATCGCAGCTGTCGATTCTGTCGCACATACTCACCCAGCTTCTGTTCGGTGGCTGCAGTTCCCGTGGAGAAAACGCCAACTGGCCGCAGTCCTGAGATGTGTGAAGCCGAACAATCGTTGAATATGCTAACCGTTCACGTTAGCCGACTACCTGATCCGCCATGATGGAGAAAGGTTACCCAACATGCCATGCTTCGCGGTTTGAATGGCGGCGTCACTGTTTCCTAGGCAACTCCGTGCTCCATGGTAGCAGCAAACTCACCGTGGTTCAATTATCTCCAACGTTACTTCTTGTTTTTGTCTTTTGTACGTATTATCCTATGTATAATATTATAAATAATGTATGATTTTAAAAAAGAAAAGAAAAGAAAAGAAAAGGCCCCGTTACAATTTATGAGTGTGTATAACTTTATGTAATGATTGGATGTAGTTTGTGTCTCTTTACTCTGCCTTGTTAATTTTGTTGCACTCAATATATTTTTTAATATCTTTACGGTTTCTTGGTTTTTATACCCTGGATCTCAGAGAAACATTACTTCATTCGGGCTATATTTTTCCTTGTTGAAATAGAAACGAAAATAAACAAACACTTGAAGCTGTACAGTGTGACACCCATCTAGATAAGGTAGGAAAAAGCACACCTGAGTGTCTTCATCGTATTACATGTGGTCACTTAATTAAAAATGCTTTTCCCTTTTCAGTGCTCAAACTTCACTACACATTTCCCATGCACGAAAGAAAGAAAACTAAATGATGTGTTCATGGACAATGCATGAGACTTTCTCATATACAAAATGGTTTGAAAGTTGCTGCTTAAAAACCAGACATATAACAACAAAGTGATGCACAATTGCAAGCCTTTCTCTCTCTCTCTCTCTCTCTCTCTTTCTCTCTCTCTGTTTTTACCTTCTTTTTGTCCTTCACAGTTGAAAAGAGTGAATGTCACATTTGGTAATAATGATCACCTCCTAGGGCATGTAGACGATATTGTTTGCTGTTAATATATGTGGCTTTAACATCTGTTTTCAGCAGTAAATGCATTTGTTGTTGTTTTTAAGCAGAGACATGGACCATTTAATGATTTTTAGTATTTTGTGCCAAACCTGATTCGATTATCTGGATAATCTGGATTATAATAGTAATTTTATCTGTCATGTAAAACACATGCAAGTGTTGACTATTGAGTCGTGTGTGTCTGTGTTGAATATGAAGTAGCTTTTATGTGTAAGCAGTATTTAGTGCTTTTATTTAGAAACATCAGGGCAGAAAGTATTACTAGTTTTAACTTTAACTAAGAAATGTGTGCAGGCAGCAACTATAGTTTTAAAGTACTGTAAATGTTGTCTTCAACTGCCAAGGTCCCCTTCAGACACATTTTAAAACATATAAAAATACCCTTCTTTGTATATTAAATTGTGTCTAATACGATTTTTCCATAAAGTACTCCTCCTTCTCCCTCCTTGAAAAATCCAGAATTGGTGAAAAGGTAAAAAGTATTTTAACTAAACACAAGATGTCTCTCTTGTGGTGTCACAAATAATGCTCAGAGCCCAGAGAAAATATGCATTTTCAGCAGATGAATGTGAAAACAGTATTGGTCAACTATTGCACATTCATCCTTCTCCACAGAAGGAAGGGAGGTCAACCATTAAAGTGAAGTAATAATAAGCACATTTTTGAGTGCAAGAGGACTAAAGTCTCAAAATGTTACTCCTTACACAGCAACAGATTGAATGCCAACATCAGAATAAAGTAAAACACCAGAGAGATATATTACTTGTGCCGACTTTTAAGTTTTGTCAGGTAAAAAAAAAAATATATATTTGTGGAGACTGTGCTTTTATTTTGAAGGATTCGGGTCGGAAGTCGTAATGTTGTCGCTGTAGCGGAGGCATTGTTGTCAGTGGCATGTGTTTACTTCTAAAAGTCTTCATCAGTTAAAGAAAATGAAGAAGAGGTTTAACATCAACCTAGACGATTCTGCGTTTACCAAAGAAAGAACACCGGTTTGTTTTTGTTTTTACCAGAATTACGTTAATATCTTTATTTCTACGGCGGCTCGGAAGTAGCTAGCTAGCAAGCTGTCAAGCTGGTGGCTACATTTTGTAAACAGCTTTACCAACCTCGCATCACAGAACTGTAAACGTGAGTGATTGTTCTGCATGATTCATTTCACAATTCTCAACTCTCAGATGTCCATTGTGTGATTATATTCCAGCCAAAGCCGCAGTTTCAGTCATCGTCCAAAGTTGGACAAAACCCCTCATCTTCATCTTCAGCAAAGCCCGCTGCAGAGCCCGAGGACCAGCCCGAGGACCAGCCCTTGTCCTATGCACAGTTCATCGTCCAGAGTAAAAACAATGTGGCTGCTCCTCCTCAGAGAGAGGGTCCCTGCAAACTGCTCAGGACTGAAGGGACTGGGGTTACCAACATGGAGCAAAGTGAGTCACCTTCAGTGTCGTCTGTCCCAGGAGGATGTGAAACAGGTCAGGACTGTGTTAAAGGGTCTGAAGGTGGATCTGAAGGGGTCAAGAACAGTGAGGAGACACCGGTGACTGGCACGGACCAAAAGGAGGGGAATTGGCAAAGGTCAGATCCAAGCCTCAGTCTGGGTCCAAAACCAGCGGGTTCTGGGAGCAGCATTATTGTCAGTCCTCGGCAGGTATGTTAAAATGTACAACATGTATGTGACTTTTGACTCAGGCATCAGGTCTGTGCAGGAAATCCCCAATGCTCTCTATCCAAACATCCTTTCTCTGCAGATGTTTACTCCCACTCAGAGTCACATTACACGGTACATTAGTTTGCTGATGGAGACATCAGGCTTGTTCCAAGTTGTTTCTTTATTAGCTTGGATAAGTTTAACTGTCTTCTGGCTTGTAATTCAGCAGGTGTAACAGGAGGTATGTGTTGTTTTGTTTTTTTTTCCCAATTCAGAGGGGAAATCCCATTCTGAAGTTTGTGAGGAGTGTCCCGTGGGAGTTTGGAGAGGTTGTACCAGACTATGTCTTAGGCCAGACAACTTGTGCTCTCTTTCTCAGGTGGGTTTTGCAGCAAGGACACAGCCTCTGCACGTGGGGTGCCAGCTCCACCAGGCGAGCCACCAGGGCTTTTGTTTTTGATGAGCAATGTTTTTTTGCTATGCACTTCTTTCATGCAAATTTTTTTGTCTCTTTTGTGTGTCGTGTTTTCCTCTGTTGTTGGTTTTGGGCCTGGCTAAAAGTCTGAGGTATCACAATCTCAATCCAAACTATATACATGACCGTCTGAAGCTGCTTGGACAGACTTTCACCCTGCGAGTGTTACTGGTACAAGTCGATGTGGTAAGTAAAGAAAACATTGACCCTGACGTTGGCAAGTTATATTCATTCAGTCAACATTCGCTGAGTCACACGGCTGAAAGTGCAATGTTTTGCAAACCGTTGTGTCTCATAGTTAACTTCAGCAAGGTAATATTCTGGTTGTTTGTACTGTATTTATCAAACTTGGCAGGAAAGGAAATTCAGACCCCGTCTTGGAAACAATTATTATATCCAAAGAAAACATATTTTAATTGATTGATATCTGTGTATCAAATTGTTATTTCTTTGATGTGATTGTGTTTGTGTGTATTTAAGTCTCTGTGCTCCAACTTTGTCAGCTGTTCTAAGGTATCATAAACATACTGTGTTAAAACATAGTATGAATTTCAAGTATACAGAACGTTTTAAAATTAATTAATACATTCTTGCATTTAAAAAAAGCTAATAAATAATTAAACTAATTAAGTAGTATTTAACTAATAAGTTAATACTAACAAATTTAATTTAATAAATAAATTAATTAATAAAGCAAATTGATACAATACAACAAAGAGTCACAAAATGCCTCTACATATCTGTAGGCTAGCTGATTAACTGTAACAGCTGGATTTCATTGTCACTTTCTATTACAGTGTGTTGACAAGGATTAAAACAGTCATCAATGTTGTGTTTAACAAAATGGAACCGCATATAGAAAACACTAAACCGTTAACGGAGAGCTGTAATGTAAGCTATCCATGCAGAACGCTGTATTTGTCAAGTATATCTTGCCGCAATTGAATTTGTTTCTATAACAGTGGTATAATTGAACTGTGAAGTGTGCAGCTGGAGGCAATTTTGGAGAAAAATATAAATGCCACAATTGACAGATACTATATACAATATGAAACAGACTCCATTTATGAATTAAGAATTCATGCATTTCTCACTGACATTGGTTTTTAATCAGAAAGATCCTCATCATGCGTTGAAGGAGCTGGCTCGCATCTGCATCATGGCTGACTGCACTCTCATCTTGGCTTGGAGGTAAGACCTGCAACAGATTGCTAATCAAACTGAACAGGACAACGAGGTTTACTTGGAATCAGTTTTAAATGATTGCTTCTCCATGTTGTGCATATGGTTCCAGCCTTTGCACCTAAAAAGTGAAGTGATAAAATCTGATTTTTCTGTTTTTTCAATGTGATTCATATTTGAGTTTGTAATGGTTAGTTTCATTTAATTGTAATATTAATATGTTGTCTTATTCTGGCCCTGTTGGTCAGGGAACAGTGAGCCTGATAATTAAGTAATGAAATAAATCAATAAAAATACCTAATACCTCTTCATGTGGATTTGACAGTCCAGAGGAGGCAGGCCGTTACCTGGAAACGTACAAGTCATATGAAAAGAAACCAGCAGACGTATTGAAGGAGCAAGTTGAAAAGGACTATCTGTCAAAGGTGTGTGGATGGAGTCACCCTTTTCTATGTAAAGATTATATAGTACATAAAGATTGAGAGGCCCATTCATATTTTTAGTTTTGATAATGTTGACAATTTGAAAAATATGGAACATATATATATGGACATTTTCATGTGATTGACTGAATATGATCCAGTCACAGACAATGTCCAGGACACTTATTTGCAATCAGAGTATTCACAAGTGTCTGGCAGTGTTTTTTAATCTTTGAACAATGCAGTGCTGATCAGATTGGTTTGTTTTAAGGTTACAGATTGCCTGACCACAGTGAAGTCTATAAACAAGACCGATGCCATTACCTTGCTGTCTACTTTCTCAGTGAGTACTTCCACAGGGGAAATTCATCCTCAGATTGATGCTGTACTTTAAGCAGTTTATATGCACAGACAGACAGATTTGAATTGTTTCATTCTACTTAATTTAATTTAGTGGTGTTCTCGGAGGGAGTCATATGGTCAGTGTACTGATATGATGAATTTTGTGTTTTTCTTTACAGTCTGTAGAAGGAATTATCAGTGCCTCTAAGGAAGACTTAGTCCTCTGTCCAGGCCTTGGGCCACAAAAAGTAAGTAAAAATACATGTGCGCCACATGAATATAAAGACAGTTAGAAGGAACATTTATTAAATAACCATGTTGGCATTTTTTGCTTGCAGGCAAGGCGACTTTACGATGTGCTGCATAAGCCCTTCCTCAAGTCAAACACAAAAGACAGCTGAAACCTCTTACCAAGGAGGTGTGACATGCTTCTGAAAAGAACTCCGTAAAGCTGCTCATCATGTTCAACAGCGTGCAAACACACTTCAGAGGGCTGAATTAAATACTTCAAACACTCTTGATTTACTTCGGTCAAGAAAGAATTGTGTATTGTTTACGGTCGGAGCTGCTCACTGATTCTGTGCTTTATTCAGTTATGGTGTTATATAATTTGTCTATTGTTGAATTTCTTTTTTATGAAAATAAATATTTTGTAATATTTTTAAACTGTTGAGTGTGCATTAATTATTTCTTAGTTACTTTGTTCTCAGAAATAAACTAAAATAAATGCGTATTCACAAAAACCTAGAGATAATTAAGAATATATATATTATTGAAGTATACTGTATGAAATTTAAACATAGAAATTAAGCTTTTTTTGATGACAGAAAGGGGGATGATACCGTACTAAACTGCTGAATATGTCGTAAACTACTGTAACTAAAGAAAACATTTGTATTTGAATGACTAATGATGTACCAATTTAAATATGAAGGAAAAAGAGCAGTAAGGTTCCTCTCAGAAAGGAGTAACCCTTCTCTTTTAACTGCCATATATACATTTGTTTGAAAAAGAGGAGACTACCAGAAGTTTTAAAATGAAGTAGTTTCTAATCCCATCTGCTCCACAGCGCGGTGCTGCCTTTAAGTGCTCCTCCGAGATTCCCCTTTTTCTATATTCGGAAATCACAATTTCACTTGAAGTGCTTTTAAATAAGCTCTATATTAGGCTGTACTAACAGAGAGTGGAAACACAGTTGCCTATGTAGAAATGTAGAAAGAAAATATGTGATATGCACGAATTTGGTTTAATAATTAAAACTAAACAAACATGACGAATTTGAATAAAATACAATTACAAAGTTTAGTTAGAAATATTTAATATGAGTTTTTTGGCACCCATACATGATTGCGAACAGAAGCAACAAACACTCATGTTTTTTGTACAGTTGTTTTACGCTGTATATTATATATTTATAATAAGAATATATATTTATGATATTTCCGACGGCCCGTGAAGGCATGGTAACTTAATCTGACGTCAAAACAGGAAGTGTTCGCGATATCCACGGCAGTTTCTGTGTTGTGTTGTTGTTTTTGGCGCTCATTTCACAGCACTACACAGTTTGTTTACTTCTAGAGACACTGTGTTATATTGTGAACATGTTTAACTTGATTTTTCCAGGAAACCAAACAGCAGACGAGTCGAAACGACTGTCGCCCGACACGCAGGCTGAGGAAGAGGAAGAGGACGATGGGTCTCCTGAAGAGTATGTGGCTCGGTCTGGTTTCACTGGAAGTGGCAGCGACCAGGTTAGAGACCCTCACACACTTTCAGCGGGAACTTGAAGGGCGGCTGTCTGGAGCTAACTGAGCTGTTTGGGTTTTTTTTTATTGTCCCACAGATTAGTTTCAGCAGCGGGGACAGACTGCTGGTGCACGCCAAGCCTTCCTCACAGTGGTGGTGGGCAGAGCTGCGTGGGGTCATAGGTTATGTCCCTGCCGGATACCTGCGCAAGGATGCTGCTGAGGGGGAGGAGGAGGAGGAGGAGGAGGAGGACCCATGGCAAGATGATGAATACTTTGGCAGTTATGGGACACTGGTTAGAAACTTTGTAGGAGGATTTCGTTTTGCGTGTCACAGCTGAATTTTCTACATAAATAATTAAATAATTAGAAGATCAGGACAGCTGTTAATACTAGCAAAAATGTAATTTAATTAAAATAAAAAAAAACTGTTATTAGTTTATAAATAGTATTTATTTCAAATAAACAGAACTTTTTTAAAATTAATACATTCTTGAATTTAAAGAAGCTTTTATAAATAAATGATTAAGAAAATTAAGGTCAGGTCAGCTGTTATTAAAAAACCCTAAAATTCAATTTAATTTAATAAAAAGCAATTAAAAGCAAATTGTAAACAGAAATAGAGTCACAAAATGCCTCTGTAACAGCTGGAGTTCAATGTCACTCTCTATTACAGTGTGATGACAAGGATTAAAACGTTCAGCGATGATGTGTTTAACAAAATGGAACAAACACTAAACCGTTAAATGAGAGCTGTAATGTAAGCTTGTTGTCTTTAATTGTCTTTAAATTGTCAGCGTGTGCAACTTATGCTTACAGTTTTTATAACAACCATGCATTACAGCATGGTAGCTATAAATACCAAGGTAAGAGGTTGCTATAAGGCACTGTTCTTTGGTGGTGTGTTTAAGGACAAATTCAGAGAGCCTGGAGAGATGCCTTACATTCACAAGAAATGTTAAAAGAAAACCCAAACCACAATAGATATTTAAATGAAATGTAAAAGGCTGCTGTTCAGCTACTGACTTTCCTTGGATGCACTACCCAGGAAGGCTCTAAACAAGCAGTGCTGTAACAATTGTCAATTGTTATTTGAATTTGAATTTGAATGACTTGAACCACCCTTCCTGGGGCAAGTTTTCAACTCTCTGCATAGTGATTGTCATCCTGTGCTGTAATACATTTAAAACAACGGCTGCCTGGAAGGGAGGTAATTAAACAAAACCTTTAAGGCATGCTTTGAAAAACAATTGTCATTGTTAAGTGTTCAGAATTTTGAGACCACCACCCAAAGTGTTCAATATTTAATAAATATGACATTATTAAATAAATACCCATATAAATAAAAGCAGAAAAATATATAATACAACCATGAAATGTGTTTGTACGTCACACAGTCTGTCAATCAGGAATGAGAGGACAGCCTGTTGCAGTTGAGTATTGGATTATTTCAAAATGTATTTGTAATCTTTATTTCATAATGTAATTTTAATTAATATGTAACACCATTGGTCTCTATAAAAGAACATGACCACCGGATGTGTCATGACTTGTCACATGTTGCACTGACATACTACTCTTTTATTTTTTTGATGCAGAGGCTTCATTTGGAGATGTTGTCAGATAAGAGCCGCACTGAGGCATACCGGCAGGTTATTCTCAGCAACTGTGCTTCTCTGAGGAATAAAGTGGTGATGGACCTCGGCTGTGGGACTGGCATCATCAGCCTGTTCTGCGCTCAGCTGGCACAACCCTCAGTGGTAATGTCAACAAGATGGCCGGTGGGGAAGTTACACAAACACTGAGGCTCTTTTACACAAATACACAGGTTGCTGTTTATGCAGTCTGCAGTGTATGGACTAGTTGAGGGGCTGACACCTCGTAGGACCACGGCTCAGATCCAATCCCATTTGAGGGATTTCTATTTATAAAGAGAAATGAAGCTGCCTACCATTCCTCCAAGTTAATTTTAAGCAAGTCATCTGTCGACCTATTGACGTTTGTTCATTTTAAGGCATATATTAAATAGCAAATAAATTGGAGCAGGGATTTTTTCACCTAACACGTGCATATGCATGTTCACAAATATAAAGGTGTTTGTTGTTGTGAGTTTTATTGTAAGCTTGGAATTGTTCTGTTCTGTCAGGGTATTTAAAGGTCAGTTTAACACTGCACTCCTGTAACATTGTGTTACAAGTATAGTAAAGTGCATCAGGGCATCAGAACCAGGGATATCTTTTTTTATTCCACACCTTTTTCCTTATCAAAATCTGGTGCCTACATTACCCAAAATGCACAATGGTCACTGACAGTTCTGTCTGAAATTTAGGTGTAGTGGCTGATGGATTGGTGGAGTTTTCCTTTGAATATCAACAATTTGTCACCCCACCTGGCAAAAAAAGTAATGTTCAACTTGTTTAACCCCAAAATGTGTTTTTAATTAGACCACATTTGCACAAAGTAACACTCAAATACCATGAAAATATCTGAATTGTTACCCAGAAATGTAAGATACAGTTCAAAGCTCTCAAGTGATAACAAAATTCCCAGGAAAAATAGCCGAGAAATCCAAACAAAATATGGCAGGTCAGATCAACATAATCTCTCTATAATATACTAAACAGTTTACTCATTTGTGTATATCAAACATTTGTTGAGTTATACTCCCATCTGCTGGACAAAGAGTGTTGCTACATGGTATAAACAACATGGTGTACACAGTATGTAAGTTTGTCTGTGGGGTCGTAGGTGTATGCAGTGGAGGCGAGCTCCATGGCAGAGTACACCAGACAGCTGGTGAAGCAGAACGGCTGTGAGGAGGTGGTCACGGTGCTCCAGGGACGAGCGGAGGAGATCGAGTTACCTGAGCAGGTGGACGTCCTGGTGTCTGAGTGGATGGGTAACTGCCTGCTGGTAATAATGACACTACCAAATCTGTTCCTAAGAATATAAGTTATTACGTGGATATTTGCTCTACTTTAGATGCTTCATCTCAGTATTATTACAGCTTCATTGAATCCCATCATGCTCTTCTACTTTCCTCTTTTCTAGTTTGAGTTCATGGTGGAGTCAGTTCTGCTGGCCAGGGACCGCTGGCTTAAGGAAGGCGGCGTGATATGGCCCTCATCTGCGGCCCTCACCCTGGTGCCGTGTCAGGCTGACAGCTATTATGCAGAGAAAATGGCCTTCTGGGAGCGGCCCTATGGCCTGGACTTCACTCCTCTACAGTAAGGGCCATTAGCCAGCTGTTCTCAGTGAATATTGTATTCATACTTTCATACTTACTCATATTTTAACTAACAAGGTCACTAATTAAGCATCATTTTAAAGATCTCAGATGTGAAGTTTCATTATTTAGTATAAAATGTGGGGTCAGGTCGATGGCAGATGCTGACGCAAGTCTTTGTGTGTTATTGACGACAGGCATGGCCGGGCTGCCACATTTAATTTGAAAGTACAATAACACTCAGCTCGTGCATGTGTCATATTGACTGTGAGCATCAAATTCACACAAATCAGTCACACAAGTACTTTTGTATGTAATAACCCTCCATGCCACAATACTTTAATGTATGTATGTACATGGTGATGTGTTGACTCGTTACTGTAAGTACAATTTCTTTTCACACCATGTACATTGCTATAAATACACATACCCACTTCTGTATGTTTAACATTAATCCCTCATTATGCACATAAGTAACTGTGTTTTCAAAATAGATCCAGTGTGACTCATCAACCACATCAGGCAGCAACTAACTGCCGTCTTTGTATTTCTGTAAGTTGCCTTATATTGCCCTGAAACAACTGAAGTTGACCTATACTGCTCGTTGTATTCTGTACCGACTGAGTTACCTCAGCAGTTGAGCGTGAACTGCCTGTCTGAACTGTATTTACCACTCTGTGGAATTTAACCTCTTTACCTGTTCACCGATAATGGAAAACAAGTTCCAAAAAAATTTGGATCTGTATTACTTTGTTTCACTGTGTTAATCATCGTCATCACCATCATTGTTTTTGTTTAGTTGGCTTACAACGATGTAGTTTGGGTTGATGATACACCTGCACACATGACAGAGAATGAAGAGGAACCTGGTTAATGTGTTTATGTGCCACAACATCCTCATTCCTATCAAAGCACTCAAGCTAACATATCCAGGTTCCTCAAAACAGGGAATGTGGTGTTTACATTCCCATCACATATGTGGAATACTGATTATAACCAGGTTACTCACACACAAACACACTCAGTTGTGAAGTTGTTGATGTAAAACATAATAAGACTTAATATTATGATGCATATACCAAATATAGGAAAACTGCTTTAGTGAGGGGCAACAGAGGTCATAAGATATTTGCTACAGCACTACAAACAGTGGCAATTATTATTAAGTAGTCGACTCTGACAGTCTCAGATAACATGAGACCATTTGAGGCTGCTGTTCTGTAAGGTGTTGCAGTTATTTTATCCACTTCTAACACATATTACTTATTTATGAATCCATATTTAGGTAGCCAGTTGTGACGAACTGCATAAACACATTCATAATGTATACTGTTTACCAATATCTCAATAGATAGATATATATAGAATCTATAGTAGCAACTTAATTTCCTCATGGTGTTGAATAACATTTCATCTCTGCAGGCCTTTGGCACAGCAGGAGTTCTTCACCAAGCCCAAGTTCAGCCACCTCATTGAGCCCAATGACTGTCTCACCGCTCCCTGTGATGTCCTAAACCTGGACATGTACACTCTGCAAGTCCAAGACCTGGAGGTACTGCGTGTGTTTGTGTGTTAGAAATTGCTCCGTCATCTACAAGTTAGACATTGTAACTGATAGAAGTGCTCTGTTTCATTTCCCAGGAAATAAAGGGTCAGTTTCATTTTTGTGTGGAAAAGTCTGGTGTTCTCCATGGATTCACCGCCTGGTTCACTGTTCATTTCGAGAGCCTGGAGACAGGAGGCGCAGCAGTGGAGCTAAACACCGGACCTAACTCTGAGTAAAACACTTGTTAGAAGTTAGACACTTTATTCAGCAGTGCTCCTGAGCCCTTACAGCCAATTCATATAATTCAAATAATCCAAATTAGTGCTAAAAAGACAAATACTTTATAATCAATGTCTGAGTACATCTGCGTGTTACAGGCTTATTTTTAGTGTCACAAAAAGGCCAAAACTGGAATGCATGACAATATTAAGTAGACCCTTTTCTCTCCAGGCCAACACACTGGAAGCAGACTCTGTTCATGCTAGACAGGCCGGTTAGTGTATACGCCGGAGACTCCATCAGCGGGACCATTGTCCTGCGCAGGAACCCCATCTGGAGACGCCACATGACCGTTACCCTGCACTGGAACATTAACAGCTGCACAGAGGACACAGACAATTGCCAGGCAAACATCTAACCTTCACCTTATACTTTCCTTATCTGAATGATTTGTTTATAACAGTATAAATTGCATCTGGGACTCACATTAGCCTCCAACGAGTCCTAACTTAACCTTTAACTTGTAAATGTATTATTGTTCACTTGTTTTTTCTCTCCGTCCACAGGTTGGGACAAAGAGTTTCCCCATGTGGAGGTGACACAGCCACAGAAAAACCTGTTGAATTCTGTTGAGTGAGATTACACCTGCAAGCTGCTGCAGACCTGATGAATGAAGTGCGACTGTCATAGCGTACGTGACGGTCAAAGGAGGCTCCTCTGGAAGGACATGCAGTCCTATAGTGATAACAACACACCATAAACCAAGTCATAAGAGCAGATTAACAGAAGTGTCATGATAAGGATGAACTGTGGATCTTTATAGACAAAGAGATGTTGTATTGACAATGATTGACACTATGCTTTATGTTTATTTTATGTTTATTTTGACTCTATGTGCGTATTGTTTTACAATAGGCTTTCCATTTACATTGTTTGTACTTGGTACAAGGGCTACACGCCAGTAGTAGGATTTAATGGATTTAATAAAACAACAGCTTAACCATGAATGATAATGGTTAGTGATATTATACTTTTTTTCCTATTTTCAAATATTAAAGTGAATAATGTACGCCACTGAAATGTTAGCTACAAATATTAATTAGCTTTGTTAGCTAAAATATGCCCCAAAAACAACATTGTAGAACATACAAAGATGATTGTTCACAATAAAATAAAATAACTGTACAATAAGTAAACTCATGTTGATATAAACGACATAACGGAGTCATTCATCTACAAATTTGCTTTTTGTCCCTTATTCTGATTTTTTGTAAACATGTAACTTTTCATTTATTCTGTTGATAGCCGGGGGGGATTTATTTTGCTTTTACTACTGTCCTCCCTTAGTTATTATGTGCTGTGGCAGAACTACTACGACACATCTCTTAGTTAAAGACCATTTTTGTGTGAGTGGACACTCTCTTGGTCATGGCTCTGTTTTAGTCTTTGCTTTTGCTCTGGAGCGCGTGTTGACCTCTGAGGATAAAGTCTGAGTGGACTCAGGAGAAGGAGGCCTGGAGAGCGGGACAAACAAGGGAGGCTTAACAACTTTGTCTTCAACCTGCTTGCTTTTATCCTTTTTCTGCCTCAAGTGTTTATCGCAGTGGTTCACAAACGTATCCAGCTTGACAAAGGTCTTGTTGCACACTTTGCAGTGATAGGGCCGCTGTCCTTTGTTGAGGCGTATGTGCAGCCTGATGTATGATGATCGTACAAAGGTGCGGCAGCAGACGCCACACTTGAGATCCTCTGAGCTACTTTGTGTCGTCTGGGGCTGGTTGGGTGCTGGTGCTGGTGCCGGCGCTGGTTTGGCCTGCCCAGACTCTTGAGCTTTGTGAGAGAGCAGGAGGGACAAAGAGCGAAAACCCTCTCCGCAGTGCTCACACTTGTATGGCCGCTCCCCTGTGTGTAGGCGAACATGTGCCAGGAGACCGGCCTTCTGGGTGAAGGACTTGTCGCAGTAGGTGCACTTGAAGGGCTTCTCGCCTGTGTGGAGCCTACGGTGGGTCTTCAGGTGCGATGCACGGCCGAAGGTCTTGCCACACTCTGGGCATTTAAAAGGCCTGTCCCCGCTGTGGATTATCTTGTGTGCCATCAGGTGGGACGACTGATGGAAGTACTTGCCGCAGGTGCTACATCTGAACTTCCTCTCCTTGTTGTGAGAGGCCAGGTGAAGGGTCAGGTGGGCGGAGGAGATGAAGGTTTTGGTGCACAGACTGCAGCTGTGAGGGTCCAGGCGGATGCGCCGGTGTGGACGTCGGCCATTGGGGAGGCTGCTGCCTGCCTGGCAGGATGGACACTTGGAAGGGCTGTCCGCTTTGTGCACACGCTGCTGTTTAGGGGAGGCTGAAGTGTTGGCAGAATCACGGTCAGAGTCAGGCTGTGGCAGGGTGAGAGTGCATCCACAGTCTGAGCAACGCCCAGTCTGTTGGCCTTTGTCACTGGTTTTATCCAGCATGTCTACAACCAGAGTGGGAGGGGAGGCCGTTTCATACTTTGACACATCTGAAAGTGACACACACATAATGTTTATTATGCTTCATAGTGGTGTGGCTGAGAATTGGCACCACACAAAGCAAGTTCATGTCATCAGCGTTATTACTATAATGTTTTTATTACTCCTAACTAGCCGATTATTACTGTATGTCAGCGCACGATAATAAGTAATTAAAGCTCATCTGATTACGAGCTTTTAATGAATTGGCCAAACACACAACTGACATTCAAATCTGAAAGAACCAGAAATGCAGAACTAGCTTAGCAACCAATGCACTGTACTGTACTGTAGGCCTGGCTTCGAGTTCAACCATGATGGATGCTGTTAACACCACGCAGACAAAGACTTTACGTACCGTTTTCATTCTGCCTGAGAAAAGGCGCACGTACTGACAGTAATTACTCTGCCAGCGCGGTTAAACCCCGCAATAACAGCTGGGGACGGATTGTTGGATCGCATTTCATCTCCTGCCTGCGTTTTCCTGCAAGATGCTGCCCGGCTTTGTCCGATGAAACTGTGCTGCAGCATCATCTAGCGTGTGGCGGAATAACTGTCTCATATTGGATCACGATTGAGAGGAAAAACGAGCAAAACCCGAGGAGGAAAACACATGTGAAGCTGATTATGCCACAATAACACTGCAGATTGAACACAGTGTGTCATAACCACATACAAGTCCCTATTAAATAAGATTTATATCTTGGGAACACCCGCAATTATCTGCAACTAGATGCACCTTCTGCTGTTAAGATTCAGATGAGAGTAATGATTGTGTGTTTTAATGGTTGGGACTTTTTTTGTTTTGATTTGTGGGCCTCTGAGATAGAGATGTGCTCATCCGCTTTGAAAAGTTTCGATTCATTGCGGATGGCTGAAGAAACGCTCTTTAATTGGCTTTACTGTTGCTGCCTCTTAAAGTTTCGTTTCAAACAAAACAGCACTGGAGTTTGGTGTAAAACGAAAGTAACGAGTGTGACTGGTTACGCCGTCCGGTGTAGGGGTTGGACCACTGCCTTTATAAAATGAGGAACCGGTGTTACTTCTCCATTTCTGCGGCGCACCTGGCAGCAGAAGACCTGATGGGACTCCTCAACAAATATGACTGAGGTACATGTGATTTACTATTGTGTAATTATTAGTTTTTATCATTATCAGCGTCTATGAGTTCAACATATTTTATGTTAAGTATATATTATAACATTAAGCATGTGTTTTAATGCCAGAGATGTTTGGAAATTAATCCATGAAATACAAAAAAGTGCATTTGTTCCTTAATTTAATTCCTCAAGAGTTTGTTCTTTGTTGTATTTCTGATACTTTATCTGCATTTCTGTATTGATTCATTGATTCTTTTGCATATGCTCAGATATTTTTTTATTTCCTATTTGTTCATTACCTTCTTTGGTGGTTGGCATGGCCCAATCCTGATGCCAAAATTAGATCTAGAGTGACACATCACATTGCAATAAAAAAAAAACACACATATGAAAATGGACCAAATCAGAATGGAAAGATCAGATTCCATGTTGTTTGTGCTGTTCACACTGTTAAAAATAAAATCAGATCTGAATAACATGTGAGCAAACCAAAACAAAACTCACTTTGGCCTGCAGTTTAAACATGACCTTATACTGCAATCTGAAAGAACTTGTGTCAAACTAGCATAAATGAAGAAAAGGGTACAGTAAATTAGAGTTCTGACTATATTACTTGTGCACCTGAATGCCAGCCTACTAAAATAATTATGCTACTTCCATGAACTAGGTGATTCATAAAACTGGGCAACCCTGCGTACATTAGAACAGCTTTTAGCCTCAGAAATTCCCTATAAGCCGAAGCACTATTAATGCTACTTTTGAAGAGTTCATGCAGGCAGACTCAACAAAATGATCTGGTTACTTTGCTGAATGAAACTAGAAAAACCTGTTAGGTCTTGAACAGCGTTGATGTACAAAGAGATGAATTAGGTTTTCCCAAAAGCTCTATAAAGTTTTGTGAAACAAGCATCAGTTTTACCCGTGTTGACAAATCTTATTCTCCTCTAGTGTCGGTCTGTATAATTAAATACTATGGATCAGTTTTTATTCATGCATCAGTAGTCTGAGGCTGACAATAAATGTCTGAACCATGCTTTTAGTTCTCATATGGTCAAACTCACACAGAGAGAAGTAAATGCAAATTAAAGTAAATAATAAATACTTACGTATATATACAGATCAATACAGGACACAAATTCTGCATTTTTTCCCATTTCTGTTTCAATTTACTCATTTATTTTTTATATATTTTAATTTAATTTAATATAATGTCATACCTATGGCAATGCCAACACAGCATTCGACTTTTTGCTCATGTTTAGAAAATCATTTTAATTTACAGTTACAGTTAGAACAATTTGTATTGTCCAGGACTGCTTAAAATAGTCAGAACTTCATACAGTAGGCAATAATGTCAAAATATGTAGGTTTTTAAACGTTAAAGAACGGAACAAATACTCAGCTCTACTAAGGTATTTATGCAGAGTTACACTAACACCACAGCACTCAAGATTACCTAACCACTTTGACATGCTCAGGCCTTACAGCTTCGTTTTAAGACACAAAGTTTGATGTTCTGCAATGCCTCTTACTTACAACAGTCTTGACTCTCTTACAGTATCCAGATGAGGAAGGATGAGTCAGAGGACAAAGAAAAAGACGCGGTGAGTTGTTTTTCTTTATTTTGGGGGAAATTAAGGAACGTGGTATTTTGACAGTTGTGCCCTGAAGCAATATTTGAGATACTGACACTGATTACTTAACATATGAAATAAGGTCATCCCAGCTAGTGCCTTATAAAAAAAAATCTGATAAAATTCACAACTATCTCTGTAAAAGCTGTTGAATCATAATATTGACAAACATATGCTTGTTATTCATATCATCATCAAATCATCAGATGAAGTTCAGCATGGTGAGAGTAATTGTAAATGACATAAGCATTACTGTTCTTCTGCTCATGTGGAGTGAGCACAAATTCTGTATGTTAGTGTAGAAATATTTGGTAGTTAATGCTTGATTAATGCATTATTTGACTTCATGGGCTCTTGCTTCAGGGGGATTTAATTTTAACTCTAGTTTCTGCTTTGTTTAGGACGTCCTTCGGGGCAACAGCACCGCCCTTCATTGACTACCTGAAAGATATTCTACGTCGATATCCAGATGGTGGACAAATTCTGAAGGTTGGTACAACTCAATAAAGTCAAATACTTATAATAATTACTTTGTGTATCTAATTTTTTTACATAACCCATTAATTGCATTATTCTTATAATCTGTCACAGTACATGCCTGGATTTTGGAAGTCTATTTCTTTTGAACATAATAACTAAATATGTTAATTCTTTTTATTGTTAATCCTTAAAACAGGTGATTTTATTTTATCTACAGACATTTGAATGAACGTATGAAAAACAATATTTATATTGTACGATTTCTTTCTGTGTTGCCAGTAAAACCCATTTATCGCATTATCTTTTGGGATTTTTAATTGGGATTTTTGCAGGAATATACAACATTTATAACAGTGAGAAATACAATTCCCTTTTATGATGTGCCATAGAAGAATAAAAATGTGTATTTTATATAAAAAAAAAACTGATTGTATAAAAACCTTGATGGGTCACCACCATGAGACAGCAGAGAAGAGAATGAGCTTTTGGCAAGATCTGGTTCAACCAATGTATTGTGCATAGTTCCTGCAGAACGAAACAAATTAATAATTTGTTTGCTTATATTGGTTGCATTATATATTACATATTATTTGGGTTGGGTTAATAACTACATCTAACATTTTCATCACATTGTTGTAGGAACCTGTTTAAGACTAGTTGCATGGCTTCATTAGTAAAATGAAATGGCATATGATTAAAATATTTGATCCATATATATCAAGTCTCCTGCTTCAATCGTGAAATCTATGTTTTAATGGCATCTCAGTAGTGAACATCTTGGGATTGTTATATTATTAAATAAAATCAAAACTAAGCGTGTATTATAACCCTTGTTGAATGATAAACTAAATAAACTAATTCTGTGTATGACAGGACAGGAGGCAATCTTGTATGCCAGTAGAGGAAGTGTTATTTTGGTAATTCCCTGTAGTTGATTGTGTTTTTATTTGTATGCTGTTGTTAAATGAACAGCTGACACTGCACACATACTGAGCCAGGATCTCTGGGACAGATGTCTGTCTGCTCTGCTGTATGAAAGGGCAAAACTAATCAAAGTATTCCTGTTGGCTAAAAGCTTTTTGTGTCATGAGTCATTTCCAAAGTCATGAGTCAACCGTGTGCAGCATGGGACAAACTTAATTAACAAAGCAATACACATAATGAATTACTTTACTGTAGTTGTCCAATTTTGTTCTACAGTCCTCTCAAAATGTGAGACTTGACTTGAGGTGCTGAGGTTGAACTTTCTATAGACGCATCAGACACATGGCAGCATTGGATTTCACACTCTCACATGTATTTGTACTTTTTACATCATTCATGCAAACACGTGCAAATACTGCACACTTACCTGACAGAGTGGCATTATCTTGTACATATCAGGCAGGTAGCGCCATGTGTTTTCCATCTGGGTGATATCTGACTCAAGATCTTGTCATCAGTGCGGCCATAGTTGGCACTCTTGATCAGGATGGTACAAAGAAGTTTGATATAATGATAATTGTCCTCCTGGAATACTAGCCTTATTTGTGGTGCTGGCTTTAAAACATGTGCACTGGAGGCCTAAATTGTACGTGCACAGATTGTGTTCAGCTAAAGCTGCATTTGTACCCTTGTCATATAGACTAATTATCCACACTATACAAAAACAATGGCATCACAGAAGATTTTTCATAAGGGTGTGCCCACTGTTGCAAGTGAACCAACTTGGTAATTACTGTTTTGCAGTTTGTGGTTTTAGACATCATTCTAGATAGAGAGTAATTACCTTGCAATTTCAATAGTAATTTAATGCTGCAGCTATTATTCAAAGATGGCAATGCCTAATTGTTCTCAGGAGTTGCAAATTTGATGCATACATCCACTCTCTTAACGTATAGAAGAAAGAAACATGTTGTTAATTCCAATGAGATTGAAAGTACTGAACCCAGATCTTTCTTACTGCTGCAACTTTACTTCCTACTTCCTTGTTGGGTTAATGAATAGAACTGATGAAACCTCTTGGTTGTGGAAGGATCTGCAAAACAGATCAAGTTGCCATTGACTTATAAGTCTTTATGTCCTATAAGCTGAATTTATGACAATTTTCATAAAAATTAACTTAATGTATTGCAGACAGCCATGGGATATGATGGTGCATAAGCTCTTTGTAGTCCCATCAAATTCCAAGGCAACACACTAGAATGAAAAAAAAGTGCTTCAAAAGAATATGTAATTTTTTATCATTTAAACTTTTACTTTTCCTGCTATGACAAGTCAAAATGTCTGATGTGAAAAAGGTCAGGACTATAATGTGACATCGGTCAGCCTGGCTTTTGTTTTACTGTATATAAGTTATGTATGACTATGTAAACGTTTTTGTTGTAATTGGTACTCTTATTTCTTTATTATAATGTTTTCCTAAAACCTTTATCTAATGATATTTTCACTAATTGTATACTATTATGATTTAATTTAATGAACAAATTACAAGAAAGTTTTTTAAAAAGTTTTGCCAGTAGACCTTTCCTAACTGTGGACATTTGATTTGTCAAACATGGGAGTATCACATTTATTGTGTCTGTGTCATTTAGTACATTTACAGTATTTCGCTGAATGAATGAGATTAGCTGGTTAGAGATTAAATGTCATCAAGCTCAACTAACTAGTCTGTGTAGCTTAGATTGGAGCTTGGCACAGTGGAAGTATAAAGGAACATGTGAATCCTTGAGTGTTATCTTTGGTCTGCTATTCTCAATTATGGTTATTGTTTTTATTTGTCAACAGGAGCTAATTCAAAATGCAGATGATGCTCAAGCCACTGAAGTGGTTTTCATCCATGATGAGAGAAGCTATGGGACTGAGAGCCTGTGGACTGATGAACTAGGAGAATACCAAGGTATGCAGGATATCAAGAGAATAGCAGTGTTCTAGGGTGATTATCAACATGAGTTGTAATGTGTTCTTCAAAAAAATATATCATAAAACTTAAAAGCAGGTTCCCAGTTAGAGGCAGGTCACCTTTACTAGCCTGGTGGTTTTACACATTTTGACAAATACACTCAGGTCTCAAGTAGACACATGGTCTGGATTTTTGGATGTATAAAACCTCTTAAAGCCCACAGGGTCGCCTGCTTGTATGAATTTTAAGCTGCTTAGATTTTTCCCATCCTTGCTGAGCAAGAGTTTTGTGCAAAAGGAATTAAATGTCCATCCAATGTGTTGGATGCAGGTTGAGTTCAGTGATTGGAGTCTAATAATAAAAGCCTGGGCTATTAATTAAGTTTACGATATATATTAAAAAAATGATATAGAAATAGAAAAAGGTGGTAGCCCGATGACACAGTTAGCTTATCTCCCTACTTTTTGATGCTCTTCTTTCACGTGGGTTTCCTCCCATAGTCCACTGTGGTTGGCCAAAGAGAACATGTGTAATGTTTTTTCTCATTACCACAAAATTATTATCTTGGTTCTGATCACTTGATAAGATGGCATTAGATTCTTAAATGCTAATTATGTGTATTCAGCAGATGTTATTCATTCTCTGCAATACAGTATATGTCGCTGGTTCTTTGGTATTTATTTTTTTGTTTTTTGCAAAGGTCCTGCTCTCTACGCCTACAACAATGCAGCGTTCACTGATGACGACTGGAAAGGAATTCAGATGGCAGGGAGGAGTGTCAAGCGCGATGATCCAAACAGAGTCGGGAGGTTTGGAATCGGCTTCAACTCTGTTTACCACATAACAGGTAAAACTATGTACATTTACCGCACATATACCCAATAGTCTCAGTTTAAGTTTCAGTCTTTAGAGAACATGCATGGTAAATTAACGGGGCAATGTCTGTTTCTCTATATTCACAGATGTGCCATCCATATTCAGTTCAAGTCATCTTGGCTTCATGGATCCCCAAGAAAAAATATTTGGGGAAAGAGAGGGAGGGTTTTGGTGGTCTTTGAAAGATCCAGAAGACCAAGAAGCTCTGACGACTGTGCATGATCAGTTCCAACCCTTTCGAGATATAGTTTCACTTGTAAGCAGACAAGAATGGTCAAAAGTTGTCATGGAGGATGAGCACTTTGACGGAACAATTTTCAGATTCCCCTTGCGCAACAAGGCTTCAGATATTTCAGATAATCTATATGACTCTGACAAGGTGGTTGATCTTTTTGATAGCTTCATTGCAGATGCAGAGTTGAGCCTCCTGTTCTTGAAAAATGTGACGTCTGTGTCCTTGGTACATATCAATGTACATGGTAGTGTCAACACCAGACTTGAAGTGAAATCCTCAGTCAACACAGATGTCATTTTGGAGTCAGAAGATGAGTCAATCATTAAGGGTTCAACAAAGTACAAATTGATAACCCTCAGCTCAGAAGACCAAAAAGAAACAAAGTGGCTTGTGACAACATGTACCATGAAAGAAGGCAATGTAGATTGTCTTGATTTACTCGCAAAAAAGTTATGCTTTTTCCCACAAGTCGACTTGGCATTCCCTTGTGGTGAGAAGAGAGACTGTAGTCAAAGTAGACTGAGCTGCTTTCTCCCCCTCCCAAACAATGAATCCAACAAGACAGGACTCCCAGTTTATGTCAACGCGTGCTTTGGCCTCACAGACAACAGAAGACACATCAAGTGGCAAGAGGAAGACCAGAAACATGATGAACATGCTGTCTGGAATGAATTACTGATGAAAGAAGTGCTCCCACAGGCATACTTATTGATTATTCAAGATGCTATCAAACTTGCCCAAGAAGTTTCTCTGCCCGTCTCTTCCGTGTACGATCTGTGGCCAGATATTGCCCAGATAAGGCACAAAGACAAATGGCTTGCTTTTGCTCTGGATGTTCTTCAACACTTATTCAGACAGAATGTGGCTGTCCTCTCTCTCGCCAGGGACGAAAGAATGTTTATCACTCCATCAGAAGCTGTGTTCCCCTGTAATGGCCCAACAAGCCCTGACATACTGGCCGCCATCAAAAGGACTTTGGTGTCCTGTGGAGAAAATCTTGTCACTTTACCAAGTAGTGTTGCAAGAGCTATAGAAGAAGCCTATCCACACGTCAACACCCTAAAACATGTGACGCCAGCTTTCTTAAGGGACATTCTTCGCACGTCTGGTGTGGACTTCATCTCTGAAGACGACAAACTCTGTCTTTTGGAGTACATTTTGAGTGATGGAAAATACAGAGAACTCGAGGGTCTTCAACTGCTTCCACTCAGTGATGGCTCTTTCAGATCTTTCACAGACAGACAGGAGGACACTGCTCTAATTGACAGCAACAAATTTCCAAGGTAGGGTTTCTATTTTTGAATCCTACTATTGATAAAAACGTTACTGCTAATGTGTCTACTGTTGGAAAAATTGGCATTTGCTTATATATATTTTTTTTATGATCATTTCGGCCTTACATCCTCACTAATTCCAATTACCATCACTATTATTACACTATTAGTATCATTTACTTTGTTCACATTAACCATAGTAATTTAATCAATTGTTATTATAAAATATAGATGGGTGCAACTTTAACTATGATGCTATAAGAAGGTAAATACGGTAGGTGTGGGCCTACAGTATTTACCTTACAGTCTCATATGCTCTGATTATATAATAATGGCAGTGCATTCATACAGGAACCATAAAAAATTGTTCCAGACCTTAGAAAACACCAAATATGTTGCTCAAATTTTCTTCATGATATGATCAACAGCAATGTTGTACTTTTTACTTTTTGCTCTTAAAAGACTATATTAAATCGATAAACACATGTTATAGTGTTAGAATAATTTACTGTAACTTAAAACAATTATATCATACTAGGTTTGGATGTTTGCAAACACAGCTCAACACAGGTGATCAGCTCACACTTACTTGCTTCAGTACATTATTGCCATTGCCATTATTTTATCTCTCTTGGATTACATTTTAAAATAATGTCTATTTTTATATTAAAATGATTTTGTTACATTCACAGTAAATAAACTTATCCTTTATACAGAGTCTTGCTACCATGCTGCCACCACCTCTTCATCCCAGATGATCTCAGTCCAGCCTGCAATACCCACCTGAAAGAACTGGCCGGAAAAAGTAGGACTGCCATTTTATAGAATACTGTGATGTAAAAGTTATTTGCATATTTTCACGCTATATATATATATTAATCAAAATCTACTTTTCAGATTTATTCAAGGTCATCAACATTGATGCTGACCAGGTGGCTGAATATACAAGGAGGTATTTGCCACAGGACTGGAAGCAGGTGAGGGAAGGGCTTGTAACCTGGAACATCGGCAAAGGTCAACATCCACCTTTGGACTGGCTCCAAGAATTCTGGAAATTTCTCAACACTCACTTCAGAGAGTTA
Source organism: Dicentrarchus labrax (assembly GCF_905237075.1). Classification (NCBI taxonomy): domain Eukaryota; kingdom Metazoa; phylum Chordata; class Actinopteri; family Moronidae; genus Dicentrarchus; species Dicentrarchus labrax. The sequence goes on from NW_026136706.1 coordinate 13,354,466, forward strand.
AGTGATTTTATTGGAATGCCATTGATACCAGTCAGTCCCTTGTCTGACAGTCAGTCTGTATCACTAGCAAGACTACAGCAGAACACAACACTAATTTTTCAGAAAAGCAAGCAGATTAACTTGCCAGAACAAATAGCTCAGTTGGTGAACAAAGTTGGTGGCACAGTGGTGAGAGGAAACGAGTGGCTCAAGCATGAAGACCTACACTCTTATGTACTGTGCCCATCTCCTGAAAGTGTCATGAAAGTCTTGGGGAATTTAGATTCTCAAAATCTCATCAGAAAACTTGAGACTGCCTCTCCCAGACAACGAGAAGAACTCAAAGATTATCTCTCTCGTCTGGATTCTGTCTCAGTCAATGAGAAAGATTTACTCTTAAAGTTGCCTCTGTTCCAAACCATGAAAGGATCCTGTGTTCCAGCTCAATCAAAACAGGCTGTGCTCCTAATTTCTGGTCTAACAGTACCAACAGAGTTCCCTATGCCTGATTCAGTTGTGCAGTGTGCAACTGAGGCTGATCGCAGACTGTTACAGCTGCTCAAAGTTAAACTCTTGGACACAGCTGAAGCAGCCAATCTTCTCATTGGCTGTATTGAGAGGGGGGCTTGCAAAAAAGATGACACTGAGAAAATCATGACTTGGATTTTAGAGCATGGTACTATCCTTTTCTCTCAAAATCCGACCTTGAAAAGCAAATGTAAGGACCTGAGATTCATTGAAGTTAATGGAGAGTTGAAAAAGACCTCAAGCTTTTTTGATCCAACAATTAAAACTTTTAAAGTCATTTTTGAGTCAGATTTCTTCCCCCCACCTTTATACACTCAAACATCGCAAATGCTTGAAAGTCTCAGAGATCTTGGATTGCTAAATAAAGAAGTAGATGTATCACCTCAGCACTTGTTGCATGCTGCCACACTGATTGACCAACTGAATGTCGACTCCCAAACTGACGCTGGTAAAAGAGCTCAGGTGCTCTTGAAAATGTTGGATACTAATGATCTACTGTCAAAGTTTTCTCAGGACCAGCTTCGTTCCCTTAAAATGCTGAAATGGGTCCCATGTGCTAAATGGGGTGATGACAAAAAACCCTGCAATGACAAATCTCAGGAAAGTTGTGTCTTCTGTCCAGATGAAATAAGACATTCTATATATGAGGACATTGTTGGGCATGTAATGCCTCTAGTGGGAAAATTCAGTGACAGTGTTACCAACAAACTTGGTCTTAGAAGCCTACCCCCACCTGAAAAAGTGGTAGAGAATTTGTCAGTCTTGGCATCAAAAGCACAAACAATGACTGATCCTGACACTAATGTGGATTTCAAAAGGAAGTTGCGTAGCATTTATGAACACATGCAAAACCACATCTCTGAATTTACAACATTGATGAACAAAGACACACGATGGTTGTGGAACCATAACCAGTTTGTATCACCACAGGATCTGGTTCTAGACTACCCACGCAATCTAGATCTGAGCTCTTACATTGGGAAGGTGCCAAATGAATTTCTGCCATACAAGAGATTGCTCCAGGAGTTTGGTCTGAGAACATCACTTTCAGATGAAGAAATTGTTGGCATTCTTCATTCTATCCAGCAAACCATTGAAGAAAGGCAACAGCCATTGGCAAGTTCCTCTGAGATAAAAGTGTCAATAGAAATTCTTAACTGGCTATGGAGAGAAAAGAAGACAGTTCAGAATGACATCCCAGTGCCAGTCCTCATAGAGGGTGAACAATATACTCTCAAACCACTGTCAACAGCAGTCTTCTGTGATGTAAGCAAAAATGGTTTAAATGAGCTTAATGACAGCCAGGAGGAAATTCATGTCGTACATGAGGAAATCCCTAAAGCAACCGCTGAATGGTTGAACATCCGATTCCTCAGTACATACATCCTTGATCCAGAGTTAGTGGGAATAGAACAGTGTGGGCAATCTGAACCAATAACAATGAGGATTAAAAACATTCTTAAAGAGTATGATGAAGAAAGTGACATCTTCAAAGAGCTCATTCAAAATGCTGAGGATGCTGGGGCAGACGCCTGTAAATTCTTGATGGATTTCAGAGTGCACAAAGATGCTCCTGAAAGTCTCATTGATCCTGACATGGCCCTTTGTCAGGGACCTTGTCTTTGGGCATTTAATAATAAGCTGTTCACAGATGAGGATTGGAAAAATATTGTCAGAGTTGGCTCTGCCTCAAAGGAAAACATGGTGGAGAAAATTGGAAAATTTGGACTTGGATTCAATACGGTGTATCATGTGACGGATGTTCCTTCTATCCTCAGTGGCAACAGTCTACTCATACTTGATCCAAATGTAACTCACCTTAAGAAGCACATCAAACATGGAACAAATCCTGGAATCAAGTTGAATCTCTCTGTACAACGACATTTTCGTTGTTTTCCTGGTCAGTTTGGACCATATGAACGCATATTTGATTGTAATTTCACCAAACAAAGTCCCCCTAAACCCTATCCAGGCACTCTGATCAAACTACCTTTCCGAACCAAAGAAGAAGCTCTCAAGTCAGAAATAAGCACAAAAGTGTATCACAAAGACAATATCATCAACTTTCAACAGCACTTAACTGAGAATTCACAAACTCACCTGCTGTTTCTGAAGAACATCAATACATTATCTCTACAAAGTATCTCAAAAGATGGATCAGTTCCGCCAAGAGATGATGAAATAGAAACTGTCCTTACAGTCTCCAAAACCACTGTGAGTACAATGAGGATTCCTGATGAATCCAATGTGTCAAAGCAACTTCAAGCTGAGAAATCATTGATGAAACTTGATGGAAAATGCAAAGAGGTCATTGACTGCTGCAAAGTCAACATTGTCCAAATAACCAGTCAGCAATCTGGTGTTAATGAAGTCCAGTCCTGGCTCCTATACAACTGCTTTGGGACACATCAGTCTATGAAAATCTCCCTTCAAGAAAACAAGCAAGCCAAATTCTCTTTGCCCATAGGGGGGGTTGCTGTGCCTTTGCAAAATAATCCAGAAACTGGGAAAATGGCCTCATTACAAACAGATCTTGTTGGACAGGCATTTTGCTTCCTCCCCCTTTCCATTCACACAGGTCTTCCAGTCAATGTAAATGGAACATTTGCTGTGACAAGCAACCGAAAAGGTCTGTGGGAGAGTGGAGTGAAACATGACTGGAACAAAGCCCTTCTTCAGGATCCTGTAGTGACGGCATATGTTACTGCACTCTTGGCACTAAAGAAAATGTCTGAAAACGAGCAACTGGAAACTTACAGTTATCACACCTTTTGGCCTGATAGAGAGAAAGTGAGTGAAACATTCAAGCCTTTGGTGGATGCATTTTACTCCATAATTGCCCAGCACTCCACTGGTCCAGAGCTCTTTAGTGATGGAGAACATTGGTGCTCAATGAACAGTGCCATATTTCTACACGAGAGCATTGAAGAGGATGAAGACATCAGTGCACTTGTAGCGCAGGTGTGCAAGAAACATGCAAAAGCACCCAACCAGGTTGTTCCTCTTCCACTGTGGTTAAGAAACAGCTTCAAACAGGCTGGCCTGGAAAAGGTTTTACAGAACAGAACATGGAACTGGAAGAAGTTTTACCAAGAAGCAGTGTTCAACAACCTTACTACCTTGGACCCTCAGAGTAGAGATAATCTTGTGCTGCATGCTATTGACCTTAACATCAAAGAAATTGACAATCTACTGATCTGCTATCCATGCATCCCTACAAAAGGTGGACAACTCCAGTATATCAAAAAACTTGTGAATCCGTCAGGGAAAGTGGCCTGTCTCTTTGAACCAGAAGAGGGACGCTTGCTTGGCGGTACCAAAAATGACTTTTGCTCCCCAAAAAGGATTCAGCGCTTGTTGGAACTTGGAATGGCAAATGACCATCTCCCATTGGAAGATATCACAGACAAAGCAGGCACAATCACCAAAACCTGGAGCACTGACAAAAAGAAAGCATATGGGCATATGAAATGCCTTCTTGAACTTATGAAGAACCACATGAATGACAAAGACTCTCCCCACTGGGAAACACTGAGGATGACTGAATTTCTCCCAGCATATCGCCCCGGTGATACAAGAATGGAAAGAAATGCAACACTTGGAAGGCCCACTGATATTTTTTGTGACAAATGCTCCCTACTTGTTAACATGACAAAACCTGTGCTGGATCACAACAATCTGAAAATACACAACACCGATCCAGTCTTACAGATTTTGGGAGTTCGTGACATTCCAAGCCCTGAGACTGTGCTTCAGCAACTGCAAGTAGCATGTAAGCAATCTCAATCTATTGACAGCACCGTGATTCACAGCATAGCATATGAATGCTATAAGTTTCTGGATGAGTGGCTCATTGATTCTGAGAATTCCAGTTTCATTTCACAGAGGGCAAATTCATTCCCATTTATTCTTGTTGGCAGTGCATTTGTAAATGTGAACCGTGTGGCAGAGAATGAGCAATTTGAAGCAAAACCCTATCTCTATGTACTTCCACCTGCCTTCACTAGTTTCAAGAGGCTCTGGGAAAGTGTAGGTGTTGGAAAATGTTTTACTACCAGTCAGTTTCAAACTGTGCTCCAGGAATTGCACTCTCAACATGGCAACAACCCCCTGCCAAAGAGTGATCTATCAATCTGCCTCACAATTTTGAACATAGGCATATATAGGGCCAAAGAGAAAACAACAGGGGATTGTCTCATACCCAACGAACATGGAGTTTTACAACCTGCAAGTGAGATGTTTTACAATGACAGTGCATGGATACCAGTTTCATCAGGTGTCACATTATGCCACGAGAATATCCCACGTGTTATGGCTCGCCACTTTGGAATTAAAACTACCAGGCATCATACTCTGCAAAATCACATTGTTGAGAACATTTCACCATTTGCTTTTCAGTTTGAACAACAGGAACAACTCCCTGTTCGAATTAAAAACATAATTTCAGCCTATCCATCAAAGAAGGATATCCTAAAAGAGCTTTTACAAAATGCTGATGATGCAGAAGCAACAGAAATCCACTTTGTTTGGGACAAACGACAGCATGGCAAAGAAAAAACATTTGGGAAGAAATGGAACCAACTGCAGGGTCCAGCACTGTGTGTGTTTAACAACAAAGTGTTTTCTGATGCTGACCTGCATGGGATTCAACAACTGGGAGAGGGGGAAAACACAACACAGCAGGGAAGACAGGGAAATACGGAGTGGGATTCAACTCTGTTTATCATCTCACTGACTGCCCCTCAATTCTCACTGGAGATCAATTACTCTGCATTTCTGATCCCAATCAGAAGTACATTGAAAGTCATTTAGACAAACCACCAGTTGGCATTGGCTATACACTAGCCGACACTTTCAAGAACATGTACATAGATGTCTACAATTCCTTTCTTCCTGACAAATTTTCTCTTAAAGAGGGTACCATGTTCAGATTACCTCTAAGGATGGGTAGCATGGCAGACAGCTCTAAAATATCAAAGCAGGAAGTCACTGCCCATGACATAAACGAACTATGTTCTTTCCTCTCTGAGGATCCTGAAGGACTAATTCTGTTTCTGAAAAACATCTGCAAAATAAAAGTACATGAAATCAATGAACAATCAGGGGAACTCAAAACCATCTTTGTGGTTGAAAAAAGTCTACCACAGACAAGCAAAGAAGAAAAAGATGCTTTTGTCAAACTTCAACAAAATGCACTACAATCTGACAAACCAATAACACCACAGCAGGCCATTTATGGAACCATAATTTCAACCTCAGATAAAAGACAAAGTAAATGGATCATTGCAGAACAGTTTGGCTCATCCAAAGACAGTGGTGGAAGAGAAACAACACTATCAGACAAACTACCCCAAGCAGCAATAGCGGGCCTTGTAGGCAGAAAGATGTGCAAGAGTTTAGCACCATCCAGTCAAATGGATTTCATGGGAGAAGCCTTTTGTTCACTTCCTTTGCCAGGGAAAACTGGACTACCAGTGCATGTCAATGCAAACTTTGAGGTGGATTCTGCCAGGAGAGGTCTTTGGAAAGAAGATGGGCAAAGTCAAAAATCTAACTGGAATGAATCTTTGAAACAGAATGTCATTGCTCCACTGTATGCCAATCTCCTTTATTACATCAGCCATAACACTGCAAATAAGAAAGGCCCTTTTGCCCAAATTGAGTCATACTTAAGTAGCTCATACTTACGTTTTTGGCCAGCTGTGTCTGAAAATGTTGGTCAGGATTGGCATGAAATGATACATGAGGTATACAGATCAATCCAAGAAAGAGGCCTCAATGTGATCCCAGTGCTGAGGAGTTCAACACGTCTAATTGCAAGCCGAGAAATTAAAGAGTACTCTTTTGACTGGTGTGATGTCAGAGAAACTGGATCAACTAAGGCACCTTACCTGGCACTATCAGGAGACAGAGAGATTAATTCCATTTTGGAAGATCTTGGAATGACATTGGTTCCTTTTTCCATGGAAATGCAAAAAGTTTGGAATAGTTTCAGAGTTGCTGGTGTCAAAGTGAAAGATGTGAATCCTTCAACTGTGCAGACCTTCCTGAGAGAAAAACCCCTCAATGACCCAGCCCAAACAGACAAGGATTTACCCCTGCCCATAACTGCCACTCTGATCAGAGATGAAAACAGATGTTCAAAACTCTTGAGTTTCTGCTTGTACGAGTTTGAGAGAGTCAAGAAAAAGGTCACAGAAGACTGTTCCACTTTACTCGATGGGCTTCCACTTCTTCTCACAAGAGATAAAGTTTTGAGAGTTTTTAACTCTAAATCTCCCAAGCTGATGTCAGGATATGAAAGTCTGTTCTTTGGCTACGAGGAACAATTTGCAGATTACAGAACCAACCAACACCACTTTCAGGTTCTACAAACTTTCAATCTTGTAAAACATTTAACAGTTCCCTGTGCAGCAAAATATCTTAAGCCAGTAATTCAGCTTCTTCTTCAGAACTGTAAAGTTGACCCACACACTGGTCTTCATGTCCCAGACGAGACAACACTAAAGTGGCTGAAATTATTTTGGATGTTCTTAACAAGTCAAATTCAACCTGCAACATCTAATGGTGATAAACCAGGTCTGACACTAAGTGATGTTAGACAGCTCTTCAATGAGTGCTGCATTTTACCTGTTGTGTGTCCAAGGTTAAACAACACGCACTTCCTGCAAACAATGAAAGACATGCCAAGTGTGATTCAATTCGCTTCAGAAAGGGACATATCAGGCATCCTCTTTAAACTTGGTTTTATGAAGCTTGATTATGTATTCTTCTCGGAGGTACACAGAGACCGACATGTGCCTTCACCTCTACACTCTGAACTTATGGATGTAAATGATAAAATCTATGTGTTGGACCAGGTCTACAAGATTAACCACTCAGAGTTTTCCCAGCTTTCTGTTGATGAGATGAAAGAGCTTCAGCGTTTCCTGCAGGAAGGAGTATCCAAGTCAAAAGACAAACAAGAGTACCAGAGAAAGCTCAAATCCTTACCATTATTTGAAACAATACATGGTAAACGAATAAGGATTGATGGACCTAAAGAGGTATTTATCCTCAGTAGCACACTTGCAGGGACATTTCCAGATTTGTTCATCCTGCCTGACAGCAACAGCATTTTTCTTCAGAACAATCGAGAGAATGGCAGTCTGTCAGAAATATTAAACATCAAAATCCTGACTGATTTGGAGTATTTCATGAAGTTCGTTCTGCCTGTTATACATACATTCACAGAGAGCCAGCTGCTTCAATGCCTCAAACTGTTACTACATCATAATTTCAATTATTTTCAGTATAAAGACAAAATCCTCTCCTCATTGAAGGAAGTGAAACTGATTCGTAATTCTCAAGGCAGATTAGAGACAGTGTCATACTACTTTGATGATAGCGTTGAACTATACAAGAAAATGCTGCCCCAAGAGAGATTTGTGCCGAAGAGATTTTGGTCTGAGTTGTGTGAAGAAAATGTACATACAACCCAACAACTAAAAGGGTTACTCAGAGAACTTGGAATGAAGCATGTTGTATCAAAAGATGACATAATAAAGTTTGCACACCAGTTAGAATCAGAAGCAAAAGGAAACTGTAAATTTGAAGAGCTGGAACAGAAATCATCATTGATTTTCAAAGCAGCCTTGAAAAAAGTGAGTGATGACAAAGAAGAGGAAAGGTTGCTGGAGAACATAGCTGACATCAAGTTCATTTTTCCTGTGAAAATTCGAAAAGAACTGTGCAACTATCACCAACCATTTGCTACTGAGAGAACTGCTGTTAAAATCAGAGGGTCTTTGATTGAAGGTGATTCTAAGCATCAAGAACTGATTTGGTCTTCAATGCCAATTATACATGTACCAGTGTATAAGTCACAGAAGCTGCTGAAAATGCTGAAAAATGCCGGCGCTCATGAACAACCACCTCCACACTGTGTAACCAGCAACATGAGCAACATCTGTCAGTCAGCTTGTAAAACTGACAATTTGAAAAGCCGTGCTAATGTGTTTAGAAGTTCGTATGCCTACCTGCAAGCAAACAAGTTTGAAGGCCAATCACTGGCTGATACTCCTGTTGTGTTGGTTGAAAGAGACACAGAACTCGTGAGGGCTGATGATGCATGTCTTTCACTCCCCCATAAAAGTGAGTTCAGACCATATTTGTACAACATTTCTCCGGAGGATGTCATATATGCAGAGTTCTTCAAGAAAATTGGTGTAAAGGACGAACCTACTGCAGTTCAGTATTGTAATGTTCTGGCAGCAGTTTATGCTGATTCCTGTGATAAACCACAACTAAACCCAAACCAACAGAAAACAGTGAAACGTGCTGTTGAGCAGTTTTTTAAGTTAATCAAAACTAAAGGAAACCAGTTAATTGTTGACGCTCTAAAGACTTTGTATCTTCCTGCTGTAGATGGTAAATTATACCCATCAAGCGAACTCTACTACAATGACACCGTGTTTGAGATCAAAAGATTGGAAAATGCACTGGAGAATAAGTTCCTGTTGCTTGAGAAACTAAGTGAATGTCATTTGGACCTTGACATCTATGAGCATCATCGGTTGCTGCAATTGCTGCCTCCGAAATTTCAGCCTAAAATGCTGTCTGATTTCACTGAGGAGAAAGTAGTGGAATCACACATGGAGCTTTGTGAGCTTGACACTGACTGTCAGTTTAGTCAATGGTTTGACAAACACCTATCCTCAGCAGAGTTCAGACATGGACTAATTTGCCTTATCAGAGAACAGTCTATGGGAGAAATAACACAAGAGGACGCTACTGACATGTGCAAGAAGATTTTTGGCAGTATTCAGATTGTCTGCTGCAGAAACCTTAAAACTGAGCTTTGGGTGGATAAACAGCCACTACACAGAACTGCCACTAAAACTGATGTTTTTGTCAAACGAGGGAAACAAGGTTGCATCTTTTACTTAAAACACAACGATACCATGCATCTCAAGGTGATAAATGACATCAATATGACATTGACAAAGGAGATTAATGCTCTTTTAAGTAACCGAATCGCCGCAATTCACCTCCCAGTCCTCGGACAACTTCTCACATGTAACAGCCTGCAAGACGTTCAGGAAATTCTGGCTAAGAATGGGATCCGTGACAGTGCTGAAATCGAAAGCCTCTTCTTCAATCCACCAGCCCCTGGAACAGATATTCCAGAGGAATGGCATGATTCCTTAGACATGAATGTCCTCAATAACTTTGAAGAGGGGGAATATGTTGGCTACAACACTAGCAACAAGTACATTTATGCAGTTATTGCTGAAGAACTGCCTGGGCACTCTGGACCATATTCACGGCGATACAAAATAGAAATTGGAGAAGATGAGCCAATTGAAGTCAGTTGTCTTGACCTGTATCAGTTTAAACGACAAAAGAAACCAGAAGCCAAAGGGAAGACATGCACATCTGCTGAAGCTTCCAGCATGGAGCTGGAGCTGCTAGCAGGAGCTGTGCCACATTCGTCCCAATCATCATCTACAAGATCCTCACCAGCCTCTCTTGACGAAGCCAAAAGGGAAATTGACAAATGTTTGGAAGAGATCTGGACTCTTCCTGAAGAGGAGCGGCATAAAGCCATCAAACGACTGTACCTGAGATGGCATCCTGACAAAAACCCTGAATGCCAACTTCTCGCCACTGAAGCATTCAAATACTTAAACAATCGAATTGATGAGCTCGTCAAGGGTAAAGGCAAAGGCAAAACTACAGGCCCGTCCTATTCGAGGGGAAACTCCAACTTCAGAAACTTCTATGAGCAATGGAATCAGGAGGCCAGGCAACACAGAGATGGTCGAGAGAGATTCTCTAGAGGCCACCAGTCCTACAACTTTTGGGCCCATAATGAAAATGTCCCAAGGCCGAACAGAGAGGAGGCCCAGCGTTGGTGTAGACAGGCTCGCTGTGATCTCAATGCAGCTTACAAAGACGCTGGTGGGGGGAGCACAGAATGGTGTCTCTTCAAAGTTCATCAAGCAGTGGAAAAGTCTCTTATAGCTGCAGAGTATAAAAGACGTGGGCAATATCAAACCAACAGCTCCATTTCAGCCAGAGCTGCACAAGTTTCCCTGTACAACATCCAACTGAGAGTTCTGCCTCAAATTGTGGAAAATCTAATGACACTGGGAGTGGATGCCAAAAAGACTCAGTATCCTAAATACCATCAATTTCCCCATATTCCAAATGGACAGTTCAAATCAGAGAATGAAATATTAGCAGTGGACACGGCATCTGAGCTTCTCAGTAAAGTAGAGGCATATGTAAATTAGGGATTCAAGACAGACAAGTCATGTTGGCAGTCAGTTTAAGATTTTGACATGTTAACATAACACAACATAGCATGACTTCAAACAAAAGACTGCATAAAGTAAGAATGATATGACTTATGAATATTTTTTTTAGGATTCTTCACTTTAGAATAATCTATACATGACTACATGAATTTGTTATGTAAATGTGAATATCAAAGCATTTTGTGTATTGTTGTAGACATTCATGACTACTTACTGAGGACCAATATAATCAGTGTAGAACTTTTTCATGGAATGAAATTGAAGTTTTTGTTTTTTGTTTATTTTTTTTTTTCAATGTTGTAAAGAATTCAAAATTACTCACTGAGGTCTAGTGACTTTATGAAAATGCCAATAGCAAAGTCTTTTATTTTTTTATGTTGTTAACATTTATATCTTCTCACTGAGGACCAGTATGGTCATTGTACAACTTTGTTATGTAATGAAATTGAAGTTTTTATTTTTTGTTTAGTTTTTTTGCAGTGTTGTAAACAATTAAAAACTACTCACTGAGGACCAGTGACTTTATGATAATGCAAATAGCAAAGAATTAGTTATTCAACGTTGTAAACATTTATATCTACGCACTGAGGACCAATATAATGAGTGTACAACTTTGTTATGGAATGAAATGGAAGTTTTATGTTTAGTTTTTTTTCAATGATGTAAACGATTATATCTACTCACTGAAGACCAATATAATCAGTGTAGAACTTTTTTATGGAATGAAATTGAAGTTATTGTGTTTCGTTTAGTTTTTTGCAATGTTGTAAACAATTAAAACTTACTTAGTGAGGACCAGTGACTTTATGAAGATGCAAATAGCAAATCATTTTTTTTATGTTGTAAACATTTATATCTACTCACTGAGGACCAATATAATCAGTGTAGAACGATGTTATGTAATGAAATTGAAGTTTTTGTATTTTGTTTAGTTTTTTTGCAATGTTGTAAACAATTAAAACCTACTTAGTGAGGACTAGTGACTTTATGAAGATGCAAACAGCAAAGTTTATTTTTAATGTTGTAAACATTTATAACTACTCACTGAGGACCAATATAATCAGTGTAGTTCTTGTTATGGAATGAAATGTCAATGTGTTTTTTGTTTTTTTTCAATGTTATAAACAATTAAAAAAAAAAACTTAGTGAGGACCAGTGACTTTATGAAGATGCAAATAGCAAAGTTTTTTTTCCAATGCTGTAAACATTTATGACTTCTTACTGAAGACCGATATAATCAATGTATAACTTTGTTATGTAATGAAATTGAAGTTGTTTTTTTTTTGGTTTAGTTTTTTTGCAATGTTGTCAACAATTACAACTACTTACTAAATACCTATATAATCAATGTATAACTTTGTTATGGAAATGCAGATGTCAAATAATTTGGAGGAATTTTGTCATCCTAATTCATTTTTGTTTTATTACCATTTACCTTCTGAAATAAAAAATAAATTTTATCAAGAATGAAACTGCAAGTCATGTTTCACATTTTGTGAATAAAACTGGCCTGGGGTGGACACAGTATTACTATAATTAGTGAATTGGGAATGATTACTTCCTCTCCTTTTCCTGATGATAGTATGTATTAAATCCTAAAAGGTAATTTTTTAGAGGAATACTTGATCAGTGAGGCATTTGATAGTGTTGTGTATGAAGTGTCTCTGAAAAAGCATATTTAATTTGGTTTCAAACCACCTGTTGTTTGAGGGAAATTTCCACAATATTAAGAACTGCCAATAATAAAAACATTATATTGAATCTGTAGGCTAGAGTGATGGGACTTTTTGGTATCTGTAAAAGTTGCTTCACTGTACCATAAATCACAAAAACTCAGTCTGAGTATGTTTTCAAATTTAACTTTAAAGCACTCATGCTGACCTGACAAAGGTCTAGCGTGTAGGATTTAGTGGCATCTAGCAGTGAAGTTTCATATTGCAAGTAATTGAACACCTCTTTCTGTATTTGACGACCTGGGAATGAGAACAGGCTGTGAAGTGTCTAAGAGGAACTATGGCAGCCATGTAACTGGAAAAAAACCCAAAGCTCCCCATCTTCAGCCAGTATGTGGTTTGTCCAGTCTGGGCTACTGTAGAAACATGGTGGACTCCATGGAAGGTGACCCATGGTGTCTGTATGTATGTATGCCGTGTACGGCTGTGAAAACATGATAACTATACAATATTCAGGTGACTATACACTAATAAAAACATACCTATGGATATTATATTCCATTTCTGCCAACAGAGCCTCCTAAATGTTACACACATTAAACTATTGAATTTTTATTTAGCAGCTCATTTGAAGAGCATCCATTATTTTAAAAGTTCTCTTTCTCCCTCCATCCATTACATGATTTGGATATATAGCTATGTATATTAATGTGTGTGGTTCTCACTGTGCGGTTATTATATTATCTGTTTATTATTATAGCTAATAACCCAAGCTTCAAGCACTTTCGTAAAGCTTCACTGTTCTTACTGATTCAAAACTGGCGTCTTAATGTAAAACTAAACAAACCAAACAAACGTCATAGGGTCACCTGCCAGCCAATAAGAATCGCAAATTTTCAGTGTCGTCACGTCCAGGCTAGCCTCTGTTCCATTAGCTTCTCATGTAGCATTTCTTTATGAAAAAAGGATGTTCTTGAGATTTACTTCCCATATTCTAAGACAGGACAGCATCCAATACAATCATAACTGAAAGATATTGAAACCTTGGTTTAAACAAAGTAAACATTTACTATGTGAGCACAGACAAATCTACAGCTCAGTGTGGGTGTCCATGGTTTTTACCATAACCTTTAACTGAAACTGAAAGTGTGTGCCCCAGAAAAAAAAAATAACACACTGACCTAACTTAAAATATTCTTATTGGACAGGACACCTGGATGTTCAGTTGCCAGTGAAGACAAACATTTCAAGTTAAAAGCACTTTTTTATTCATTAAGAAATCATGTTATGAAAATAATGACAACTAACCATATATCAGACAAATGTATCTTTCCATATGTTAACAACAAAAGTTTGCTCTGGAGGATGTGACATCTCAGCAGTTACCAGAGCATAACTGTCTCTTCCTTGTGCTCGGAGTGTGCTTCGTCTCACCCTGGAAGTGGCCAGTTCCCACTGTACTTTCATACTATAAAAATGTTCACAAGGCTTTTCATGTCTCATCCCAATGTCCACACATGAGAATACATTTCAAATAATTTTTGTTTGTGGGGGAGAAACTTCACATATATACCAGATTCAGTCTTTGTGTAATGCTTCCTGTCGTCTCCTCAATCTATTAATAATTTACACAAAAACCTGTACATACTTACAACAGGCTGGAGCCTGTTTCTGAAGGGATGTGCACATAGAAAAAAAGAAGCAACATACAGGGAAGTGAATCTTTACAAAGTAATAATAAGGTGGGAGGTTATGGTGTTACGAGCATATTAGACACTTGCCTCATACGGTACATGCAACTAACAACATTTTTCAACTCTCATTCAACCTTATGGCTCTCATAATGAGGCTATAACTTTCTGCATCAAACCCATATCAACTACGATTTATTCCAGTCTTTTGCTATAAAACACATTCAACACAGCTGACAATAGGGACAAACATTATTAAAAATATTTATGGAGAATGTGTGTGTGTTTGTAATGGCTGATGTTAGGATCAAGTATATTCATCTTAGATCAAGACTTTGGGTGCAATAAAAGCAGGATTTACCATACCTAACCTCCCTCTGCATATTCCCTCCCTATCCAACAGCTGATAAACTTCACAAAATTAAGTTAAACAGGAGCTGGGATAGGAACAGGCATCTAAAAAATAACACTTAAGGCTTAATTCATATCATTTGGCACGTTGCTAATAGTAAGCAACGATTACACTCCCCACCATCTCATGACTTCGAATGATCGGCACTTACTGTCTGCTGTCATTCAAAGCAACATCTTTCACATCACTCATATTGCATTTTGTTCAGATAAAACAACAACTATATTACACATTTTAGATAGAGAAAAGAATGAGATTGAGTCAAACCACAACATTATTTCTAAGGTTTCTGTTATTGACACCAAAAACTAAAGCACTACTGCTGGAATGAGCAACAAATAACACCAACTGCCCCCTCGACCAACACTGCTGTGTGCTTCTTTGTTGACACAATAACATGGCTGCAACCATAATTTGAAGAGCTGATGTACGTGGGATAGACTTTTTCTATGAAAAGCATACAACCTGCAATGGCACAGGAGGCTCTGTGAACATGAAACATAGGGTTATGGTACTGCCATCTGTCCCGTTCTATGGCACAAGTGCGTGGCAAACAACATTTCTGGAGACTGACAAAGTAAATTATGTTAATGGCACAGTGTAGTATTATACTATAACCACCTGCTGGGCTGCTATCGGGTGTCCTGGGTTTAGAGAGTCAGACGTTATAAATACAAAACTCACGTCAACAAAACCAGAATGCCCATTGAAACATTATTTGTTGAGGCAAGAAATCACAGGGAGAAACAGACATGAAGTTTCTGTCACTCATTTCTCTTGGAATTTCACTCCATTTTAGATAAGTCAAAAAATGTTTACGTATGTAGTTTTGCATCCACGTTTTCTTTCATATTTCCACTCCGAGAGCTGAAAGAGGAGGTCAGCTTGCTTTCTTTCAACAGAAGCCATACTGACATCGGGCTTGCATCAATTATAAGCCCCATATTTACTGTCCTGCTTTCTCCTGTTGTGTGATAAGCTACATGGAGGTGTAAGCACCCTGCCCGCAGCAGGGCCCTCACATGTTGTAAGCCACATATATTGGGTCCAGCTGATCGGCCAGGAATCCGTCTCTGAGGTGCATGCGTTGTTTCTCCCCTCGGGAGTTGATGGGGATGACGCCGGGGTCGACCACCACCACCACCCCTACGATGAGGTAATGCTCTTCCAGGACAACGTTGGTGACCAGGGCCACCAAGTCCAGGGCCTCTTGCTCTGATCCCTCCAGCTCCACAACCACCACAAGGAGGTTGGTCCATGTGAACACAGCACTGTGGGGAGGATGAGGTTGTCGATGCACGAAGGGAAACAAAAAAGGAAGGGGATGGGGCAGTTAGATGACAGGAGGAGAAAAGGAGGTGAGTGTAAGGTAGGTGGATAAACATCTGACTACATGATGAATAATTCAAACTGAACAGTAATAAAGCATTGATCTATAATTGCTAATTTCTCACCATTCAGCTATGCTCTTGTGAGAACGGATAACAGAGGTCTCGATGTCAATTGGGTGATACCTCATGCCCCTCAGCTCCAGAGTCTCATCAAGAGAGCCCACCACGTAGAGGGCGTCATGGCGCTCTGAGACAAAGACACACACATACAGTCGCAGATTTGTCAGTTTATATCCCAAATTTAAGTATCAGTCCAGCTACACAAAGAGCAGTTCACTGGCTCTAAGTTCGAGCAAGTGCTGATGATTCTCACCTCCACTGGCATCAGTCAGCTCAGTGCGCCGCAGGAAGCCGAGGTAGCCCGTCCTCGCCCAGACAGTCTGAGTGTCGCCGAAGCTGAGCTTGGTGTTGAAGTGGTCAGCATGCAGCGCCTCCTCACCATAAACTGTGTAGTAGCCTGTGGCATTGTGAGGACTGCTCACCCAGACCTATTACACACACACACACACACACACACACACACACACACACACACACACACACACACACACACACACACACACACACACACACACACACACACACACACACACACACACACACACACGATTGGTAACTGTTACACAGATAATCGTACACATCTTTCGCTCTTTTGATCGAAGTTATGGAGTCTAGTGTCATTCAACATTTAAATAAAAAGAGAATATATAAATTGACTTCACTTAAATTATACATTTTAAATAAAGTGTCCATCACCTGTTTGTGGGTTACTGATCAGAAATGAGCCCAATAAATAGAATAATATTACTCAGTAAGTGCTGCTGCATGGCTCCATTTCTCAGACATTATGTTTATAGGCACAAAAGAAACCAGGTTACACTTGCAGCACGTCAGTAATAAACTCTGAAGTGTCTGAATTTTACATATCAAATCAAATGTTCTGTGGTAGACTTTGTGTATGTTTTAATTTTAGCCAGACTTTTAATTAAATAATTTCAATGAAGGTTCTTTCTTTCCTTTAATCCAGTTGCCCTTTGATATTTAAAATCTGATTAGAGACCTGGTTATGTGTACACATAGAAAATAAATCTCTCCAGGAGAAATCTAACTGGGGAAATCAGGTTGTTCTGATCTCTTACCCTGATTGCAGAAATTTGGGGTCTCCTTTATGTGACATTTAAGTGTCAGTTTATTACAGAAAGCAAAATGTAACCTGTAACTTAAGTGCATGTAAACACACTGATTGTGGCTAACCACCAGTTGAAACAAATCTCAGATATCGTTACCTCTCCTAGATGGGAGTCTCCCAATGGTCCTTTAGTCTCTGTGTTGGCAATGATCACCTTCACTCCTGGAAGGATCTACAACAGCAGACAGCCATATCTCAAATAAAGACAGCTTGAGAAAAGAGCAACCCTCTTGCAGCATAATGTCACAGTTGTTTGTAGTATTTTGGTGCATGAGTGTGATGCCGTACCTTCCCAGACTCCATCAGTGGCAAGCTGTGCGGAGACCCTCTCTCTACAAGGCGAACCCTGAAGACAACACAATTAAAAAGGACAAAATGATGAATTTCAAATCTCATTTTCTATTATATCAGCATATGTAGAAAAGAAGTAAGAAAAACTAATCTAAGAAAAATTAAGAGAAAAAAAAGTGAAAAAGAATAATTAAGGCATTCATTAATTCATTCTGCTATATAAGCAATATAATTACCTATCATGTCGAAGAGCTCTCATGTCTACATAAACAGTAGTGGGGTCCGGTCCAGCTGTGCCCTGGAGAAAAATCAGCAGAGTGGAGTCAAAAATGTAACTCTCACAAGCCCTGAAATGAATGCTGAATGTTGCCTGAGTGGACGGGAGGTGGAAGCTGCTTATGATACAACTGTTGACAAAGCAGGAGGCGCAGCCAGAAGCCAACCAGCCAGGCTACGATAGTTAGGACTGAGGCAAAACTCAACCGTGTAGCCACAGACACTAAGTACCGGCAGAGTTAAAAATCACCTCAGTGCTGCCGGTTTGTTTTCACACAAGTGTAAGAAGGCTGAGACAAGCGACAGTGCCAGTTATTAGCAGCCTACAATAAATTATAAATCAACTGCAGTTTATTTCCTTCAAATGTTTATCTTCTGTGACAAAAAAAAGCACACAAATGTCTGAAAAACTCTCACTGGGGACCATTTGTTTTGATTAAACGTCTAAAGCTCTGCCAACTGGATTCTAATTGAACCATTTCTCAAGTACTGATTCTGGTTGTCAGATATTGATTCCTTCAGCTTTGGGGTTTGTCATCATTATCGCTGTAAGACTAGTCACAACACATTATGTTTTCCATCACTCCTTTGCCAGTTTATAGCCAGAGCACAAGCTAGCAATGAGTTGCTGTATGGTCGTCTGTGAGGTCAAAGCCAAACACAGAAGAGAGAGCGGGCTGATTCAGTTAAATGAGCCGGCGCGTCGAGCCAAGCTTTAAGCCGAGGCTTTAGCAACAGAGCGGGAGCATGGAGCATTTCAGACCCAATCCGGAGATTAGTCTTTGCAATAAAACCGAAGCCAGCGGTCTGATTAGCCTAATTAGGAGTTGCTTAAGTACTGTCAAACCTTTGCTTTTATGAACCTGATCCACAGGCTGGTTCATCCAGTACAACCAAAGAGTCAAAACTGTGTGTAGTATTTGTTAATGAGGAGCTTAATTCAGCAATTTGAAGACAAATTTAAGGACAAAATAATTTCTCTCATTAAATGACTGCTGGTGTAAAAGAAAAAGCTATGAATAGAATATTCATTATATAAATAACTAAATAATTCATTATTATGTCGAATACAACAAATGCAAAAACTAAGTGTGGTAAATTGTTGTAAATGAAAGTTATAATATTGGATTTAATCAAAATAAATTGCCCTTTCACTGGTAAAAACACCTAAAAACATACGTAAACGACTCTTCTTCAAATGTTCGTATCACATTGTAGAATAAAGATCATAGGGTAATGGCATGGCCCTCTTGAAATTAGAAGCCCTCCCAAATCAACTGAATCACGGTCATGCTGCTAGCTCATGGTATAATGTAGTAGCACATCACATATAATTCACATATATCTTAAAACAAAGGTTGAGAGCCAGTCGTAAGACTCTGCTAAAATGAACAGCGGTAAAATGAGGCCGAAGCTGGTCAGAGAATAAGAAAACCAAAGAGAAAAAACTGTGAATTAAGGTTAAGCGTCTTAAAAAATCATGCAAGATAAACTACAAACACAGACAGACACACACACACACACACACACAAAAAGTTCCAGCAGCAGCCCATTGAGCAAACAGCAACTCTTATCCTACAGTTACCTGCTCAGCCAGTTTGCCTAACCTGTTGGGCTGACGGGACAGGGCAGGACAGATAAATAAAGATATATATATGTATATATATTTAAATACATAGACACACATGCATGCACACACACACACACGAAAAAATTCACCAGGGATAGGGAGAAACAAATAAACCAGAACATCAAAGGGCCAAAGGAGAAAAGAAAAGATGATGAACAGTCAGACTGAGAAGCAACTCAGAGGATTTTATATTCAGTGCATCATTTAAAAACCTTATTGTGCATCTATGATATATAAAGCTTTATATGTTTATTACTGGCACATTTTTGCCATGACTTCTGTTAGTGGATGTGTACAGTGCCACACTAGCAGAAAAGTAGAGAGCTGAAAAATAAAATGATTCAAATAAATAAAGTTTTCATTTATTTTATCAACTCATTAGAGATAAAAGGGAAAAAAAATGATTTCTTCCTTTTCCTGTAACTGACCGGTATCTTTTCATTTCTACTGTGCACTTCTCTTTTTTTTCACTTCTTCTTTTCAGTGAACTACTTCATACACTAGCTGTCTGAGCTGTATAAAGCAGGAAAATAAGCCACTTGTCATCACCAGCATTCACTCTTTTAAAGTCGTGCCAACAGTATGTTTTTCAAGGATTTCTTGGATGTTGATCCTGAATGTTACACAGATTCATCGCCAGTTTTGCCACTAAAACATTGAACGTCATGACCTCTCCAACCCTCCTCCTCCTTTTATTTCCTCCTCTTTGTCCTTCACCAGCTGCTTACCTGCAAACAGATTGCCACATTCACCCTGCAGCCAAAGGTGGTGCTGACGGCTCGTGGCGAAAGCCCCAAGTCCTTGAAGATCTTTGAGAAGGACTGCGTGAGTGCTATCCGGGGCCTTTCCTCTGCTACCACCATGCATGTACGCACGCAAGACAGGTTCACATTTCGCAACTGGTGGTGGGAAGAGGAAGAGATGGATCAGAAAAATTGCATATTGTGTAAAAACACACTTGAGTTACAGTAATAATGTAATATTCTCTCTCAATTTGCAAAGATGTTTCATATTAACTAGGTGCTGATGAGAGAAATGCAATATTCATATTTTATATTTTCATATTCATAGAACTTTTTATCATATATTTTATTTATACTTATTAAACCACAGATGTGAATGGTAAAAAATCCCAATCTCAAGTGCTGCAGACACACAGATACAGAGCTGAGAAGTGTTTCACCCCTGAGTACCCTGATTGTCTCAATAATGACAGCTCTATGGCAGCAAAGGAAAAAGGAGTAATTGAAGAAAACTCTTTTTGTTGCTTCCCCATAACAACACTCAACACCTAAAGGGACAAACTGACCCGCAGTGCTTCTGTCTGTGAACCCAGGCCCTTGGTGCACATCTCCATGACTGAATACGAGCAGAAGGTGACGCGCACTTTGTACTGGCTGACTGCCGCGAGCCACAGAGACGCATTGCTCTCCAGCTCCAGAGGGGGAACCAGGATCGACTGGTGGCCTGAGTACACACTGAAACCAGAAACACAAGTGCAAACAGAGAGGTTGAGTGGCCTCCACCAGAAGATAACACAATGTTTGTTCCAGTCACTAGAACAGGTTCTTTAACACTGATAATTTGATTTCTTACTTTACTGCCAGTCATTTGTGTTTGTGTGCTGTTTTACCTGCACAGGCACCAGAGAGCGAACCCCAGGCCGCAGTAGGGGTCCAGACAGATGGCGATCTGTCGGGATGGGTAGAGCTCACACTGCAGTTTGATGGAGCGACACAAGGCACTGGTGGCAGCATGAGACATCTGGAGGAGATGATATGATATACAGAGACACAAATTATGAATCAAATCTGGATTCTGGAATAAAATACAATATTTTAGGGATCCATTATTTAACTTTTTTCCCCCCACGTCTGTTGCCTAGTAAAAAACACTCCATAGATAACCTCCGGCCAGAGGCAGTGGACTTTAATATTCTGCCCGTTCTACCCATTTTGTTTTGTTATATTGTGCTGACAGTAACCATATCATTGTTTTATTCATGATCTCTCTCTGCTGACAGCAGACTGTAAAATATTAGCATTTATACAACTTCTGCTAATGAGAACAAAACAACATAACAGTTACACGACAATAACTACTCAGATGACTCGTGTGTGTGTCCTTCAACATTCAACATACTTTGACCCCTGCTAAGATGCCTGTTGTGGACACACTGAAATCCAGGTAAGCTAACATCTCTGGGGTCGGGGGCTTGTACATCTGGGGACTCTTCTTCCTGGGGAGGTCATCTGGAGGATGAACAAAGGCAGAGGAAGAGAGTTTTTAAAGCAGGCATGGAAATCACAGACCATATCCTCTCTTTACTTAAATATTACTCTTTGGTGGCATGATGAGAACATAAATTGAAGACCTCAGTGTGTTGACTGTGCGTAAATAATTCACCTGTGTCCAGCACCATGGGCCAGCTCTTGATGTCCACAGCAGCAGCAGCCTCTTTGGATTTCAGCAGCTTCATTATTGCTTGAGTGGTCAGGATACACACTGACTTACTGACCTTTAACAAAGAGATACTACAGCATTACTACATATATATTACATTTGTGTAATAAAAAAGATTTAGCTATCTTATTTTTATAGGTTTAATAATTGTAAGAACTGTGCAGAGAGGGATTCAATTAGCATTCTGATGCAGGTCTGTGGACTTACCTCAACAATCATCTTGACGGTGGGCAGGGTGGTCGCCAAGTTTTGGGGGTGCGGGGGTCTGACAGTGACTGGCACACAGCCAGCATACAGGCAGCCATAGAAGGTGGCAATCAGGTCGATTCCTGCACATAAATGTTTAAGTTAAATCAGCTTTACAAATATTTTAAGAACTTTACTGAGAGCTTTTGTCTCTTCTGGTGTGTGATTATGATTAATGGATAGATTTAAAGACAAGCGAAGACAGCTGTCAGACACTAAATATAAGTAGCACAGTAGCAGTAGCGCCTCTTACCTGGCGGGTAGACAAGTGCTACATGGTCTCCAGTGTTGAGGCGTCCCATCAGTGCTGCAGCAACTCGCTCTGCCCGCTTGTGCAGCTGCAGACAGGAAGCTGTACTAGCCACCGTGCCCTGAGGAGCAACAGATAGGAAGTTATATTAATCTGCACTGCTCTTTTTATTTAACAGATATAAAAGTTATCAGTTCAACAATAATCTTCATCATCCTTAGAATTTTTCAAGCTGTAGAGATTTCTATCAAGGTAGCTTTCACTTTAATATGTCCTGCTGTATTGGACACTTGCAGGCAATGTTGCAAACCAACAAGCAAGACAGCCGTTTTCAAAAGTTGGATTTTTGCACCAATGTAATGAAGTATGTAGATTTATCAGGTATTTAATTAGCTGAATTAGCCTAAAGTAGTCAATTATTTTACCTATAAACAGTTTCTCCGTCAAGTTTCTGGGTAATTAACTATATCACATTATAAATGTTAGCCATATAAAAACACATTTTTATATACCACGACAAAAAGGCAGTACCTTAGCATTAAGAACAAGGAACAGAGGATGGTCTGGAGTGGCCTGAGCTCTCCATTGCAGCACATCTTGTATGTACAGGAACTATATGGGAGAGAGGCAGTTTAACTACAGAGAAATGAAAGTAAACACAGAGCTCAGTCGGACACAAACTGAGACAAAGCTGAGTCGTTACACAGCACAACAGTGTAGAATGAATGAAGTATGGTAGCACAAGGTGGATTTTTGTAATGAAGGAATGACAGATTTGATGGGGTTCAGTATATGTGAAACTGAGAAGAGTAATGGGTGTAATAACAAGCGGAATCCAAATTACACAACTCCTGTGTTTGTTCGCAGGAAGTCGAAACCATGTCCTCTCAATCAGCTGTACGTTTTTCAGACTCCACTCCCTCCACTATGAGTCCTTTGTCCTTTCGTCTGCAGTATGTGTGTGGAGGTGATGAGTGGGTGAAATGAGGATGACTTTCTACCTTACGTGCCTGGTCATTGTCCTCTAGCTGGGCCACGTCTCTCCCACAGGCCTGTGCTATCCTCTTGCCTGCCACCAGGTTGCCCACTATCATAGAAGCAGGACCGACCTCTGTCCAGCACAACCACATTCATCATCAACGTCATCACACATGTAACAAGTGAATTGAGGGTCAACATTTATATCAACATAAAAAGAATCACAGCAATAAAACAAATGAAGGACTTAAGTAAACGAGTATTCATGCTACATTTGTTTCTAAACCTGATGTGGTGGTCTACCTGGCTGTTTTTGTCTTGGCTTGGGCAGGTTGGTGACACATGTGTGAGGGCACATGAGGACGTTGCAGGGGTGCAAGGCGCCCTCCAGGAAGCGCTGTTTGGTCTCAGATATATGGATGCCGCCCAGGGGAGCCTTAGGTAGCGTGTTGGCAGGCACCAGAGCCAGGCAGTACACACCGACCTGGTGGATGCTGTCTATGGCCTAGAAACAGACGGGTTATACATGCAAGAACAGATGAGAACTGGAGATCAGCAAAACTGTCTGTAAATTAGAGGAGTTTGTTTTAATTTTACAATGTGTAAAAAACAAAACATGCACTTTTTTTGCTGTCCATTGTTTTATCATAATTATTATTCTAATTAAACTACTATTTAAGCAGGTAAATCCCATTGAGATTTAATAAATCTATTTTCTAAGGAAACATTAAAAACACATAAAACAGACATACAACATCAACAGTGCAATCCAAACAACATACACACAAACTCTAAAATGTGTAAAACACACAGTATCAGCTCAAATGCCATAGAAAACAGTTTAGCTTTAATAAGCACCCTAGGGGATCATTTCACACCGAATTATTCTTATTTTCATATGAATCACTTTTACATGCATATGTAGATTAGAAAATAAACCAAATCAAGACAAAAATATTGCTATTTTTTCAGCCTTAAGTGGGACTCAAAGCTGCACCATAACAGTGTATTTTTCTCCCACATTAACTACAAACCATGAATACTTCTAGCATGAAATAAAACTTGACTGATTTTGTATCCTCAAGCAATATCATCGTTGAGCACTTTTCCTAATGCATTCAAGGATGCTCCAATATCCCAGATTTGAGAGTTATTCTCTGTAATAAATTATCTCAAGGAAGTTTGAAGGTTCTGCAAGTTGCTTTTTATATTTAACTGGCATGTCCTGAAACCAACAATGGAAGTAGAAAATCTATCTAAAACCTTGTGACATGCTGTACATACTGTGTAAGGAGTAATATTAACTAAGTTTACCTGATTTGCACTAAAAAATGCAAATCCACAGGTACACTCATTTAATTACATGTGATGTGATGAGCTGCAAAATGTGAAAAAGACAGTAAGCACCTGAAGGACGCGGCTCATCCACTGGAAGCTGTCTTCCTCAGATGCGTCTGGCCTCTGCTCTGCCACAACAACGATCCTCTCATCATGCAGCACGGACACAGAAAACACTGCTATCCTGGGACACACAACATTAAAAAAAAAACACTGTTACAGCTGGAGTGTACTCATTGTTACTGATGTCCTCTAACACTGTCAGTATAGTCTGAAAACTGTGAATGTTTTTCAGGCTGCTTCCTCCTTTACCTCCCCCTGTACACAAACTTCATGGGCTCCACTGCCAGCGCTGTGGCAACAACGTCATCAGCATTGTGTCTCCGCCCACTGACCACCATCAGCCCATCCATCTTCCCCACAACAAACACAAGGCTGTCCTGGTGGGAAACACAAAGCACATACTGTTAGATGGGTACTGTAGATCTTGACATTTATCCAATCTTAAGTAGAGTGTCCATCAGTACAAGTAACACATCGGAAATTGTGGTCTGTGAATTATCCTGAGTAACTGTAATATTGTTTCTGGAAAGACACACCTGCTTTGAACTATCATGGCTTTTTGTGATTTTAGTGAACTGATGCTTTACCTGGGACAGGGGCAAAAGATATGACACTGTATATCACAGATTGATCATTTATGACAAATTAATATTATCTGAAGTAGAGTAGATAGATATGTCTTTACCATGTGCTGTAAAAACTACAACATATCCCAACTGGGAGGTCTCAGAATGCATATGTTTAAAACCGGGCTCTCTTAATGCCATAAGATAGAAATCTAAGTGAAGTATGGTTTAAAGACAAAGTATTTTGTTTATTTGTATAGGGACAAGTATGTAGCATAAATAAATGCCACATACCAAATGTAAAGCCTAAACTAATCTGCAAAGCCCATCCCTCGATGTGCCTTTGATTAATGAAGTGGAACTTACTGGTCCCACAAAGCCCAGCAGTGAGGTCCTGGTAAAGGGTCTGTCACTGATGGGAACCCCAGATGATATTATGGGGATGGTCTGCAACAAGAAACACAGGGTTTAAAACAAACATTCATAGATGAAGTACAAAAACAGTTTGTTGCCTTTACTCAAAACAACTAAAATAAGACATAATATCATCATTCTGAGTATGCTGTGTGAGCTTAAAGATGATAAGATGAGTTGCACTAACGCATTTAAGAGATATTTTAATGTAAACCATTAATTAAATTCACCCCCAATAAAGGTTTAAATTTGCATGTGTTTCTTTGGATTGAAACCTTTCTTTAGTCTTTATAATGTCAAAAAAGCAATATCACCACGCTAAAAATAACTTTTGTTAAGCAGCAGTTAAAATAATAATAAATAATAAACAGGGGTGTGGATGATATACAAAGTTTACTGATATTACACATTTATAAACACAATATTTAAAGAAATCAGCAAGAGAAATCACATGTGAACAGTTCCAGTAATGTAAACACTAACCTCAAAGACGTTCTTGGTCATACCCGGGAGGCCGTAGTAAGCTACACCTGTGCTTCCTGAGCTCACACAGATCTCCCCAACCTCGTCTGTCTGACAGACATATGGTGTCCCCTCCACTCGCACCACACAAACCAGAGCTGGAGAGACACAGTGATGACAGGAGGTTGGGACATGAAATATCATTTAAAGTTAATGTCTAAATTGGAATAAAATATTAAAGCATTATTGCTAAGTATTTGTCAACGTATACATGTTGGCAAGTGTAAAAACAGTTCAATTTACTTTTTATTTTCAGCTATATCCTACAAAATCTGATCTGATCACCTCTGTTCTCGGCTGTATAAAAATAGGTAATTCTAAGATAATGAAAACAAAAATTTCTATATTCAACTGATTATACACTAATAAAAACATAACAGTGAGTATTACATTCCATTTCTGCCAACAGATCCTCTTAAATGTTACACACCGGACCTTAAATAGCAGCAAAAACTTAATAAAAAGCGCAGTGTACTGTACCTCCGGGCATGACCTGTCCCACATCCTGCACTGTAAGGACAGAGAGTTTCTCCTCTGTGTCCACACGGATCACACTGTGGCTCAGCCCACCCATAGACAGCACTGCCTTTCCTGGAGGAGGAACACCCATTTCTGGAGGTCTGCAGGACGTAGACATTATTACTATTACACTCATATGACTGAACACAATGACACACATGTAAATATTTGCATTTAAAGACATTGACAGTTTTCAGAAACCAAAACTATCACTTATTCCTATTCATTTTCTTTGCCTTTCATGGAAAAAACATACAAATGTGCAACTCAGATGTGGTTTTGGTAGAATATACAATCGTGTGAATCTGTGAGATACAGAGTCTGAATCCATTAAATACTTCTCATTGTCCTATCCTGTTTGAAGGATGTGTTTGTGTCTGTCTGTCATCCTAATCCTTCTACATGGCTGATCAGCAGAAAGCTATACAATCCTACAGTTCCTCTTTGTGTTAAAAAAGCTCAAATCTCTCTCCTCTCCCTGCAAGATCACAGTAATACAAAGCAGTGGCAGGCTGCTTTTGCTCCAATAAGGTGCAGTAACAGCAGCTCACCTGCGGATGGCGACAGTCATGGCTTCTGAAGAGCTGGCACATGGACAGATCACCTCAGGTCGCAGCCCACGTGCCTGAAACACGTTGAGGAAGGCATCACAGGAGGATATCGACCCTGTGGTAACACACACACACAAACAAACACACAAACATACACACACAAACAAAACAAATCAATGATAATCTCTTGTGGCTTCAGGGTGTTTATAAGGTTATGTTATTAAATGAGAACCTGCAGGTAGACTCACATGGGTTAGCTCCGTCGGCTACGATGAGCATGCGCAGGGAGCTCAGGCTGATGTCTCTCTGGTCTCTCTGGGCCAGCAGAGACCAGTGCATGTCCCTCGACTTCACCACTGCAACCCGAGCTGTGCAGAGGCACAAAAAGACAAAGAGACAAGCTCAAAATACAATCACCCAATAAACATATCTATCATCCAGCTTGACAGCCAATCACAGCTCACAAAATCTGACATCAAATAGCAACATGGTCTGACTCGGTTGCCAACAGGTGACTCAGCAAAGCTCAGACCAGAGAGGAGATTAATTTTATTCAGTGCAGCAGGACTCCTGTCCTCAACCTCAACCGGACTAATACAATTGAACCAGAAATCAATGAGTCCAACAAACTATTACGATAATCCATCCACCACTGTCAAATGTGTTGTCAAGGGAAACATAATCTTTCTGGAAGCCCAATTTGGTCTTATACATGCTTACAGACACTAAAAACAATAACAAAATGTTGGGTAAACACCAACAAGCGAGCTATTAAAGAATTTTTCTCAAGGTACTTCCTTGTGAAAAACCTATATTGTCCTGAATGTGTGCTTCTTTGTAAGTATGTTACACACTGTAATAATTATTGGAATTTACCATATGAAATGGCAATGTGTCACCTTTGTATGTGTGGACCTTCTGTATCCAGGAGAGGGGGTTGACTTTCATCAGGGAGTAAGGAATGCTGATCACATGCATTCGATTCATGACACTCTGCCATTAGAAGAGACATAAAGCATCACATCAGCACCAAAATATGTCAGAAGTTTATTTTAACTGCACGATGTCACTGTAAACAAGCTGCGAGTCATGACGAGATTTCACTTACTGTTAAGAGCATAAATAAAAGCATGTTTGTGCTACTGCTGTGTGATTTTAAGAAATTTAAACATGCAACAGCAGGTCATAGATTAGCTGTATGTAAATCACACAGGATGACAGGATGTCTGGTACCAGTTAATCAAAGCTGATTTGAGTATATGTTGGAAGAAACAGAATATTTTTAAAGGTTTCAAACTCTTGAGTTAAGAGATGAAATGTTTCTGTCCATCAGGACTTCATTAGTTTGAATGTATTTACATATTGATAGAAAAGGCCCTCATAGGGAAGAAGTCAGTCAGATGAATCAGACTTTTTATCAGCAAACTGAGCATGGATCTCTTCTGATTATATAACTTATATATAGTCTTTTAGCTTCAGAGGGTTGAAGACCACTTACAGTAAGAACACCATGCCATAATCCTGCTTCTCTCTTGAAGTCCAGGACGTTGGTTATGGTCTCAGCTGCAAATCAAAAAGGAGATTTTGCAAAGGTTAGGGGAGAAAAGGGGTTTGAGACCATCATCAGAATCAGAAATACTTAAATCATATTCTTTACAAAAGCAATCACACATCATCCTATTAGAAACAAGTTCTGTAATGATTGTAAATCCTGATTGTTACAGTTTTGGATTGAGTGAAGCACCAAACTAAGTCTTAGACCAGGAACGTCTCTAGGGGCTGCTGGTGCAGATAAAAGTTATTTAGAGGAAAACTGGGACACTGGAGGAGAGGAGGTGCCTCATGTTCGCTTTCTTTTTAAGCAGACCTGATCCAGGTCTGACGGGAAGAAACACAACCAGCTGAGCAGCTGCATTAATCAAACTGTACTGTAATTACACTGATAAGATCTGTGAGCAACATGAAGGGGAAATTCTATAATATCATAGATTATAAAATAGGTCTATATGATGATGATATGCTCATCTTTAACTAACCTACAGTACAAAACAGAAAAGAGCAACACAATTTCATAAAGTCACATTTCTTTTACATATTCTTTCATGTTATCATCTATTTTACTCTATATCACATACTAGAACTAACTGAATGCTTGTCCACCTCACCTTCGGTGTAGCCGCAGGCCTGTGTAAGGGCATGACAGTGAGCCAGCATGGCTGAATGGGACACTGTGATCCCCATAGTGCTTCCTTCCTTGCTGGTTTTATACTGCACGTAAGAAACAAGGAAAAAACATCTGAACAGTCTCATTCAGAAAAATTAGACATGGATTATATGAAAAAGAAGAGTACATAATTATTAAAAAACTTATTAAAAATACATAAAATATGAGTGAAAATATGTTAAATCTATCTTTGTTTTATTTGTAACAATGAAACTGCACCTACCTCTATGTAGGCTATATCATTACTGGCTTCCCGTAGTTGAGGATGCCAGTCTTTCGGAGGCTTCACAACATGTTTTCCATCTGTCACGAACCACAGCAACCGGGGCCAGCCTGCAGAGACAGAAACATGAAGTCAGTTCAAACCAAATTAAACTATACAGACGGGTAGTCAAAATCAAAATAAAACCAGCTGTACCTTTAAAAGTGGCTACCTCCCCCGTTTGTGCTTTAGGCAAGCCTTTCTGACAGGCGTCAGTGGTCAGTGCCAACGTGACGCCACAGCTGCCCAACAGAAAGCCAATCTGTTGACTTCCTGCATCCTGGGGGACCAAAGAGGATGAAAAACAGAAGTTCATGTTGTCAAAAACTTTGGCAAACAGTGCCTGTCACACAACAATCAACTATTAAGAAGAATAAAATTCAGCTTTGAGAAAGTATGCTGAGGGAATGTGGGAATAGTAACAGGGAGAGAAAGAAGGGCAATGACTGAAGAAGAAGACACCTCAGAGCATCGTACATCAAAGCAGCAGCAGGTAAGAAAGCAAAGTGACGGCAAATCACTATTAAAAACTCTACTGCTGAGCATCAAAGCCCAATCGTAGCAGGAACGAAGCCCAAGATCTGACAAACGCTCACTCATATTTGATTGGCTGTGCAAATTAGATTACAGCTGGACTCGTGCTGAGCAAACCATACTGTGCAGGAAAGGAAAAAAAAGGTGGGAGGAAAAAAGATAGAGAGAAAGAAAAAGGGGTTAGAAAAAGAAAGAGGCACAGATAAAGAGACGGAGGAAAAATGTGAGTTGGCAGAGTGAGCGAATGAGTTTCTGACTCCAGAGAACAGTTGGCCTGTGATCTAATATTTTGACTGAAATTACACATCATTTCACCTCACTCAAATCTCATTAATTACAACACAGCGTCTGCAAACAGCATGCTTATAAAAGGCAATCAAGAACAGACATTAATATTCAGCCTGGGTAACTAATGTGGAGGAATTTGGTTCAGTTTGAGCTGATTGATGTGCAGGAAAACTGCACTGCATTATAACACTCTGCAATTAGAACATTTGCCAAAGTTTATTACAAAGATAACGTTGCTGCTGCTGTAATCATGTGACGCGTAACCAAGAAGTTAGAGGTTCTTTGGTAAATATCTACATTAAAACAACAACTGTGCACATCTTGTCCCTCCTTCAATCATTTAGGAATCAAATGTCCAGCAGGGGTCACTATAGCTCTTCAATGATTCTGTAGATATCAGAAATGTCTATACATTCCCAGGAGATTTTAGGTTGCAATTGCCTTTACCTTTCTGGTCAGCGGCACTTCGATAGGCACGGGTACCAGCTCTGCCAGGAGGCAGCCATAGAAGGCTACCATGAACATCACTGGATCGTTGTTGGGGAAAACAAGTGCAACCTGCGGGTGTATCACAGATAATACAATACGTCATGGTAAGATATGTCCATAAAAGTATGGAAGGAAAGGGACAGCAAGTATCATGTTTAAGATCTGAATCCAAACATTGGCTTCCCTTCACAAGTATTGAGTGATATTTTATTTGTGATGACAAAACAAAAACATGAAAAAATATAATACAGATTTGAAGTAGGCTGATTTAATAATAAAATGTTCTTTGTTTAACCATTTAATTTTAAACGACTTCATGTACAGTCTTGGCACTATAGCTCCAGATTTTGCATCTTTAACTGTTGATCATTGCTAATAAGAGTGGTTGAGTAAAATTGAGCTTATTTGTTGCACTTGCTGAATATCCTTTGAGGAGCATGAACCAAGTGCATTAAATACAAAAAGGAATGTAACCACCATTTAAAACATTTTAATATCATGACTTACTCTGTCTCCAGGCATGAGCAAAGGCTCATTTCTGGTGCTCAGCTTGTTAAGAAGAGTGTAGGCCAGTTTCTGACTGCGAGTCCATAGTTTACCTAAGGAGGTGAACACACAGTGTCAAATATTTCACTTGATTTAACAACCCCAGTCATACAAATCAACATTCACACATACAAAATGACTGAGAATAACAGCCGATAATAAGGTATCTAGGGACAGGCACAGACAAAACATTGTCCATTATTTGAACCCCACAAAGAATGGATGACATTGTTTTCCATCTCCACTGTAAATTCTGGGCCAATCATCTACAGGTTGATACCTACCATAGGTGAGTGTGTAGACAGGTTTGCCAACATTGTCGAGTGCTGTCAGACAGGGGCTCTTGGGCTGAGTGGTGCCCCAACGTTGTAAGGCTGCTGGCAAGGATGGTGGCCACTTGTTGACCATCCCCAGATGATCTCCTTCCAGGGGACTCATCTGTTGGCCTTCTGGCTTTGGCTGGTTGGGATCTGGCTCCTGGACTAAATACGTGAGGAAGAGTACAGGGCATCGGCATGAGTCTGGTTCAGTGGGTATTTTGAGCAACAAAGCAGAACTAGCTCCTAGCGTACTGTTGTCACCTGAGCTCCGAACTGTCTTAAAAAAAGGCAGGGCAACAAACGGTGTGTGGGGATTGAAAGACAATGAGATGGGTGAAGCTGGAGGATTAAAGGCGAGCTGTGTTCTGTCCTCATCAGTCTTAGCTGCCTCAGACACAAATTCCTGAGAAACTTGGAGCAACGGATTATTCTTCATCCTTCAACCTACACGCCCTACTCCCTCTTTGATTTGACGTCCATCTCTTCATCATTATTCTCCCCTCACATTCTCCTGAACTCTCTGATAATTCACAGCTGTTTAACTGAGCTGGCAAGATGTCCCTGCCAAATAAAACACCTCTATCAGGAACAGATAGTGTCCGACCTGCTGCCATTTCAGCTCTGTGTGTTTTTCTGCTCACACCAAGCAGACCACAGAGGTTTGCCACGCCACAGTTTCTGTGCCAAAGTCAGGGAGGCTTTACAATTACCTGCTGATGTATTACTATTCCTGCCGCTTATTCATTTTCACATTGTTTATTCAGCCTGGCAGAGTACCACCCAAAACCCACGATGGGCTGGTTGGAATGGAGGAAATGGTCGGACAGGGCTGGTCCTCTGTGTGTTTGAGTGTGTTCCTGCACCCAGTATTCCCTAACCACTTCCTTAGTACACCTGGTGGTCTCAGCTTTATCCGGAGACAAAATAATAACCACTGATCTAAAAGTGTACCTTGACTGTTTATTTGTGAGGCGTAGGGAGGTCAATGTGACATTTTTATCTTGGCAGCAACAATATTTGATAAATAACCAATACTGAAGCTGGAAAACTCCACTGAAAGCTATAAAATAAAAGCTGATGTGGCTGTCACACACTCAAAAGAGCAGGAGTGTTTATAAGAAATACATGCTTTAACTGCTGAAGTCTCGGATCAGTATGCTGATCACACCACAGAAAGAGAGATGCTTTTTTTCATGATTTATTGATTTAACAGAAGCAGTGTAATTACTTTCAGGCCAGCTTACCATCTAAAAGCTCCTCAAAGTCGTCGACAAAGAACTCTCGCAACGGTGGTCGCTTTGGTCTCTTCAGAGTGTTGAGCAGCTGCTGGATTTTGGAGGAGACGCGACTGTTGACTGGAACACCTACACAATGAAATTGGAGGGAATGAAAAGGAAAAGGCAGGGGGGTGTGGAGAGAAATAGAGACATGGAAAGGAATAATATCAGGGTGGAAATGTATGTTATGGAGCAGGTGGGAGGGGGTACAAAGGAGAAGGGGATGGATAAGAGGAGGACAGAAAAGAAGAGAGAGACGGTGGTCAGTGTAGTGCTGTAACGAGACATAGACAACCAGCTGTCACTCACATTGTAGCCAGACAACAAAACAGTGGACCTCGAGGTCCTCTACAGTCACCTGGAGGTCAGAGGTTACAGTCTTTCAGTCACTCCAGAACCACTGACTAAACTCACAGGCTAAATAAATCAGGAAATGAGGAGCCTCCTCGCCTGCTGCCTAGCAACAAAGATGTTCTCGCTGCAATAAGTGATTCACGAGGTGTCTCAAAAGGTGTCTGCTTCACATACGCTCTGCAAAATTCACAATTGTGGGAGGCTTAAACCAACTATACCACAATCAAGCCAAAATAGTCTTTTGACAATTGAGTTAAAATTAATGAACCAGAAGATAAATACGATACATAATCATAATCGCAGAGATGTGAACCTTTGAAAAGACAAAAGAACATAAATAAAGAAGCAGGAGAGAAAGGTAGAAACAATAGTCTAAGAATGAAAGAAGAGGGGAAGTGTCCAGTTTCCCTCACATTTTGGACATGGGTATGTGCCGACTGTAATCATCACTGGACATCTTTTCCTCCACATGAATTCATACTTAGTTTGGGAAGGGTTGTCTGTGTCAGACATTCCCGACAGCCACAGGAGATGAAGGCCACAGCTGCACGCAGCTTGCCTGATCTCTCTTACTATAATAAGCCCGACTCAGACAGACTTTGCCTCCTCGTGTAGGGACAGATGTACTGGGAGTAGACGAGTGGGGGTCAGCACTGCACCTGATGGGCCAATTAGAAAGCCCCTGACACACAGGACAACATCTGAGGGCCCGGAAACCCACCCACTCAAGGGTCTTGATCATTAATATCACAACCAACCAGGAATTGTTTGTGATCAAGACTATAATTAACATATTCATTTCATAAGTCATCCATCCACATCATTCAATTACTGTAGCAATCACTGGCTCTAGTTTCGAAAAAAAACAAACATCACATCTTTGTAGTAATATGTACACAGAATTGCATTTACCAATAACGAAGACGACAACAAAGACAGAGATAAAGAACAAGGCTGTGCTTATTGTATATTTTTCTTATTGTTTACAAATCCCATGGGAAGTTAAAGACCAACAATGCGTCAGTCTGTCTCTTAATATTTTAGACTTCCCTGCCCTTGGCTCTCAGCCCCAAGTTACTGAAGGCACAATTCTCTAGAAACGATTCACAATATATGGTTTCATTTTGAGCAAGTAATTTCCTTAAAAAAAACCAATTACAATTGTAGTTTTTACAGCACCAGGGCAGTACATATGGGATCAGCCCAAAATGAACTAAAGAACCCAAGTTCATCATTATGAAGGTGTCACCCATTGCAACAGCCTTGCATTGTTGTGTTTTTAATAGTTTTTGGAGAACAATGACAACGGTAATGGCACAGAGGATTAAGCTATATCAGGCTTTGCATGCACACTCAATACTTGTTACTCTGATTAATTCATAGTCGGTTTTGGTCTTTTCACGCGATTTGTTGACAAAATGCACCAAAATGTGCGTGCTCTATAAAGTAACCAACACATACAGTGTCAGTATCCAGATGGAAGTCAAGTTCCTGTGTGACAACTATGTGTCGTTATTAAAATGGCAACAGTGCTAGACGGCTGCCATCAAAGAACCCACTGTGTGGCTGCAGGCTCACAGGCTTGTGTTGAAGCAGAATGTAGTGAGAAACATAAACTGACAAGCCTTAGTGTCTCAGTGTGAACGCAGAAACCAGTATGTCAACATGCAAATTATTCACAACCCCCGGATGAATAGTTACACCTGTCACGGAAATGGCCTTTTAGCACAATCTGCTTACGCATGATCAATTTGAAGAGCATTTAGGTTAGACATTGCTTGAAGATGCTATAAATGCCAAAGCCTTTGCAACACACTCAGTTATACAAACACACACACACACACACGCAGAGGAATCTAATGACTGGATTCACCATAGCTTTGCATATATTTTTGGAAAACACACACGGTTTGACAAGTGCTAGACCTGACAGTGGAGGCGAAGGCAGAAACACAAACACACACAAACACAAATGCACACGCAGCAGAGTGCACATATAGCCGACTGCCATAGAGTTGGAGGAACAGTTATAAATACCATCCATTAAACTGAGGGATCCTTCACCTCTCCACTCACAGCCTGGAGGAGAGACATATCAGGATGTCAGTGAAACAGTCCTGTTAACTTTGTGTTTGTGTGTGTGAATGTGTGAGAAATCTACCAGCAGCCAGAAGTAGGTGAGAACCGGATTAAAAACAGACTAATTGTACCATTACAACAAAGATAGGATTTTCTACTGTTTTTGTTATTTTAGGCATATTTTTAATGACCAATGTGGGAAAACTTGCACAGGAAGTGTGGGTTTCAAACATCTTGAACACCAAACAGCAACAGATAATACTGTTTACATATTTTAAAAAATCCATAGATTTCACAAACAAATCCCTTCCCCCTTTATGTGTAAGCCAGGTGGGCTGGTTTAGCATTTAGTAGCAGTGAAAACCAAAACAACGCACACATTAATGACAGAGCCTGGATGGCAGGAAGGTAATACCGATACATTGGACATTTATTCAAAGCAGCATTTCAGCTCGGATGTTGAATGAATGAAGATGGAAGGATGACAGGAACACTCTTGTAATGCTGTTATATGACTGTTAAAATGACTGGTTCATATACTCTAAAATACTGCATATACTGTAAAAATATCTATCTTAAAGCATCTGTTATTTTTCCAAAGGTAGATCCCTGGTAATCTCACGTGATTTTCTTATCCCATTTAGGACTCAAGTGAATCAGTGTTCCCATGTTCAATTGTGTGTTGTGTATGTTATTAGTGTCAATGACATATTATGCATTTAAGAAAACATAATGTTTTTTGATGGAGTTGGAGAGGTACAGTGTTACCATGGCAACACAAGAGGGTCAGTCAGCAGCTTGTGCCAGTCTGACAGGCAGACTGACTACTAAGGAGAGGACAGAGGGACAGACAGCAGGGGAGAAAGGGAAAAGGAGGTGACTGCGTTTCTGTGTGTGTGTGCTTGTGTGTGTGTGTGTGAGCAAGAAACTCACCATCTGCAGTCTCCATGACGCTGGTGTGGTGGTTGTAGCCCCGGGAAACGCTTCGCACCGAGGCCACCTGGGGCCGCTCCGCGTGAAGCGAGGAGCGCTCCGACAGCCCCGTCACATCGGGGGGCGCTGAGTGGTTATCTGTGATGGGTGGGGTGTCGGGGGGTTAAAAGGTCAAACGCGAGGTCTTACTTTGGGCTGTTGTTTACTAAATGAAAGTATACTTTATGTGCTTGCAAACAAACTGATGTGACAGCTTAGGAATTTGATGGAGAGGCAAAAAACCTTTTTGTCATCTGCAAGTGGAGGGTCTTTATGTGCAGAAGAGTATGTTTCAACAAGGATATCACATTTTACCTCCATTTTAACTACTTGCCATGATAATGAGTCAGTGTTTCTATTCAGCAGATACATTCTCCTCAGCATGTAACGTATCCACTGAGAACAAGATGTCTGTGTACTATGATTAACAGGCAAGTCTGAGGACATTGTGACAGCCTCCATTTGTCTGCTGTTTTAGTGCTTTAAAGGATGAAGTTTTTACAGAATGACACAAAGCCAAGCAATCTAGTGTTTGTGTAGATCTGCTACTACATTTTACATTTACAAAGATTACAATGTTCAGTTTTTGTTGACACTGTCAGAGAGGTGTTAATTCAACTATGTAATATTTTCATAATTAATGGTGATGTTGGACTTGACTGTCCAGTTCAACACCACTGCGAACTACAACCTTTTATTTGTTTATTTACAGCTTAGATAATACGTCTCTGACAATGTCAGTCAAAACTAAACTTTATTATCTTTTTAAAAGGGAGAGTTTATGGCTGCGCTGGTTTTCTTTGGATCACATTACATTTTTCAGGTGTAACGAGTATAGGTGCTTTGTGTGGTGGCATGGTGGAAACTGGGTTTAAAATGGGTTTAAAATGTAAACTTCAATGAATCATCATCAATCACTAAAGTGCTATTGTAACGAAGTGTACCGAAACAACCATGGTGAAATCGTAGTGGCTACACCGTGAGAGCTGAAGCTCACATCCAAAGCACGTTATAACTTAAATATAGTATTGTATTAACTACATATAACGTGTATATCAAAATCAAAAATGACCCTAAAATGTTCATGCTCATGCACAATGGCCTACTAATCATCTATTGCTGAATTGAATAACAGACAGAATCAGACTTCAAGTGACCAAGGAAGAGGATAATACGGGTGATTTATTTACAGCTCCTTCAGTCACTGCTGCTATTTTATGACAGCAACCTTGAAGAGAGACAAGCTGGTCAGAAATCAGACAGCTCCATCCTAATAAGATATCGCTCTGCCAGCAACATGTACAGACACACATGAAGACACACACAAATACGTGCAAGACACCATCTCACTTTGCTGCTGCGGAGAGACGGATGGAGATAAATCCCTTGAATCTCATTAACTAGCTTGTGACACTGGCATGGTAACACGGAAAGAGGAGCTTTGACGGGGAAGTGGCTGTGAACCCGTTCACATGACTGAATGATAGTGAGATGACAGACGGAGATGACTAATTAGAGAGACTTGAATTAAAACTCTGTCGCCGGTTCCCTTTGTCTTGCCTCATCAAGTGCTTTTGTGTATCTGGAGGGAGATACGGCCTCGGCTGTAGCAGATGTGTAAGACACCACTGTCTGTCTGCGATTGAGCTACAGTTGTAGAAAAACTGTCTGAGCAAGTGAAGACGTCATATTTGATAAGGAAAAAAATTCTGATGGCTGGCAAAAATAGAAAGCATCAAAATTCTGCTGATATCAGCAAATGGAAGACAATGGAAGAAGTAAAATAGAAAACCATACGGCTTAGTAGGGGGTTTTGCTTATTAGAGGACTGTATGTGATTGCAGTTTTACTCCAATGAAACTTGATTCTTCCACCAGCAAATATATACAGTGATAATACTACATGCAGTTAATAATTTTAAACATCTAATACTGCTTGCTGTCATTCTAGGTCTATAATACCTTCCTACTTCAGCTCACAATCACACTACACACTTTTTTTTAAAATTTCTCCGAATAGGGTGAGGATGACTGATGTTGAGCAAAACTGATTCACCTTTCGACCGACTGGATGAAGTTATTGTTCAACCTCTTGGTCACAAACAATATCTACAATAACCAAGTCTCTTATAATGATTCAACTTTTGTGCAGGAGGTTGATAAGATCGCATCACTGCCATGTTCTAAAGATGTTAACTTTTGAGTCTTAAACTCATCTATAAATGCCTGCATAACCAGGCCCCCAGGTAGTTTTAGTAAAACTGAAACAGTCTTATGTTTCAGTCATATTTTAAAGGCCCATCTAGGGACAGACATTGCAAATTAGCCTAGGCAATAAATGCTGTGCTGGTCTTGCTGTGGCACTGGTTTATGCTACATACTTATCCTTATACATTTCTAAAATTAAATAAATGAATAAATAAATGAGAGCGCTGCATCAATTAAAGATGGGACAAGAACATACAGATCGTCCAGCCGAAATGTGATGGCATGTGATTCTGCGTGTGTGTCACTGACCTAGCTGGGTGTGTGCCATGAGATCGGCCAGTGCGGTAGCTGCGGCGTTGGCGTTGAGGGCTGCGTGGGCAGTGGTGTTGGTGGTGGTTACAGATCTCCCTCCCGGGTGGGATGAGGTGGATGACGCGGAGGATGAGGTGGACGAACCCTGGATGACACGGTTAAACCAGTGCTCAACGGCTGGGTGGCCGTGGCCCTGGTAGGGCGTGGAGGTGGCCAGACGTCCCTGCCGGCGCAGCGAACCCTCGTCTTCCGACGCTGAGGAGGTGTCTGTGTTTGACAGGTCAAGACAGGGCAGCGTCACAACAGTGGACAAAAACCAAGATGGTAAAACTGGCAATGGATTTAGATGATATGCTGATGATACTTTACCCTACTTATACATACTGGATAGAGTACATATAAGCTGGTGGGATGGCCAAATGATTTCAATGCGATGTTGTTAGGCAGAGGGAGGCTTGTTTTTTAAATGTATTATGGCTTTGCTGCTTTTGATATATATATGTATTTGATATTTGATTGCCTATAAAAGTAGCCACACAAACACACATAAGCATAAAGACAACCAATAATAATAATAATAATAATAAATAATCAATAATAAATCTCATGTATGTTGAATTACAGTCCTCACAACAACAAAAATGTTTTTAGTATGTCAGCGCATTTACATATTACCTAACCTGTACTGGTATTCCTACTCACAGGCGTTGCTTAAAAAAAACCAAACAAGTAAAATACATACATACTGTGCTATGAATACAATGCATACAGAAACTGAAATAGCCTAATTAAATTCCCCATCTAATATTGGCATAACAAAATAAAGCTTTGCTAAATGGAGTGTATGCTTAAGTTATTATGGCTTGGACTCAAACCCAGTCACTGATGATTTTACTGCCTCTCCCTTGAGGCAACTGTGAGCAGTTGGTCTCAGTAAAAATATCCAAAACAGGAACAACTTCAAAGCAAGGTAAAGATCATTCAAAATGAACACATTCCACTTCATCTGCCAAGCTCCCAGAAATGCATGTTCTTTTGACAGGATCACTGAAGTTACACAAGAGCAGGCCAATCTGAGAATTGCATTCTACAGAGAACTGAGTGCAACCAAAGGGCTAAACTGGCTTAGGCATCATCCACTTGAGAAAATGAAAATGCTCAAGTTATAAACAATTGTTTTTCCAAATACCAAGAAAGGTCACACATTCCCCCATTATTCATCATTGATGAAGTAAACAGCAGTGCCTGCTCTTCAGGCCCTGTATAAAGTGTTAAACTCATTCACACGTCTCAGAATATTACACTGAAGCATATTTTACAAAATAAACCCTTAATAATATGGAAAACCTATCCCAAGTCCACTGAGAGGATGAGAGCGAGACAGAAAACAGAGATTAAGCCTGTGTGTGTGATCAGCACGTGCCTGATTATGTTATCTAAACTAATGAGCCTTCATTTGATTAATCTGCCTTCTAATCACTCACAGTAAGAAGTTACGAGTAAATTCCATCAATTGAGAAACTATTAAAATTACTGTTACTTTCCTTAAGCTTTTCTCATGGCCTTGCAGAGGCTGTCAGAGGAAGGCTGGAGGAGGTTTGATTATAACAAGCTAAAATGTAACATCTCTACATCCAGCAGACTCATGGGGGTTATCTCGCATTTATGATTCTGTTTGTTATTCCTCTGCCTCTCTCCAATCTCTCTCCCTATCTCAGTAACCTTGACACAGTTACACAGAGGGAGAGGCAAAGAGTGGGTCAGAGGAAAAAAGGCAAAGAAGAAATAGAGAGGTAGAACGAATGGGAAGGAAACTTAAACAGCAAAGGAGGGATTAGTCACAGATAAACAGACAAAAACAAGAATAGATAGTTGAGCGTGAGTCAGAGAAAGACAGACAGTGATGGAGGGTTTGGACGTAAGGAGAGATATAAAAGAGATAAAACCTCAGCAGAGACACTAACAGATCTCAGTTATTCTTGTGTAGCAGTTGAATATTCTGTTCAAGCAAACCAAGACATTTACATTAAAGCTTCAGCCCAGCAATCAAAAGCTTTAGCTGGTTTTCACTGACCTCTTTTGATTGAAAATCGATGCAATGATACTGGCTGAAGCAACAATGGTTGGTGCCTATAGTGGCAATTACTACACTGACAAGGGTTCAATCTATCCTTAATCTATGTTTTATAAATGGTAAATCACGTTTAAGTACTATACTAGGACTGAAACAAGACAAAGAGGCTATACAGCGGAGCTTTGAGCTAAATGCCAATGTCAGCAACATGCTCACAATGACAATGTTAACATGCTTACATTTAGCAGTATAATATTGACCATTAACATGTTCATGCTGACATTTGCACACTAAACACAAAGTAAAGCTGAGGCTGATGGGAATGTCTCTAATTTTGCAGGTATTTAGTTCTAAACCAAAGTGCTGGACATTTAATCATGAACCTGATGATGTAGAGGACAAGTCAGGGTATCACCAACGTGATTATAAGTCATGCTAAGAGGAACATGAACGTCTGAACCAAATGTCATGATAATCAATCAATGTGAAACTCGTCCTCCTATGGGGGTCAAGAATATCTGTATCATATTTCATGGCAGTCCATCTGGTAAGTCCGGTATCAATGTGGATTTTGCATGTTATCTGTGAATGAGTTCTAATATTGTGTGTATATCTTCATAGATTGTTGGTCTGTATATTGGCATTAACTATATATTATTTGTAAAAGGCTTATTCCATTCCATCAGGTCACATTGTACTGAATGACGGGTCCGGCAGTATGAAAATAATTTTGCTCACATCACTACTGGTTCTTCACAATCAGTCAGTAGTCAGACACGTAGTGTGACCAGATGTAAACCAGCCACTGCAGATTAGCAAGATAAGAGATGGAAAAGGAGAAAGTTAATCAGTATAAAACGTGCGCTAAATACAGACTCCAACAATACTGGGACCTCAAAATATTACTCTACAGCTGCATTATCTCCACTAATGGCCTTAGTCCTTTCTGTCCCCAGACCTTCGCTAATGTAATCTCATGAATTCTGCCATTCAAAATCAAATCACAGACAACATGTTGAAATACGTAACACGACCACGCCACTGTGTGCACACCTGCCTATGTACCTTGTCCCAGTAGATTACAGTAGATCACTCAGAGTGACTGAAAACAACCATGAAGTGGCCCCCTCCTTCTCCTGTTCAAACCCCAATGTCTGAGCTCTTAATCCGGTTACTCGCTCCACCGCTGTGTCCTCTCTCTTTACCCAACACATGAGGCTCTAAGGCCCCCCACCAATTAACTCTTATACACCAATGATAAAGCCACTGCAGGGTTTGAGATACTGGCAGGTTTTCTGCCATCAAATCTTACACAGATATCTTACTGACTGACCTGAAGATGAAAGCTATTTGGGTAAAACTAACAACACAAAAAGAGCTTTTTGGGCCGTGAAAATCTCATCATTAAAGAAGCTTCAGAATGCAGTAAAATGACAAATATTCAAATGAAGTGGCCCACACAATACAAACAGTTATAAAAGCAGGCGAAAGGTCAACATTTTGAGACTATGTTAAAAATCTGATTATGCACCCATTATGCAACTCATGTGGGAAGGTCTGCCTGGGAACAAAACGGTGAGAACTGAGTCCTTTATAGTCACAAAGAATGGACACATTCATCAAACTGCACATTTCTTTCCAGTAGCAAATGCGTGGCAACATAATCTTGGATTACTGGACGCAACAGAGTGTCATCTTCCTACACCCCGATGCTCATGGGAACACATGTAAACAACTCAGCGTGAGCATAAACCAAGGCTGTGTGCACAGGATAAACCTCGCCTTTGGCCAACAGTGGGTTTAAAAGGTCTCACCTGGCGGGGTGCATGCCTCAACAGAAGACTGAACTAACACAGATCGTCTCTTGGAGGGCATTGGCATCTTCCTCTCTTTGTACTTTGCCAAAGCTGCTTGGACGGCTTCTGTGTGCAAATCTAAGAGAACACATCAACACAGTTTACCATCAGCATAAAAGATAAGCACAAGGCATTTAAAACTCTCAGGCAGCATAGACACATGATTACCAGATCTGAAGCGTTCATCCCGGGTATTGGCGGCCCGGGACTTGTTGTGTTTGGAACCGGGGAGAACAGCTTGGGAGGATGCCTGGATCCTGTTGTCAATTTGCAGAGAAGGATCTACACCTGCAGAGAGACAACACCAAAGCAGGGAGAGGACAGTTCATTATAGGATACAAACAAAAGTTATATTTTCCTCTAATGCTCAAATGCAGAAATATCAATATCAGAAATATGAGCACATTGTTGCGTTGCAGAATGTGCCCTGGACATAGAGAAACGTTGCTGAATATTGCTTGACCAGATCAAGTATCCGCAAGCTTAATGGTAATCCCCTACTTAGACTGCTTTCTTCTAATACAGTAGCTTGGAGTTGAGAAAGTATTCACTTTAATTAATCCTGTCTCTCTTGCAGCTTTCCAGCTGCCTCCCAGCTTTCCAAGGGAAGCAAATGCAAATTACACACATAACAGAAAGGAGGTGATTAAGCACCATGAATGTCAAAAAAGACAACATCTTTTAACTAGAGCGTTCTAAAATTATCAAACTCTCAAACCTGTCAACCGCTCAGCGCTGTGGATGACGCAGCCAGTGAGTCATCCTTTAGCTTATGCTTAGCTAATTCTGATTTGAGCTTCATTAAGAAACTAGTGGTTAGTATAAGAGGGGGAAACCCAAGACTGCTGCCTAAAATAAAGTCACGTTCAAGCTTAATTAGTAGTCTTCCACTACTGGCTTCACTTCTTCTCGTGCACTCATACTGATGTATTTGAAATATGTATGAAGGATAAATGTAAAGGAGAAACTGATGAGCTTTTATACCAATAACATAAAATGTGACTAAATGAGATGAATATAATTTTATTGTACATCAAATTAATTACATTAAAGAAATGCACATTAGAGAATCTCCCATTACTTGCTTGTATTTCCATGTTGAGTAATGAAAGG
Source organism: Dicentrarchus labrax (assembly GCF_905237075.1). Taxonomy (NCBI): domain Eukaryota; kingdom Metazoa; phylum Chordata; class Actinopteri; family Moronidae; genus Dicentrarchus; species Dicentrarchus labrax. Next base: position 13,398,644 of record NW_026136706.1, read on the forward strand.
CCTTAGCAGTTATTTTAGGCAAAGTTGAAGGACAACTGAAAGACAGCATCCGTACTATAACTCAGAAATACAGCCGACCGTTTTATAAGGTATATTTTCCTGGGACGAAGAGGAGAACAAAGTTTAGAAGGATGCTTCTGTAGTTCTGTGGCTCAGTAAACAATAGCAACTAGAGTCTACAATACCAACACAGCCTCCTGCCAGTTTCCACCTGCACTTGAAAGATTTGTTCCAACTACTGTCTAGTTTCTTATCCATGAACACTGAATGGTGTGTACTTACAGAAATACACTAGAGCACAACAAAACAAAATACATTGCATGTTTGTGTTGTAGCCCCAAAGCCTCTGTAGAGGAGACAATGAGGGATGAGAACTAACTCGAAACACCATAGGCTCAGGTGATGCTATACAGGGAACTAAATTAAACAGAAAATTATTTTAATTTACATAAAAATATATTTTGTATTCCATTTAATTCAATGAAACTAAACTTGCTAACTGGATGCATATGCTCAAATATGCATTAACGGAGACATTAACCCCTGCAAAGTGCCACAAATCTGTGACGGTAGGCAAGAACCTCCACTGCCCATGTTCCCTGCATGAGTATGATGAGATGCTTTTATGCAGTTTTTCTTTTGTTGGATGCCTACCACTTTTGGACGCTTCCTTCCCCAAGAGAAGCGTTTTGAACAGCTACAAAGATGAGTCATTTATACAAAAAAAGTACAACTTAAGAGTCTCAGCTGTGATTTTCCAAAACATTCAACCTAATGACACAGAATGACTGAGTGCGAGGGACAGTCCGGTTGTATTCATGCACTTCAGCCAAACGTTTAGGAGGTCAAAGCTGCTCTTCTATCATTGGCTACCAATAGAGACTAGGGCTGCACGATATGGTAAAAAAAGAAGCATATTGAAATTATTTTGACAGATGTTGTGATTGCTGACTGATGATTCACAATTAGTGGGAATGATAATTTTTGCAATCACAGTTTTAATTTTCAACAACAAACTGTTAAGATTGTGATGATGTGACATTTGCGGGGGTTTGTACCAAACAAACATGTTTTCTTACATCTGGGGAACAAGATTTGTAGGCCAGGAAATCTCTGCAGCACTACAGTACTTCATTATAATGTTGTTTTGTCACAAATTTACCTTCATCAAACAATTGCAGCTTCATTGATATTGTAGAGACTTGATTAAAATAAAATAAAAAAAATAGCACCCTTTGCATTGGTCAAATGTAACTGGATTTACAGTCACACACAACAGAGGGTTTATAAATCCACAAGTGGGTGCCAAAATTAACAATGTAGCTAAAAAGCCTCTATGACCAGACTGTGGACAGCTTTGAGGTTGCTGTCATGTTGCAACTTTTACTGACCTGTGACCAAATTAAGCACACAGAGTGGCTGCCTTTTGCAAATATACACATTAGAAAACAGCTTTTTCTACCACGCCACATTCAGCCAGCCAGCTAGATCCAACAGCTAGCTGGCTGGCCGGTCAGACACCCAGCCAGCCATCAGCTCGTCCGGCTTTTCAGCGGCAGCTTATTGGGGATCAGTGAGCTCCACACAGTCAGCAACTCTCAGACAGCAACAGCACACACACACTGAAATGCTGAGCAACATTCACACACCCTTCAACTAAATCTACTCAATAACAAGTTTCAAATATTACACAAGCTTCAATAAGGCCTGAGGACATTTAGGGACATAATGTATTGGAGTCACGCACGCACGCATGCACGTGCACGCGCACACGCACACACACACACACACACACACACACACACACACACACACACACCACACAACACACACACACACACACACACACACACACACACACACACACACACAGCATCCTGTGAGCATAGGCCCATCAATATATGCTGGTCCCTTATATCGCTCAGACAGCCCAGTCACACAACAGCCTTTCCCCAGCTCCCAGAGGAGACAGGTCTATAAAACAAGCCAGGACACCAGACCCGGTTGCTGGGCAGAACACTCATCAGAGACACACCATGCTGAGCCAATCAGAGGTGGGCTCCGTCACAGCAGATGTTGTTATTGGTTCATGGCAAACCCAGATGAATTTTTAGCACCTGTCTGATGCCAACATTTACCCGTGTGGCGGCTGATGACACGTGTGCCGTGTCTCACTTCCTACAGAGCAAATACGCTTCACTAATGACTTAAATCAAGTTCGTTTAGAAACTGCATCCATAGTCAGAACCATCATTCAAGATCAGATTGGGTACACCTGTAAGGTACAGAAATCCCTCTACAGAGGCTCTGATAAACAGTTTGGCTTTGATAAACTTACATTCATATGCCAACTCTTCCTAAAAGTTTGACCTCTCAGCATGATCAACAACTCAAGCAATTATTTACTCTCCAAGCTCACAGTGAAACCCAAACTCAATATAAACAAAGGAAATGAATCCACACTCTCAAGATCTTAACTTGGCTTTGTGCAACTACTTTATTGCACTTGGCACATTTACAGTCCTATGACAATAATGAAATATAAGGCAGTAAAAAAGCATATGAAATTATGTATGCAGTTCAGAAGAATACAGTCTCTCGGTTTACTATTTTAACCCTGCAGCTGTTAAACCCTAACCCACTGATTCATTGTGCTGGATGGATGTGTCATTAATTCCCAGCACAGCCATGTGTTGTATATGAAGCATCTGACCCACTCCAAAGCCCATCCATTTGTGCCCTATAGCTATCATTTCCCTTCTTTAGTTGAACTGAACGGAACTAACAATGAACGACAGATAACAAGGAGGGAGAGGGAGCAAGAGAAAGGCAGAGAATGAAGGAGATGATCCGCCCAAGTTAAATAACAGGCCTGCTAACTTCAGTGGAAAGCCTTGAACGAGCGGCCCACACCAGACTGGTTTCCACTGAGGCTTGGTGCTCTGATAGCAGGCCAAACCAAAGACTGCCATAGTCCCTGGATAGAGGACGGAGAGACATGAAGCATACAGACAGCAACTCCTCTCTGGGATTTACCACAAACCACCTCAACCTTATAGTCTGCCCGAGGCTGCCGGGACTGACTGACTGCACGACTGAGCTTAAAATATCTTGAAATGATAGATAAATGCATGTAGCCCCCCTACAGATAGATAATAAGTAGTAACAAACAGCTGGGAAACCTTACACTCACAGCCTAACACAGAATAGCAGACTCAAATACACACAAACTAGCAATTCAAAAAGAAAAACATGCATCTGAATAATCAGCCTTCTGTAAGACAAGGTTACCTACCTAAAAAGTATAATCACATCGTATCAAGAGCTTAGCATTGAGAGTATGAGAGCAGCACAAAAACATATAATAAAGACTGAATCAACAAGACATCATATTTACAGTTCCATTACAGTACGTCTTCCTTGCCTTGGTTGGTGAGCACCTATTTTCATTTGGCCCCTACATATACTGTGTGACATATGGCTGACGCACAGATATGGCATTAATAACAGACCCAGGGGTCACAGGACAACAGTTGAAGTCCTGACCTGGAGAACCAAGGACACACCAGCAGAGACATATCTTACCACATGAGTAAAGTATGGACGTGTCAAAAGCCTCCACAGTATCCTTCATGATCATGTGATGTTCCATCTGCTATCTCTGATATCAAGAATTTACTCCATTTAAAATATGCAACTTCTGCAGGCAACCTCTGAATTGGTTTTGGCTTTGCTTTTATACTTTTTTTATGTTTTGGGATTTTATTTTTTGGATTTCTCGTTTCTCACCCTTTTGTCTCTGCAGGCTATAAAGAAGGTTTGTTTTTATCTAAAAGAATAAAATGTGTATACAAAGCTACTCCCATAATCATCCTTATTCACATCATAAGATTTTTTTCTTTTTCTTATTCTGTTTGTTCTTGCAAGGACACTATGCCAACCTCTATGCTAACAAGCAGCCAGAGTATAGATAAAACCTGTTCTGGACAGTACATTTCCTGCAGGCCTGTGTGTCTTACCTTGTATCTGTGGGATGTACGGTGCCAACAGCTTGCCTCTTTTCTTCTCATAGCCCTTCTGAGTGATGTCTCCTGTACAGACAGAGACAGAGAAATACAGAGGAACAGACAGACAGAGAGAGAAGAGAGGGGGGCAGAGAGATGAGTCATTAGCTCAGCCGTGCCCTGGTGGTGTGTGTGTGTGTGTGTGTGTGTGTGTGTGCGCACAAGTGCCTCAGGATCACACTGTCGGGCTGGTTACACTGGCACCAAGGGGCACCAAAAGAGGGTTGTGGTAGCAGATGACCAGCTCTCACCCACTGGATGTCTATCTCTTACACACACACACACACACACACACACACACACACACACACACACACACACACACACACACACACACACACACACACACACACACACACACACACACACACACACACACACACACACACACACACACAGGAAGTGACCTATAGTAGTCGTTAGATATGTTACGTCGATAGATACGGGAGCGAGCTGAAGTTCATTCTGAATACCTGAATGATAACATCGACAAGGCAAGGAGCATTTAAAAGATCATTTGTCTGGTGCGCCTGGAACATTTTCTCTCCAAGCATTTTTACCAGAAGTAAAAAATACTGCTGATGTCAGCATGAACTGAATTCGCCACAGTTGTCTACCCACACATAATTAAAAGGCGGTCTGTTAAATAAGATCTAGCTGCATGTTATTTTAATAGCCCTATTTGTAAGGAAGTACAAGCTTTTCCAAGCCTGGAATTTATCTACAATAAATGAAGAAAGATGAAAATTAGGGCAGAGGGAGATACATGTTATCTTAGTAGTACTTTCGCTCTGTGGAAGCAGCAAGGTCTATAAGCTTAACTCTGCTAATTGTCACTAGATTTCACATTAAATACACTTTACTTGATTGATTTATACGATGAGTTGAAATAAAAAGTTGGATTGGTCCATTCCCAGCCACAGGGTGGATTGCTTCAGTAACTGCACAGAGTATATAAATGGCTTTTTATTGCCTTTTTCCAAGAAGAAAGAAACCAGCAAAATACAGTATCTTTGCAATGTGGCATAAAAGCTTATAAGAACTGAGCTCATCACTAAATGACAGCACCACCAAAATACCAAAAACGTTAAAACACATCCTTATCCACATGGGACCTGCTCAAAAGACAGAGAAGTAGGTCACTGACTAGACTGTTTTGGCTGCTTGTGGTTGATCTGGGGATGTAAAATATCGCTGTGTTTTTGCATATCAGCTGTGGGCTGAGGCTGATGGGGTGAAGGCTCGCTCTTTGCAGACAAAAGATGTATTGATTAAATCAGAAGTTCTGTCAGTCAGCTCTCTCTAACACAAAAAACGAGTATGTACATAACTATGCTCCCATGTGACCTTTAAACATGGACGTAAAGAGAAGTACCGGCAACAAAGCTATGAAAGACAAAAAGAAATGTGGGAAATATGCCAGTCAAACAGCCAGGGCTGCAACGAGTGTCATAGTCAAACAGCCACTTGACATGACATATATATTGTTTAGGCCCGGAAGCTAGAAGTCCAATGAATAGAGATCACACTGTGTCCTTTACATTAATCTCTACAAGCTCTCAGTGGGGGTCATCAGGGATGAGGTCAAGTGAAAAAGCAATAAGTTCAATAGGGCTACAGAACAAATGGATTAAAATCCTCCCCATGTGACCCCATTTCTTCATCTCACCATGGGGAATACTTATTTTGTTTGCTCCTTATAGATGTGTTTAACCTATATTATTTCATAAAAAGCAATATTGTGTAAACACCGTCGTACAGTTCATCGTGATATTGATACATCTTTTATTTAGTTGTGTTTTTTTATGTATTTTTCCAAAATTTATAACAGAATATTCTTGATTTATTTTTGGTCCTGAGCCTCTTGAAAACAACAGTGTTGTAGTGTGAAGGCAGGTGTTGTTGGTCACACTGGTTGCCATGCTGCCCGCTGGTCCTGAGTCACCAGTAACAGCTGAATGCCCGCACTGTTAAATGTCCAGGAGAGCTGGAGGCTAACAACAATACAGCGCTGTCCACAGGCCGAGCCGGCTGACCTGACACTGAGTCTTTCTGGTGATAAGTGCCTCTGTTTATATGTGTGCACAACAGTATATGTCTGCGTGCATGCCAGCGTGTCTGAGTGTGCGCACCACAGCAGCCAACCAGCCTGACAACCACACAATAGAGGGTTATTCTCCGTGGCAGCTCTGAATTCTGGCTAGCAGCCTCGGTGGCCAAGCGGGCCCTAGCCCACACTGATCCATCACGTTATGTCTCAGTGAAGCTAATCTTTTGATCTGAGAACAAACAGCTTCGTCATTAAATATGGAGGAATGAACTCAAGCATTCAATGGTAAACAATGACCCTTACCAAAACCAAAAAATGTGAGGCACCGAAGGATCGGAATATCTCCCTGTGTGTATAAACAAATGTGTTTGCATATGCTTGCACATACATTTGTCTGTGCATGTTTGTAGTTTTTTTTATTCACAGACAGATACTCCATTCCCCCTCTCTGTTTGAGCTTTGAGTGCCTCCATAAAGGAAAAATGGGAGGATCCAAAGGTCAATATCTGGCCTGCCGCCTGGGGAATAACACAGGGGTTAGTGGTATGCAGGGAAAGAGAGTAATGGAAGGATGTATGCCAAATTGCACAGTCACATGGGACAAGCTGTAGCTTATAGTATATTTACAGCTGAGTGCGAAACACTTCATATGCCCCCCCAGCGCTGACTACAGGCTTTACCATGTAATTGAGCTGTAAAGAAAAGGGAAAGGGGTATATCTCCAAACAAGCACCTGAGGGAAGAGGGTGCGATGGGGTGGAGTAAATAAAAACTGAGAACGAATGTGTCAAAGAGGGAGATGAACCAAAGCAGAAGAGGGAGGGGTGAATCAAAGAAGAGGCATTTCTCATCTCATGATGGTTAAAACATCATCAGGGGCTCAGCTGGAGGACTTTTTCTTCCCTTAGCCAGCATTCACCTTCATCAAAACCCACCGCCTTTGTTGCTTCCCATCCCTCCACTCTAACCTCTTCACCTTCGTCTCAACCCTCACATGGCTCTGTCCACACATGCTAAACATTCTGGTCATCTCTTGACCTCTCTTTTTAATTACCTGCAGCAGTTCTTGCTGAAGGGAAAAACACAGAAAGAATGATATCATGTCTAATGACCACACTTTTAGGGGTACGCTGGTCTTGTGACACTAGTCTCCTTCCATCTGAAGTGACACGATTTCATTTCCCAGAGACCAGAAGCATTTTTATCTGGCACAACATCCAATGTTGTTACCGTAAACATTCCTCTCACCCGGCACCAAATCCAATTTTCGAAAGAGAGACGGTCAATCTCGTGACACTCTGAGGAGTGACAGCAAGAGAGCCTGCTATCCTCTGCTTTGTCTTATTGACTTTAACTGACTGATGGCTATTGAATATAATTGACTGATGGCAATTGAGTGGAGCTGTTCCTCCAATGAGGCCCATTAGAGAATTACCTAGCATATGCCCAGACGGAGCTCTTCAATCAGGAGGGAAATACTGAAACACAGCACATTCCTCTACAAGCTAGCACAAACACATTAAGGATAGATAATGAAGCTCTGAGTGAGGATGCTGACATTAGCTTTACTTAGGGTGTGAGGCTTACTTTAATAAGACTAGTAAAAAATTCACATTTATACATATACACCGTCACACACACACACACACACACAATTTCTCAAGCAGAAAGCCAGACAGGGTTGTCAAGTCTTGCTCTCAACTATCTCTCTGGGTATCATGCGTACACACACACACACACACACACACACACACACACACACACACACACACACACACACACACACACACACACACACACACACACACACACACACACACACACACACAAACACAGACACAGACACACAGGCACAGACACACACTCCCACACACAGTAGTAGCAGAAACAACAGCAGCGAGGGCTTGACAATCACACAGTGATAGTTTCAGTGTCTAGAGCCCTGCATCAGTGTGTGTTTTCCTCTCCTGCTGGCTGCCTATTAAAAAACAGAACCCACAGGCAGAGTCTGTGTGTGTGTGTGTGTGTGTGTGTGTGTGTGTGTGTGTGTGTGTGTGTGTGTGTGTGTGTGTATGTAGCTCTGAGGGCAGACCGTCTATGTGCCTGCATGGTTATGAGTCTCCCACAGTAAGCAGCACTAAGGATAGGTGAAAATTTAATATTATAATATATCATCCCTATATCATTAGATAGTTTCAAATTATATTAACGATATTGAGACATCATGTTATTTTCATTATTGGTTAATCTGACAGTTACACTCTCCATTAATGGATTAATTGTTTTTTTATATATAAAACGTAAAAAAAAAAAAAAAAAAAGTAAATAACTCATAATCTCCTACAGCCCAAAGTGAAGAATTCAAATTGCTTGTTATGTACGACGAAAACTCAGAGATATTTAACTTATTATCATAGAGGAAAACCAGCAAATCTGCACACCTGGGAAGGTGGAAACAAATAATTTGGGGCATTTATGTTTAAAAAATTACTTCAAGAATTAATTGACTGTCAAAATACACTGATTTACATACATACATCAATAAACATGAATATTGAGAGAATACTGCGATGATTAGTGAAATGTTAATCCTGTCCACATTGGCCACAGCTAATAAAAAAAAAATCTTCTTTACCCTGAAATAAAACCCCTCATGTCTTTGCCACATGGCCATCCTCTCCTCTTAAGTGACAAACAGCCAGAGAGGTAGGCCCCACCCACCCTTAATGTCAGTTCCTGTGCCAGACTGACCCACAACGTGCCAACACTGCTACCAAGCCAGCAACCAAGCCGTCTGCCCTTCAGCCACAGCTAAATATTTAGGCAGGGCAGCATTTTCTCTCTTGGCTTGTGTGCTGAATCCAACAAAAGCAGATGTAGCCAGCTGTCACTTAGCATTAGCTCTCCGGCATACAACTGCTGGTTTTACACATTTGAATTAAGCTGAAATCTTTTCCAGTGCAAATTTGCAGAGAGCTATTTCAGGTGTGCAAGGTCAGCTGCGTGCATTATTTCACTCATTCTTACAGAGGAAAAGGACATATACCTGTACTACTCACAGCTTTTCCTCACTTGTTTTCTGACAGATGCAGGAAATAAAAAAGGAGCAGATGTATGAATTAAGGGCAGAGAGAGGGATAGATGGAGAAAAAGCAGATCCACACCACAGAGTCAACCACATGTCTAGCTTATTAGTCAGTCTACATGACAAAAAACACACTAACCAAGCTGCAGTAAAAAGTATGAAAGTATAGTGTGCAATGACCACAGCTGACCCCTATTAAACTGCTTTAACAAACACAGACAGAATAACTCACATGCAGGAGCAAGCAGAGCTGCGATGAGACGTCTTCAGCAGGGTGAGAGATGCACAGGCGGATGGAGGGGGGAAGCAGGGGCCGGTGGCAGAATATAGGCAGTCAGGTCAGCAGAGGCTAACCAGCTAACAGGCTAACAGGCAAACTCTAAGAAGTCCTGCTGTCATAAGTCAGGGCTGTCCGCATCCTTTGTTTCCATTCCTAGTGAGAGCAGGAGAATGAACAAACCCCATCTCCCTCATTCTCCCTTCCCATCACTCCCCTCCCTCTCGCCTTCTCTAAAAACCCCACGCTCTAGAACCCCCCACCCCCACCCCCCTTCAATCGACTGCCCCTGACACCCCCCTCCTTCTCCCGCTCCCCTCTCTCTCTCTCTCTCTATCACTCGTTCCATCCCTCTCTCCTCCCAGCTAAGGTCTCCACACAAAGCCAAACTAGGCTGCAGGATTAGGGTGTCAAAGCAGACCCCTGCCCCCCACCTTCCCACATACCAATCTCACCCACACTCACACACTGTACAAGAACTATGGAAGAGGCTTTGTTAGCCTGTTACAACACGTTTATACAGGTCAAGTTACAAAGCAAGCAAACCCTTCGTTTCACTGTCGAGAAGAAGCCTCCATACCGATGCGGGCAAACACGGCATTAGAGTTAATGCTTGCTACAACATTACAACAGAAAATACAGAAGCAGAGAAACACTGCTGGATGGTGGACGTAACCACACAACCACCTGGACAGCCAGATCAAACCTGTCTGACAATATGCTGGTACACCCTCTCTAACCTCTAATGGCTGTAATTCTACTGTAATTTCCACCTTCGACATCGCTGTGAAAAAATATGACTCTCTCTGAGAGTGGAGGAGAAGCTACACTGCGGTAAGATAGGCTTATTGTGATGAGGAGCCCTTTGATGTGGGAGGAAAACACTGCCCTGTGTTTAAACTGGTTGGAGATGGAGTACTACAGCAGTCCCAGCAGGCTTATCATCCGCGCGCATTACTATTTCATTTTAGAAATTAGAGACCTATTCACCCTATGGCAATAAGTTTCAATGAGCAGCTGCGTATAATTAGGCTCAATTACGCCTTGCTAGCACACACACACTAATAGACCTGCACAATTACTCCAGTAAACGCCCACACGCGATAGATCGTCTCCTCTGTTGTTAAAGACGGAGATTTCACCTTGAACAAGTAGGTTAGACACTTTCTGTATTTTGGCTAAAGCTCCCATGATCAGAGGCTATTCACATGTTAAACATCATAAACATGTACAATGTAATGAAGTCCAATAGAAAAGCCTTGTAAAAGGTACTACCTTTGTAAAATGTATAACTTACAATGTAACGATTGGTTGGACAACATACAAACAACAAATATTTGGCAACTAGTTTGATAATGTATTGTTTGTTTGCTGTTTTTCTTTGTTATATGGTCGTAACCATTAAACCATTCATCAATTAATCAAGAAAATCAGCAGCAGATCACTCAATTTATTAAAATAATTGTTACATCTCTACCTATTCTTTTTCTTTTGTTAAATAGCATTTTGATCTTAACCTCAAACATCAGGGATAGATCGACAGGTACAGTTCATTACACTGGGAGTATGTAATAAATCAACTGAGATCAGCTGAGACTGAGATGGTGTTGGACTGCAATACTTAGTTTTATTTATTCGCATCACACTGCTCACAGGTCTCTAGTTTTCTAGTCTTATCAGAGTACAGTATGCATTCACACAGCCATTAATGTAGTAAAGAGCAGACAGCATGGCAGCGGTCCTGGACCAGTTTCTGTCAGTTTGTTTAGTCACATACTGAATGTAGCTCTCTGCCCAGCAGTACAGGACCTTTCAATAAGGCCAAGAGATGTCATGTCACCTAAAGGCTGTAACAAATATAAGACAACAGATTTATTATCATTTTGTAGAGCTCAGGTCATAGTGAATGACATGAATGCACTGTGTAGGATCATTTATGTGACACACATCCTGCTGGAAGGTTAAAGGCAGTCAGGGACGGGAGGAAAAAGGGTAAGTGTTGCAGAAAAGAGGGGTTGATTGAAGATGACAAGGAGCTTGACACTGAGAGCCAGCTGGAGAAATGGAGGGGGGCAGGGCCAACTGGAGGAGGCTTTAGGGAGAATTTAGAGACAGAAGGGGGGGGGAAGAAAAGAGAGAGGAGGAAAAAAGGATAAAGAATAAAGGAGGATATGATTAAAAGGTAATGACTTCCTCTTCCTTTCACTAGACCCACAGACACATGCTGATACACACACACACATTGATATCCCTGATCCTAAAGCGCCTGGGCGTCTCTGAGTCTCCATCCATCAACTCCTCCAATCACTCTGTGGCATCGCTTTTAATTAAGTAGTGCCAACGAATTAGGAGACTGAACGAACCCTCCATTATCACTTTGCTAATACATAACCCCCTCATCATATATGTGTGCGAGCACACACACACACACAGCCAGCCCAAAATCCCCCATCCATCCCCCAGGCTCTGTATGGCTGGTGAGCAGACAGACAGCGTGAATAATAAGACATTAGATGCAGCGCTGCCTAACTCAGGGGGCCCTGCAGCTGTGCACTGATTTGGGGAGCAGACAAGAGGGGGGCCATAATTAACAGTCACAAACAAACATTGATACTGTACGCACACACATCAAAGGAACACACACACACACACACACACACACACACACACACACACACACACACACACACACACACACACACACACACACACACACACACACACACACACACACACACACACACACACACACACACACACACACACACACACACACACAATGCTTGTACCAGTTCTCACAAAGAGACAGATGCAGATCAACTCAAGCAGAGGGATCAGATGAGGGATCATATCAATGTGTCAAATGTGAAAGCATGGCACCCTATGCAAGAGCGAAACTGGTCGCCTGTGTGTGTGTGCACGGTCTTGTATGTCTTTATTTGTGAAGACTAATTTGAGGCTGGAGTGATAACAGTTTGGAAAAGTGGGGGACATTTTGGCTCAGTTCATCTTTTAAGGTAACATAGTAGACATGTTCATTATGATGGTTAAGGTTAGGATAACAGGCCAGAGAATGCACTGTGTCAATGAGTGTCCTCACAAATATCTAATAATGTGTGTGTGTGTGTGTGTGTGTGTGTGTGTGTGTGTGTGTGTGTGTGTGTGTGTGTGTGTGTGTGTGTGTGTGTGTGTGTGTGTGGCTGGCTCCAGTCCAAACATATTCATCTCAGCTCCATTCATACCCAGGCTGGACTGAGCTTCACAGTAACTGAGCGATGTGCTGCTATTCTGGCTCTCAGCCAGTTTCATGATGTCTAAACATGTGTCTCACCAACATGGACAGCAGCAGCAGAGACTATCCTAGCCCAACATCACACGGTATATGGCTCAATGTAACTGCCCTGACCAATGACAATGAAGAACGCTAGCGCAGGAAACAATAAGCCTAATCGGCAATACTCTTGACCTCATCAGATATACAGCCCCACTATGTGAGTGTAATGTCTTTTTACTATTTAAACCTGTGTGAGAGTTGAGTGACAAAGAGAGCCTCTCTCATTGTTAAAGTCCTTTCATGTTGCTTATGTGTCAGTGTGTGTGTCTCCACAGTGCATGTGTGTGTGTGTGTGATTTGTGGAGCAAGACATCTGTGTGACAGGCGTGACCAGTGTGGGAGCCGCAGAATAACATGAAACACAAGAATCTGTTCACAGCCAACAAGCACAACTCTGCCCTCCAGCTACACTGGGATGAACTAGCTACTGTATTTTTACATGTTTAGCCTACGAGTGCCAACCTTCCTCTACTACTGTACTGGTTCAGTTATGCGATGGTATGCGAATAAATCCGATTTGCTGGTGGTGACAGCTTCCACCTCTCTCTTGAGCAGCAGAACACCATGTGTGCTAGTGTCGTTTGGCCAACACATCTGCGCTAATGGTGAAGTTACACAGTGAATAGAGTGGCAGTGGTCAGCATAAAAAAGTAAGACTAGTGCCTAACTAGCTGCTCAGTCTAAAACTGGAGCTCCATCCAACTTTTCCTCATTCAAAAACTGCCTCTGCCTCTCTCACTGAAACTAAATGAAATATCCAGCAATCATCACCGGAGCTAAAAGCAGCCTTCACACACCGATTGACTCACTGTTATGTGAAACGATGAGGGGCTGACACCAGACTGTGCAGGGTTGTAATGATCCTTATTGTGAGCAGTTTTGAGAAGTAAGAAATCAAGTTAAGCAAAAAAAGTCAAACTAAAGTTTCACTAATGCCCTCCATTCAGGGCATCACGGCTCTATTCTCAAACTCAACAATCTAATTTGTCTCAATTCAAAAATAGCGTAAAACACAGAATGGCCTACCCTGATGGGAAATCTTGTGCTATTGTACAAATGCTATTCAACGTGCTCAGTCACACGTGCTGCATGCAGTCCGACTGTTTTTCATTCCTCAGGGGACCTGTTAAATAACCGGAGCAGGCAACTAAGCTCTGATTGATACAGGACTGAAAATTACAGTTGTTTGCTAAATGTAGCCTTTTTTGTTATAAAATGCAGCGTGATTAGACAAATATGAACCAATAACCTGCAAAATCATCATCACTTCCATACACCATACAGCCACAATGACAACACATGAAAACAAACTGCCATAATGAAGAGCTAATGCTACTGACTATAGCTACCACCTACTTGGCAGAGGCAGCTTACAGCATCTACAGCATGCACCTTTGTGGAGAGATACCCTGCGTCCCTGGTGTGTGAGATACGAGTGGGACAGTGCCAGTCCTGAAGCTCCCAGCACTGTGGGATCTGCTCACTTCTCTGTACAGACTCAGAGGATGTGGAAAGATTTATTGTCTTCTTCTTTGCCTGGTTATTACCATATGAATGACCGTATTTTCACCGGCCTGACACAGGCTTAGCCATTAAGCCTCTTGCATATACACACACACACATAAACACCTTTGCTATAGTGAGGGGTGGTGGGGTGGGAGCGAGCCGGGTGTCTTTGCATGAACACACAAAACAGCTAAACGTATACACATGGACACCGTGGCAATCCAATTAAAGAGCGCACACACAGATACTCTTACTGGGCCCCAACTGAGCGCATGTGTGTGTGAGTGTGTTTGTGTATATATATCTATATGTCAGGGGCCAGGGCTAACTAGCTCTGCTCCAAGTCTAACAAGCCATACGGCAAAGTCTTTTGTTCCTCGCCTGTGATTCATGACCGGGTTTTGGAGGGGAGCCCAGCATCAGTGTGTGATTACATGAAAGCATGCGTGTGTGTGTTCCTGTGTTTACCCTTTTCAACACAAACCGTACCATAGGCCTATTATTTCTTGTCATCACTGCTAATGTGAAATTCTGTGTTTTTACAAACACACACAGCTACATAGAAGAAAGCAGGACTATCCAGGTGAGAGAGGATCAACAGAGCAGGCAGGTGGACACACAATGCAGAACAAATATGCTCAAACACAACTATACTATAACTACATCTGCAGTAGAGTCTGAGAATGATGATAGCAGTGTTGGAAAACAGCAGTCACTTTTTCTTGAAAGGAAGGCTTGTGTTGATTCATCTTATCTACTTACAAAAATGTAATTTGAAAGGGTTTTATCAACTATACTGCATAATATTTTCAGCACATTGGGGACCTGATTGTTCTTAAGATCCACATTGCACATGATAGCTGTACCGAGTGATTTTCATTACCAAATAATATCTTTATTATTGTTTGATTACACTATTAAACGTTTAGTTTATAAAATGTCTGAAAATAATGAACAATTACCGTCACAACTGCTTATCTTGTCTGACTAGCAGTACAAATCTCAAATGTATTAAATTTAGTGACATAAAACATCAAGGAAAGCAGCAAGTTCTCACATTTAACAAGCTTGAACCAGCAATTGTTTTAATTGATGAATGACTTTAATGATTAATAAACTAAGGTACAACATTTTTACTCAATGATATCGCTTATATTTAGACAGCGAGTTTGCTGTGTCTTACTGTCTTTTGGTCACACATTGGTCCCACTTGCAATAACTCACTGGCCCACTACGATTCTCTCTCTCTTTCTAACATACAGTGAACATGCCAAGCTCACCAGGCTCTGGACAGGATGATCACAAGTCTCACCTCCTCTCAAACACCATCTGTTCTTCTCTTTCGATCTCCCTGCCTCTCTGCATCACAAACCCACCGTTCCAACACCCAGAAATACCCAGTCAAGTAAGCAACCATGTAAGCACAAGTCTCCATAGATTAATAGTAAATCAAACCAGAGCATTAACCTAGTTCCTGGTTTCCTACAAACATGGAATTTTACAAATTTTTCAAAAATGTGCGCCTATACAAACATATCTACAGTGTAAACATCCCATCATTTTACAGCAAAACACTGTCTTAATAAACCTTTGTTTTCCTTGCCCTTTCCTCCTCTTCCTTACATGTCTCACTTTCCTTCAGCCCTTGTCCTTCCCCTCTAGCCCTGTTTTTACATTCACCATCAACGCAATAGTGACCCTCCTCCATATATCACACACTAATGTAGAAAGTTTCCAAGAGGAAGTAGAGACATAAGGTTGGAGTGCTAAATGTCAAACTTACAAGGGAATTTTAAATTGAAATAGCTGCCACTATCCTTGAGAACCAAGCTAAAGTGCCCTTAAAAAAGGCCTCTGTCAACCACATATGCAAATACTTACACACTTTCTATCTTATGTGTGCATGTGATTGTTCATCTATAATTCAGTAGTGTGGCACTTTAACTTTCTCCGCCACACAACCGACTGAACTGTGCTCCTCTGGTTGCACCTGAGCAATTAAGTGCAGCAGTGATAGCGCTCTCAAGGCCGGACATAAGCCTTTAAAATTTTAACACCACAGCTCAACACTGCCCCAGTTCTTGTTAACAAGACCAGGGCTAGCTGGAACATCTGGTTGCCCTTGGACAAGATATTTATTACTGGAGGAGAGGAACAAAAATTGCTGTATACTGTCAGACAGCAGAGTTAAAACAGTAGATGGGCACGGTTTTTGCGTCTTTTTTCCCCCCAACAATTTGACATTGTAATGCTTTGTTCAGACATTGTTTTTCTAATTTATTTGGATTATCACTTGGGGTACCTTTGTAAGGAAGGGAAGTGTGTGTGTCTGTGTGTGTGTGTGTGTGTGTGTGTGTGTGTGTGTGTGTGCACATGTGAGAGAGAGAGAGAAAGAGAGAGAAAGAGAGAGCTCATTAAAGTCAGTCTCATCTGAGATCAACCCCCTCACACATTACTATAGTAGTAACCCTGCTGTGATAAACCCACTAAAACGGCACAAACACACACACAGAGTATAAATGCCACACACGTACATCAATGGCAAAACTTGTACATATATACAGACACATGCCCACTCACCTAAACTCACAATTACACACACACACACACACACACACACACACACACACACACACACACACACACACACACACACACACACACACACACACACACACACACACACACACACACACACACACACACACACACACACACACAGTGAGCAGTACATTAACAAGAGCAGAGGTAGAATGAGGAGACAGTCCAGCTGGAGCACATGTGCAGAGCTCCTGTTCTAATGAGTCCATTAGTCAGTGGCACAGCAACCACAACTGCTACCACATACACACACACACACACACACACACAGAAACACACACACACACAGACACAAACACACACATATACACGTGTAAAAATGCACACAAAGCACACACTTTTAAACATATTCATGTTTTACACATTCACAAAATAAGGTGTCCTCTGACCCTGAGCTACAATCAGGCCCACATCAACATGACACATTCGTTTTGCTGTGATAAATTGATACTCACACAACTGGATAACAGTGGGAAAAGCGCTCCTGTCAAACAGGCTTATCGTGTTACACGATAGCATCTCGCCCAACCCCAGCGGAGTGCATGCTGACAGTGAAATAGTGGTGGGCTTTTGTCCAATCTGTCCAATAGAGGGTGCTAGAGCAATGTGCAGCTTGGAGGCTCCCACACCAACACTTCTCTGGTGTCCTCTTCTCACCCATCATCTCATCTAGTTTTGTCTCTTCTGTCCTGGTCCTCCTCTTCTTCCTCCTATCAGTCTTGCATACAGTTACACCAGCAGCACAGGACTGTTATAGATATAGCTATAGATCCATCTGAGTTTCTTTATGTTAATGTCTGTGTAAATGTCTCAATGTTGTCATCCTGAGCTACCCAGTTGCAAAATGTGAAGCCTGTCCAGTCACTTGCATGAAAAAATAAGAATCATTTTTCAATTACTGGAGTATAACCATGACAACTCTCATGGATAACACCCCATTACACCAGTATATCAGACTATTAACAGTATAATTCCACTATGGCCTGGGGCGGCTCGGGGCTCTGTAACGAGTGTTTGAGACATACTGTATCTGAGCACCAGCAGCTTGCAGACAGAGCCCACAGAAACTGTGTCATATACAGACTGACAGACTGAGCTACAGCATGGAGGTAAACCCTGGCTTCAAAATGTATGCGTTGTGCAGGACTGGCAGCACTTAGCCTGTGCTCATCTATCACAGTGGTGTGGTGTGTGTGTGTGTGTGTGTGTGTGTGTGTGTGTGTGTGTGTGTGTGTGTGTGTGTGTGTGCTAATAAGCATGCTCTTAATGAGTCTGAGCTCTGTGTGATCAACTCTCTTCAACAAAAGGCCAAGCTATAAAAAAGAAATCACTTTTTCTTAGCAGCACAAGCAAAGAGCTGCTCTTACACAAAGTATCAAGCTCTTGACCCGTTCGGGGAAGTAACACCTATCATCTTTCCATATGGCGCTTTGTTTACACCAGTATGTTTACAGCTGGGCTGCACTATGAGTAATGATATGATGATTATTATTTTAATAGATATCAAACAGATCAATTTGTTACTGTAGATACTGTAGATTTTTTCATTCAAATTACTGTAGTAGTAAAAACTATGGTAATTAGTTATTATTAAAAAAAATAACTACTAATGCAATGAGGAGAAATCACTACTCCTGGATCTGCACCTGCATAACAAACTAATCAAACTAATTGTTTATTGGATTATGGCCAAATATGCCAATATTCTATGATTGTTATAGCAATTGTGCGCTGTTTATTTAGATCACTGACTCAATATATGCTCCATATAGTTTTTGCTTTGATTGACAGTGACAGAATGAGCCCAGCATTGATTTTAACACTAATACGAAACACCTTTGAACACAGGAGCAGCTACTGATCTCAGAAGCAGTTAAGCACCTTACTAGAAATGAGCCATGTCCCTTTATGCGTGATGAGAGTGCTGAGAATGCAGATGTGGGCCATTGCAGACAGACGAGAGAGAGAGAGAGAGGGAGGGAGGAGGCTGGGAGAATGAGGTAGAGAGGGATGCAAAGGGTGAATGACAGATGTCTGCTCTTTACTGTACCTATGAGAGAGCGATGCCAGCCTGTGACCTACCCTCAGAGGGATTTGCAATGCTAATGCAAGTGCGCAGCTCCTTTCAGGCTGAACTAATCCGTGCACACTGGACATTTACCTTCTCCCCACTGATTGAAGGTCAACACCGACTGAACAGAAACAAGAGCATAGGTCTTACGTCTGTTAATGTGCATGTGTTGGTATGGCTCCGCATATTTGTGTGTTTGCTATGTGTGTGTGTCTTTTGGTCGTGTAGCATTGCCTCTGTTGACTGTATTGTCTTAGTGAAGCAGAGTAAAGAGCTCTGACCTGATAGGAGCAAAGGGGCCCATCACTGTTGAGTCATCAACAAGCCGACTACGGAACACGGGATAAAAAAAAAAAAAGGTACTAACTTCAATGTATCGGTATACAACTATTTTTAAAAAGTACAGCTATCAGATGAGCTAGTTTACGTGCTGCTCTCTATTTTAAGCTTTACTTTGAAGGAATTTAATTCAAAAGAGCACATCTGTAAAAGCATTGTCCCTTTCTTACACTCATGCAGAGTAGCAGTATTCAATCCCAACTGAAGGGAGATGTTATGTGGTACAAAGTTCAGCAGCTATTAAAATAGATGCTGCCTGTCTTGTATATATTTTGTGCTTTGACAACTGGCTTCATGGCGTTTCCTGGAAAAATAGGAAGCGCCTCTAAAAATAGTTGTATGTAAGAAGGAAAACTAAAAAAACAAAAAAAGAAATGTTAGTCATTCTAGATTATAGCCTTGTTGTTTGTTCTCAGACGGAGCTTTCTTCATCCCTTGCACAGCCTAACAATGCCTAGTATACATTTCACCACCATTTGTCTATACATTCCACCAAGTATGACATAATTCCTTATAAGGGATTTTACTTTTTCCACACTCTCTTTGTCAGATAAGGTGCAGTGTGTTTCCACGCTGTTTTGGATCCTCCCCTGAGGGTACCTGGCCTTGGCATGAAACCCACCTGCCTGAGTAAATGACTGCTACAGTACAAGAGGGGGGGTTGCCTTTGATGTCTTTGGGCTGGTGGGATTCACTCGAAGAGAGATGGAGGGTGAGAAAAAAAAAAAGAAGGGAATGAGCAGGAAAGGGAAGAGGTGCCCGAGAGACAGGAGGACGACAGAGAGAGATAAAAAGCAGAAAAGGGGAAAGATATTGATTGAACAATGGAGAGAAGAGAGAATACAAATAAAGGAAGAGAGGGATTGAGTAGGTAGACAGGAAAAAGAGGAGGGGGCATGGACTTTGAAGTTACGAGCCGAGCAAAGACCTGCCTCCCTAGAGTAACGCCAGGGGAGGGTTGGAGCCTGCAATCGTAAAGAGTGGACGGTTGGAGGAAAGGGAAAGGTGATGAATCATGATGAGCTGCATAAGAGCTATAGTGGACTTCTTTCAGTCGCCATTTTTCTGTTTGTCCCTGTGTTACGTGTTTTATCTGTCACACAAAACAGGGGAGAAGAGCAGAGCTTGAAGCACTGTTGCAAAAGCTTCAACAACTTTCTACTTTGATGTCTTTACTACCATTCAGTTGCTTGACTTGTCTGCATAAAGGCTGGTTTCCCCTTTTCTTTTCCAGACCTTGGCAGCATGTGAGTCTCTCTGTTTGATTCAGCCAGGCCAGCAGTGGTGATTTAAAGCAAGGCTTTCAGCATCTGCAGCACTAGTCCAGAGTCCCCTGCTGTCCAAGATTGTCCATCCCAAGCAAAGGTCACCATGGTGACAGCAGGGAGTGAATGTGCTGAAAAAGATTGATTGTTGGACGTTCACTGACAAGAATAACCAGATTAACAGGAACTAGACCACACAAACGTGGTTTCTCCTTCGCACACTGTAAATTTACTCCACCGTACAACTCCAAAACAAACAAATATATCCCAAAAAGGAAAGGAAAGCAGCCTGTTAAAAACATGAAAAATCGGACTGTAGGAGAAATAGGATGTGCTTTATCCTTTTAGAAAAGGACACAAAGAGAAAATAAGCAGACGCAGGTCGAGCCCTGACAGATAGGATGATGGAAAATGACAGACATGAGAGGGGGAGCAGGGAAAGAAAGAGCAGTTTATAGGATGGAGAAAGCACTTTATCTTTCCTTCACACTACGTGGCCTCCTCTTACAGTTGCCAGGCACTTCCTGTTCCATTGTGCAGAATGCTGGCTGTACGTACAGGAAGTGGGCTCTTTGTTTCCTTTCTCCTTCCTGTTGGTGTCGAGCGCAGCGAAGAGAGGAATGTGTGTGGATCTGGGAGGGAGGGACAACACACGCTGTTGTTTGCAAGTAACCAGGAAGGAACCCCTGGAGACCTTTGCACTTGGACACACACACACACACACACACACACACACACACACACACACACACACACACACACACACACACACACACACACACACACACACACACACACACACACACACACACACACACACACACACACACACACACACACACACACACACACACACACACAGAGTAGGGTATGTGGCTGTACTTCAAACATAAAGAGACCACAGATGGGGCGATACCAAATACTTAATATACAGACATTTAACACAGCCACACGCCGCACATTAAAGCTCAGCTGATTAGACACCTGATCCTTGCTGATTAATTGATCAGTTTCATGACGCATCAGGGACTGGAATAAATCATCAATGGCAGGCTCTCAGCAACAACATATGTCACGTCAGCCAGCTCTATTTACCACTCTTTATTGATTCACGCCTCCACAATAGCCTCTGGAAATGTGGAGCTCTTTTTGGCCTGAAATATCCCATCCATCCTCCACTTAATCTACCCTGCATGGCTGATAGCCAAAAAAAGAGGGAATTTATCACGACGCTCCATCAAAAAGATTAAAAGCTAAGTATATGGCCCCAAATCTTTCACCATGTTATTGCAGACACGGTAACAACACGCTGCGATGCTCAGCTCAAAGAAGAGCCCTAAGTTTTTCTTCACTGAGGGTAAATGAGGTTAAAAGTAGATCATGTTAATAAGCCACAGACATCACTCAGTAATCTGTCAAATATCAGTAACAGGATTTCAAATTTCCTTCTCACATCACATTTAAAGGATGTTTTAAATGGAAAAGCTCAGAGTCTGGAATCTACTGTGTGGTTTTTAAAGAACCAGTTCGATTTCAGTGCAATTTAACACATTTTTGTTGGTAAATCTGTCAACAATCAGCAAACTGGTAACTTGCCAACAAGCTGGAAGGCAAATATATCATACCTGTATTGACAATATGCTCTATTTGCTGTGTTCTGCTCATTAACTGCAGCTGTGCTATTTGTTGTGTTCTTCTACATACTGTTCTTCACCACTGCAATGACCCACTTTCATTTTAATTCTTTAAAATATGATTTTCACAGAGAGTGCACCTCAGAGATCTGTTGCAGTTTCAGTTTTGCAAGTCAAATTTGAATTTGCATCACGTTTTTTATGACATAATCACTACAGTCCCTTTTGAAAAATGAAAGGAAGTAGAGAGAAAGGTCAACATGCTGCCACCCACACCCAGAGAAACTAGTTCCACTGGACAGACAGGTCAGAGGAGAAGGAAACAAGAGAGATGAGGACAGAGGAGGGAAAGGAGCAAGGAGGCAGGCGCAAGAGCAGCTGTCGGAAAGATTGATTTAAGGAGAGCAGAGTAATGACAGCCCAGCATCATCCAATCAGACCCTTGTTTCACAAGGCTGGCAGAGCGGGGCAAGAGTGTGTGTTTGTCGGGATGGTAAAATCTCTGAGGAAAGAACCCAAAGAGAAAGGAGGAGCTAAGAGACAGTGAGAGGAAACCTGCGGTGTTGTGTTGTGCTGTCAGATGTCATTGTGAGTTTGAGGATCCATCACATCTCCAAGTAGCAATAAGAATAATGGAAGATGCAGAGGGAAAAGCAAGAAGTTTTAAATTCTAGGAAGTTTTAGACCAGAGGGGAGTTCTCTGTCAGTTTCCTCTGTCTTTCTGTTTCCTCAAGCACAATGGGCCTAAAGCTGTAGTCCTGGGAAACAATGGTTTAGTTCTGATGCGATTTAATTCAGTCCAGAATTTATATATGTGAAATAAGAAATATATTGCAGATTTCATTCTCACTAATATAATCTCCCACTGTACTGTTAAGTGAGTCACTTCACATTAGCAGTTCTATGAAGCTTTACTTTAGCACACTGGTGCTTTGACCTTAATGCTACAGTAACATGCTGATGTGTACAAGGTATTCAGCTTCTTTTTTTAGCATGTTAGCATGATAACCCTTTTTAATTACCGTAAAAACACAAAAGGATGATGGGAATGTCATAACCAAAGTTATGCAAATTATCCTGAGGGGAACATGTATTTCAAGGTTTGTTGCAAGTCACCTAATAATTGTCAAAATATTTCACCCTGAACCACACATTTAAAATTTCCCCCGAGAAAAAAAAGGTGTGTACAAAAAAGGCCCCTCATGGTGGCACGGTGATACAACAAATTTTTTAATAGCTTGGCCAATAAAAACATTACGATATTCAGCAACTAAAAGCCATGTCTTATTTTTTTCTCACATTAAATGACACACGCCAGCCTATTTGTCTCCCCTGACGCAAGAGGGGGGGTAATAACAGTTGAGCTGACCACCACCCATCAGCCCTCCACCCCGAAACCTGATGGTGTGACACACATCCAGTACGGTTATGTCCTCCCTTAAAGCAAATAGTTTGAGAAAGAAAAACAAATAAGATGAACCCCCCCACCCACTGACAGGATTTAGCTCAATGCTGTAGTTACTTCAAGCCCTCTTATCCCCATTGTGTCCACTTGAGCGATAATGTGTGTACTCACGTCTACATGGGTGTGTGTGTGTGTGTGTGTGTGTGTGTGTGTGTGTGTGTGTGTGTGTGTGTGTGTGTGTGTGTGTGTGTGTGTGTTACTATCCAGATCAAACACTGATCTGGAGGCGGGATGACCCTGTGCTTGTCTGTCTATACGTATGTGTGTGTGTGCGTGTGTGCCTGTATCGTGACCTGAGGCACTCACTAGGATGATGAGGATCTGTAGATTAGACTACAGAGGAGACAGCTGGGCTCTTGACTTCTGGCCGTCTCAGCCGTTCATGGAAGTTTAATGGAGTGTGATAATAACGGCAACTAATCTGAGGGAGGTGATGGGAGGTCAAGAGACCCTGATTGACTCGAGGTCAACGCAAGAAGAGAAGAAAGGGAAAGAGCGTGTGTGTGTGTGTGTGTGTGTGTGTGTGTGTGTGTGTGTGTGTGTGTGTGCGGGGGGGGCGCGACCTGAAAAACATCAAACATAAAAGAAAGATAAATAGTCTAATGGCAAGCTTTTTGGACAAACAATAGAACACTAGGAGATGAAATTGATCTGCAACTGAATCCGATCAAATTAGCAACTGACTTGGTAACTCCTGCAGCAGCAGTCACACAATTAGTGGCCAAGAAAGAGGGAGATAATGGAGGTGGAGATACAACACGATAGAGACAGAGTGGCAGTTGTACAGTATCTGTCAGCTCTTTGATGATAGGGAGTCTTTTCCCACAGGGGCAATCCCTTCCGACGGGACTGACGTGGAAAACAAACAACTGCTTTGCCTCGCCTCCCTCCTCCCGGGAGCTTATTTTAACCCTCCATTACCCCTTTTCCTTCTCTCTTTCATTGTCTGTCTCTCTCCCTTCCTCTTCTTGCCACATGACCTCAGTGTCTAAAATGGTGAGCAACAACAAGGATATCTTAAACACAATTTTAAATTATCGTCTGAAATTAAATAAAATTAAAAAATTAAAAGAAAATTAAATATTTGATTAAAAGAAGATTCATATTTCTACACAAACTTGAACATCTGGTGACTTGTAATGGGTACTGGTCATTATTCTTTAGATTTTACAATGACAGTTTGATTATCTGAAAAAATAATCAATAGATTAATCAATAGTGAAAATATAAGCTAGAGATCTGAGCTCAAAGCTTTACAAAGACATTATTATCACCTCCAGCAGTCATTCTTAATGTAAACCTTCCTAACTAACCAATATATTTTACTATTATTGATAACTGTAGAAACTAAAATCAAAGCACACACTGTTCAGCCCTGGTTGGAAATCTACAGTCTCTATGAATGGACGGTGCAGGGAGTGGGAGTTAATCAGCCGTTGCTTAAAAGAGGAAATCCTCCAATTTCCCAGCTGCCACCTGTCAGTCCAACTGACACCTGCCCCACTGGCTATGTCTCACACACACACATACACACACACACACAGACAGACAGACAGACAGACAGCAGAGAATCCTTGTCATATGTCTACATGTATGCTTGCACACTTAACA
This sequence comes from Dicentrarchus labrax, assembly GCF_905237075.1. NCBI lineage: Eukaryota > Metazoa > Chordata > Actinopteri > Moronidae > Dicentrarchus > Dicentrarchus labrax. Next base: position 13,423,946 of record NW_026136706.1, read on the forward strand.
CATGGTGGGAAACGTAAACCAACCGGTTAATACACGCGTACACACCGGTAACCCCACATGCCTGTTTGCACATGCTGTTTACTAGGCGACACCTTAATATAACAGGCAGACAAAGAAGACTGGAAAGGAGCCTTGGCACTGATAGGTTTAGGGACTGCAGGACCACACACACGGTGCACAGACACACAAACAACAGTAATTATACACATCCATGTACTGAATCATTCCCTCCAAAATAAACCTTATTGTTACTGAAACACAGCTTTTGTTGTGAAGTACTCCACAAAAGAGTGATGCGTTCATCATACAGAAGCAACATTTTAATTCACTACAGATGAGAGCTAATGCTTACAGATGAGGAATTAAAGGACACAATTAGGACAAATATAGCAGAATTTTGTTCATTCTTAGAGAACATAATTTGTAATGCTTCATAAATAGCTCATGTCTCAGCTCGTAGCTCAGAAGGTAAACCAATAATTTTTTTTAACTTTGATCCCTAAAAAGATACCAATGCACATCATCAACTCTTTCAACTAAGAGGACAATCCCCTTTCACCCCCTGGCCACATCTGCACAGAACTCCACACTAATGGCAGACTGCATTAACACATGCACTCTCTCACTAACACACACACACACACACACACACACACACACACACACACACACACACACACACACACACACACACACACACACACACACACACACACACACACACACACACACACACACACACACACACACGAGGCCCTAATCCTTTGTTTCATGCTTGGATTCCCTTCCAAAACACATCCTGAACTGATCCTAATGTAGACCTATGACTTACAAACCATTTCCCCCTTTTCTATTAGCAGTCATACATCTGTGTGTCCGTGTTTTTGTGTTTGTGTATGTAGTGCTTGAATGCTGCGTGCTGTTTCTATAAACCCCCACCTTATAGCCATCCATTGACTCCAGGTATCAATTTGGGTTGTGTTTGTTTTTGTGAACTTGTGAACCCAGCTGTGTGTTTGTCCTGACGACCAGGTAAGTGAGTTCACAGCAAACTGCTGTTGAATCAGTTCTCACTTCATTACGTGGCCTTCACAAGGCGTTCCAACATCATTAATTTATGCGCCGGTGGGCAAAAATCTACACATACATGCAAACATGCTTTGCTCTCACACGCTTTGCAACAGATCTATATAGTCACACGCAGATACATGTGTGCACTGATGTGCCAAAACATGAGCACGCACAGATTCATTGTGTCTGCTCCAACAACACATGTGCACAATAAATACCATAACACAGACCTGAGTGCATACACCCACAATATAAAAGACAAGTTTGACATACAATAGCTTAATCCTTGCTCCTAATCCACCCAGATTCTCATGATATGCAGCCATAACCTAAATAGCGTGCAGCTTACCTCGCAGATCCCTATTAAAACCTAGGTTGTTGCCACTCAGCTGGTATTATCTCCTCTCCAGCACACTGTCCAGGTCTAATGAGTGACATGGATAACACTGATCCATTGTGCTGGAAGGATTACTAATGTAAACATGTGCTCTCTGACTCAGGACACGGTCTAGCAGCTTCACTGACAGACTTGATTATTTCATCTGTCTATCCCGAACTCCAACTGTCCGGGTTGGTTAATAAGGTGTGTTATTATAGAAAAAAGAAAGGGGACCTACATTTCCCACAAAGAAACCAATTGTTTGATAAGTACTTAATGGTAAATCTGGAGCCCAGATCTCTCGCACAACTCCAGAGCAGTCTGTAAACACAAATGCTGACTCAGTTCATAGAGACGTGCTCTATGCTAGTCAAATGAAATCCCAGAAATAAGACAGAGGAGGAGGCTTTACAATAAATCGTCAGCCTGATTTCTTTGGATCATTTCCTTAGGAGGACCAATGGACTGGTAATGCAGCCATACACTAGGTCTGCTGTAGGTAAAGAAAAACTGCACTGCCTTTCATCGAGTACAAAAGGAAGTTTGACTTGAATGGGACTGGAAAAAGAAAGCAGGGAGGACAGGAGGCAGGAAGAATGGGGGGAGATGTAAGAGGGCGGAAGGAAAAGAGACAGTAAGTGTAACACACAAAATGAACTATGAAAAGAAGGGAAAACATAAGGTTGACAGAAAGATGATGGAAAATGGAAGATGAGAGAAAAGAGGAATGACAAAGGATGAGAGCGCAGCTACAAGATAAACACACACTGACAGGAGACACAACAAAGGCGAGTGAAGTAAGAGTTTGCGTGCATGTGTGTGTTTGTAGGCCTCCAACAGGAAACAACGAACACAAGTCCAGTCTACCACTATCTGCTCAGACAACACGCACTAAAAGCCGGCCCACCCACATTAAAAACAGACACAGAGACAAAGGACAGACACTTGACTGCACGTGCATACCAGACACACACAAAACAAAGTAACTGCCACTGACGACACTCTTGTTTACACCACAAAACACAAGCGGTGCTGTGCCATGTTCTCCACCAGACATTTGAATTTCAGAGTAAAGGCACCTGCATGATCATAAAAGTAAGTGGAGCAGAAACACACACAACCGTTTATTCACCTCTCGTGCATGAGTATCGAGCTGTTCAAAGTTCATCCCTGACCTTGAATACAGCAATTAAGGAAACATTCTTACCAAAATAAGGTCAATTTTGTCACCGTTGGGGAGTATTTGATCATAACATGTTATCTTAATCAGCAGATGGGTTTTTTTTGTATTGCTGGAACCAAATAAACTTTGAAACACATATTTTAAATGTGGACAAGAAGTCATAAAAGTGCTCTACTACAATTCCATAATTAGTGGATAAACTCCATCTGGAGATCACGCGAAAGCTCCAAAACGGCAACTAAATCTACCTTGTAATTTCTCAAATGAGCACTGTGGTTAGTCTGGCCGTCACAAGGCCAGCTGCAACCCACTAAATCCTTTGATTCATTAGATCTCTATCAAAACACGTTTGTTGGATCCGTGCGAGTTGCCTATCCAAAAATATGCAACTATTGAGCTTAATGCAACGCTGTATGTGGTCAACTTCTTTTCTTTTTAAGGTCGAGTTGCTAATCAACTATGTGCTGTGTGGTGGTAAAGTTGTTCATCTGTGTAAGCATATAACATTGTCTGCTGTTTTACACTGGCCTTGTAAACTGAATTTTCCTCAGGATGAACAACTGAATAATATTTTCTGAGCTCAGATGGTCTGACACGAACCAGAAGATTTTTTTTGTTCCTTCCTTCCTTCATTATCTGTAGGCAAGAAATAATTCACTTGTATGACCATGTATGGTGAGAAAGGTTGCACACACAAAAAAAGCACTACATCATTGGATAGTTTTGTAAATCAGTCATCTGGTTGCCATACCATTTGGTGCTACGCTGCTAGGCAAGATGCTAGCTGAGGTCAGAGATATGTTAGATGACATCAGGGTAAAAGCAGGCTGGAGATCTGCCACGTATAACTTCACACAATAGAGGAGGAACGCTGAGCTTTATTTCTTGTCTTTCTCCCTCTTTCCCTGTGTCTCAGCCTGTCTTCTTGTATTTCTTTGTCTTTCCATCTGTCTTCGTGTCAATCCTTTCTTTTTCAGATGAGCGCTAAAAAACGAGGGTCTGTGTTCATGTTGTCCTGAAGGGAGTTTCATAGCTTTGTCTCATCTTTCAGAAGTCCAACCTCCATCCCAACGTCCTCAAGCTAGAAGTGAGCAAATGGAAACTGTCTTTTGTTTGGTCTACGCTAAATGACTCATGAAAAAACTATGGGAAAGATATAAGGGAAGGGACTTTAGGAGGCTATAATACAACCACTGTAGTCCTCTCTCGCTCTCTCAAGTAGTAATACAATGCTATGCTCTCGATCCAAATGAAACCACTGTTCCATTAATCTCTCCCACCAGAATTCAATAACATTAATCCTGAGCAGCTTCTCTCCCTCTCTCTGTTTCAGCCTCATGCACACACTGATACACCACGCACAACACAACTGATGTCATGAAGCCAGGCTGCCTGCCAGGTGTGACCTCATTGACCTTTGGTTAATTTGGTGGCGCTGCAAAGCTGCAACAGCTCATCTGTGGCCTTTAGTTTAGCGGCTACGAGGGAACTAATGCAGCTTCCAGCTTGGAGGTATAATCGTGTAGGGGAGACATAAAAAGGTCAACCTCCGGCCACAGCCTCTTTTGAAGCTGATGGCCCCTGACTGAGGCTAAAAAGGCCCGCAGCTCTGAATGTGTCACGTATGACCTTGGCATGTGGCCAGAGCCAGTGAGTATTTGAATCCAACCTTGCCAGCTAACTTAAAAGTTTACAAGGTAAAGAAACAAGTGGCTGCAAGTACATAGGTGTAAATGATCAACAAAACTTAATTTCAGTTTGATTTGATGCATTTCTTTGGCATCAGGATTCAATATTTTTGTTTATTAAAACACAAGGAGAGCACCACTAAAATGCCTCTTACTGTAAATGCCACACACAATAGATTTTCAAGATAAATTCAAAACCAAAAATAAAGAAAAACAACAACTTGTAAAGTAGACTGTAGCAGAAGCTTTCTCAGTTCTTTTCTCAGCCCTGCACTAGAGGCAATTCAATTATTTAAGGGTGTGTGTAGAAACACACATGCTCATCAGCGCGTGACCTCTTTAATATTCGACTTTCACAAACAGGGTCCAGTATCCAGTAATCGGAAATACCAGCGTGACGGAGAGCTGAGGTTTGATCGCTCAGCTGATGACGGACACTTCCTCCTGCAGTCCGCCTGATAACACTGTTTACACTGGTTACCTCACAGCAAACTCCTCAACCAAAAAGACTTTACCGCACGACCAACCAACAGGCAAAAAAACCCCCAATACTTCCTATGACAGATTCAGTCGCAGCACAGCCTGGGTTCATTTCAGTGCAATACCTCAAAGGTGAGTAGCACTGAATTGCAGTGGGTTTAACACTGTTTTATTTACATGCCCAAAGACAACAAGCATTTCAAAGAGATTGAATTTCATTTGGGAATGAAACTTGTGTTTTGTTTAGGCCTCAGGACTGTTCCTTTGGTTGACTGAACACTATATGACAACCAGCAGATAATTTTTCAGCCCAGAGTCCTGTGCTGTAGCAGATGATTACTCCTGAAGCACTGTGAAGGAGGTGAATGTCTTCCAATACCATAATACTGATTTTTATTGGTGTAGAAGTGCCAGGTAAGTCCACAAACCTAGACTCCATTGTTACAGTATTTATGGTATTAGATATTTTATGAAAGATTCATCTATGAGTTGTTTCAGCAAACTTACAAAAGGTCTGTACGTTAACTCCTGTGTGAATTTCTCACCCTGCCATCAGCCTTAAGACCAGCCACTGTGCAAATAAGTATCTTTTTTGATAATAATAATGTACATCTGTTCAGTACATCTGTCATTTATGCCTCAGTTGTAACGATATACCCAACATGGATTCTTACATTAAAACTTAAAGAAGTAGGCTTGAGGGATACAGAAAGATTCTTGAGTGAGAGTCAACGGAAAATATTCTTTAAAGCCTCAACCTTTGCTTGACACTTCAGTGACAACAACGAAAGAACACCATCATTATAAAGGAGATCCATGCACTGACTCATCAGTTAATCAGAAGGAGCTTGCTACATGCTGAAGGACAATGAGGACAGGAGAGCAGGGATTCTTTGGAGGATGGTGTTAACCTCACCACTCCCCCTCAGCAGGCAAGCTGCCCAGTTCCTGGAGAGAGAGAGAGAGGGAGGGAGGGAGGAAGTGTGTGACTGACTGAGGCACTTGCTGACCCGTGACTGAGCTTTGCTTGCAGACGCTAACGCAACACACATTCCAATCTGCAATCACAGGACACACATCATCCACTTTCACATTCGCCTGAGCAGGCACATATAAATATGTTCACACACACATGTATAAACTCCAAATAGCTCACTAGCAGCAGTAAGCTGGTTGAGGTAAGCAGGGGAAGAAGAATGGCTTCTTACAAGAAAAATGCTTATCCCAGCTAGGGATGCTTGGCTGCTCAGTCACACATCCTAGCGCTGGGATAAAGCCACTTCTGAAGGTCTTATCTGGAAACAGGAAGCACACAAATGGCATGAATGGCCGGAGAATCAGAGTGAAAGTGGAGAGTTTTAGAGGTCCCCTGTGACTCCGAGGCTCATTATGTTTAGTGGTCAACAAGTGCTGTGGGACTAAAACTGCTGCAATGGGAAACTTTCTTTATTTTACTGTAACTAGAGTGTTAACTAGAAGGTGAATCCACTTTTCTCTGGTGCACTGACCATACATCCATCTATTATTATTAAATCTATTAAATCATCTATTATCTAAACCCACTTATCCAGGGGAGGGTCGTGGGGGGCTGGAACCTATCCAGGCACGCTTGAGTGAAAAGCCAAAAGTTGGAAAGTCTGAAAATTGGTTAGTGGAGCTAGCAAGCGCTCCCCCTCACCCCCCGCTGGTCACAGCCATTGATGACCAGCTGGTCCATACGAATTGATTCCCCTCAATGCAGAGTCTGTAGGGATAAAACATGTTCCAACTGGTGATTATAAAACTGACTTCAGCCTGGTGTCTAACCTGTTTTTTTCCCCTCACACATCAGCACCTGATTGTGACAGATTGCTTTGTAAAAGCTCAGAAGTCTGTATTTTTTTCCCCTGACATTGCAATGTGCTGCTCAGATTAATTACCGTGAAAGGAACATACGATGTGATCGATCAATTAATCCCCTGCTGAGCTGAAGACAGATCCGGGCACATCCCATCTTATAATTGCTGTAGTTACTAGATGATGATTTAAACAACACATTCACTTATTAAATATGTGGCCGTTTCTGTGTGATGTAGCACTGCTACTCTTTTTCCCTGAAGCTTAATAGGGATAATAATATATTTCATTAAAATGTAAGAGTGAAATCCACCATAAAATGCTGCAGGAAACCTCATGACTGACTGAATTCAAGCTAACCACAGAAACGTTAATACAACACTGAGACTCAAAAGGACAGTTTAGCATCTTAGTCTTCTAATGATGTCAGCCTGTTGGATTGTCTCATCTGTGCAAACTAACACTATCACAAACACCTGCTGGCTGAGGTAATTTAACCATCCAGCAGAGACGTTTTACAGCCAGATCATGTTACAGTGAGGTGATTTTGTGATTCTCAGCATTGCTTCGAGACCATCTTTCTCATCTTCTTTCATTAGGACAAACTGTACCTGAGCTGAAAGTGAGACATTTACAGCCCTATCCTATAGCTAACATAGCCCAAAGGCTTGGACTGTGACACATAAACCTGTACGTTGATACACAATGTATGTACAGTAATTGATGAGTCTTCCAGTCACGTGAGACACCGGTTCTGTAGGATATTAGTGCTGCCTATAGAAACCTTTTTCCGTGTCATTTGCTTCATTTTCATTTTAGATAACGATCAAAATAGGCACTTTCTTTCGGTTAGTTCTGGCGCGTGTGAATGAATCAATCCCATTCAAATGCTTCTGCTAAAAACACAAACACACAGTAAGCGATTCAGAGGTAAGTTGCTGTTTGTTTTGTTTTTATCTGTTGACAGTCACAGCATATGAAAATATGAATGACGGTTCCCAACCAGGAAGACATTATAACCCTTAAGTCACACTTTTGCTAAAGTAATTTTCAATGATAACATAGCTACCACTTTGGGACGCTTTGAAAACGGCAATCATAATCTCTATTTTCCGTCCCGCAGGAGGCAAAAATTGTAATTTGAGGGGAATTTTTTCTATTCAACTTATTGACACATAAAAGCTGAGCCTACAAGTTACAGTTGTGACAGTGTTGTCAGTGCTAAAGCGATATATTGTGTATCTAAAATGTTTGCTTAATTCAGCAAATTGAATACTGTACCTGGCAATTCAAGGTACTTCATCACATTGATACAACAATTGTATAAAAATACAATATTGCCATGAAATAGTATTGGTTATTAATTAGCAATTTCGGCCCCAATGGTCTAAACAACCAGTATGCCAAACAGTATGGCAAAATCTCAGAAGAAAGACACATTTATATTGTCTCGTGGTAGAAATATTGACCTCCTGCAGCATGTCGGGTTTTTGTTTTACCATGTTGAAGATATATTCTCTTGTACTTTAACTCTCAGTCATTCAGTAGCTCTTGTTATCTTCCTTCTATCCTTTTCTTTCACACATCTATGCTTCATGCTCCTTGCCATTACTACCTTTTTTACCGTCTCCCTCATTGGGTCTCTTGCTTCTCTTCTCCATCCTCCAACTCCTCAATCAATATCCACCCCACTGAAACCTCAAGTGTTATTGTCAGTGGTCAAACTCCCAAGTGAGCCTCTCAGCGAGGGATCTGACTGGCAGACAGAAAGAAATGAAACCAGAAAACGATAGAGTAGATTCCAGCCTAAGGTGAGCTGAGGTTAGCCTCGTGCTCTTTAAACTGTGTGTGAGGGAGAGAAGAAACAAAGGGATCGACAGCAGACAGCTCCAGAACATCTTGTCCTGCAATAAAATGCGGTAATGTGCCCCAGAGAAACGCAACATGTCCTGAAGCTAAACTGTATTTAAACCTTTATTCTGACGAAGACATGATACAAAGCCTCTGGGGTATACCTTCAGAGAACTAACTCATTTACATCTGGTAAACAATCCCATAGATGTACGGTAGATTATGTGTGCTAGATCATGCAAATAAACAAACTGAATAGCAGCAACCACACGGGCTTGTTTGCTCATGTCTGTCAAACAGACAACAGCCTGAGGTCCATTTCACCAACTTCCTGAGGTATTTTGCCAGCTCTCACTGCGTCCCCATACATGGGGAAAACAACCGAATAACATGCTCGTTCTAAAATTTCTCAAAGCCATCCCGGGCCTTTTTCCAGCCCCACATTCCACATACGCCCACAATTCAAAGTCAGGCAGCCTTCGGACCAGGCAGCGGCAGGGCTGTTCACTGTTCTTCCAGGACATGTGGAAGATAAGGCAGAGAGAGAGTCAGCTGTGGTGATATTGTTTCGCAGGGCTCTTGTACAGTAACACTAGCCAGCTGATACTGTCTGCCAACTCCACTGCAGGCTAATCGGCCTCTATTAGCAAATGTGGTGAAGCTTCTGCCTCGCTAGGGAAATTAAAGAGTTTCGAGTTTGTCCCTTGGGAATTCATTATGTGAAGTTGAATGCAAACAGAGCTGAGTCAAATATTTGCAAATAATTCTTAGCATTGGTTTCAACCTGCTTGGAGCAAGAGATAGTTGAAAATTACTTAATGAGTGCCAAAAATGGCTATATAAGTAACACTTTAGGATGGTTGACACTGTGTGTGCTGCAGCAAACAACATGCAAGTGGTGAACTATTAGGTTAGATTCAAACCTCAGGAATTATTGGCCATTCTTGAGGATATAGCCGAGGGTTTCTAGAACTCACCGCAGGAATGCATGAACTTCTGTAACGTATTGTTTTAAAATAAACATCTCCAAAAATGCAATTAATAAATACCAGTCCATTACACCAGACAAAATATCCCTTATTTATGGAACCAGTGTTAGATTGCTGAGGGTGTGGTTGAACTTGTTAGCTGATACTTCAAAAACAAGTGGAGCTGATCCCAAGACAAAAACAACTCTTGTCCTGACTAAGTCTTGTAATAGCATTTTTCGCTGAGCAAGGCATTCAGTGCTTCAGACCCTCCACCACTCCCTCCAGAAAAAGAACAAGAATAAATGGTCAGTTCCAGAGAGAGACAGACGGGGCGGCCAGCACCAGGTCTGCTTTTGCACTTATCCTCACACACACACGTAAGCCAGGGGCCAAGCCCGCAGCCTAACTCAACAAACAGGCAGCGACACGAGGGAACGAGAGTATCCGTGTGTGTGTGTGTGTGTGTGTGTGTGTGTGTGTGTATTTACGTGCACACACATACATGTGCAAAGCCTGCCGACAGTGAAAAAAAAAAAAAAACACGGAGCAGAGTCAGGGGTCTCAGATGATCGTCTAGGCAGACAGAGGCAGTAGCACATGGTCTCCAGCCAGAGGCCAATTCCTTTTGCCCTGAAGAGAAAGTGCAGATTGATGGCAGCACTGCTGAAGCTCTGCATTAGCATATCATTCGTCTTCTGTGACCTGAAGGGGATACAGCTACTCATCCTGATGCAGCATCAGTAACAGTGGGTCAGAGGTCAAGGCCTTGAGGACGACCCCGCTGAGGCCTGTATACGGTTCATCTCCGCAGCTCTTCAAAAAGACACGAAGCTAGTGATGTGACACCTAATGCGTGAAATACATGCAGATGTCATTGTTAATGATTTTTATTTGCACAGCTCTTTGAAAATCTCTTCAGGAGTTCAATAATAAATCTAATCAACACACTTTTTTTTTTTTTTTTGTGCTGTATGAACCGCCACAAAAAGGCTGAACATTGCGAGTGCTTTTGATAAAACATAATATTCCCAGTAGTCTGACTGAGGGAATAAGGTGTGTCAACTCTATTGTTGCTGTAACGACCCAGAAAGAATGTATTTTTACTACTCTGCAGGGCTAGATCAATATGCATCTACAGAAAGCACAGTGATTGCAAACTCATTTTCCAAAAAAAAATGTTACATAGGCTGCACACACACACACACACACACACACACACACACACACACACACACACACACACACACACACACACACACACACACACACACACACATATTTTACTGCAGACGCTGTGACTGTTTCACCCAAGTGAACACACCATATAAGGATCCAGTGTTCATGAATACATAGCCTTAATTCTTAGCATTTGTTTCAACATGGTATTTACTGCATCAGTATAACTATAATCAGAGGGAAGTCATCCCTAAAAATATAGACTTGAAATAGTTTCCTGTGATTGTTTCTAGTATTCCCTGTGTTATTCTATGTGGCACAGCACATAAATCTGGTACAAACACGTTGAAAATCTAGCAATATGAAAAGTTTGCAAATGTTGATTTCCCTGGGGTCTGACCTACTCCAGCTGTTTCGGTGTAAGGGAAAATTTAAATCCAGGCCTCATTATTCCTCCCACTCCTCCTTCCTTCCTCCCCCCTTTTCTTCTGCTTCAGCTGACCCTCTGGACAGACATGTAAATACAACTCTCTTTATAGATTTGACTTGGAAGGACTGACTTTAACCTCAAAAAACCAAACCAAATTGCAAGACTGAAGTGGACTTGAAAGGCATGCCATCTTTAAATAGAAACAGACTAGTTACCCCCACTGATTTGTTTTCATTTTTCATCACATTTTCAACAGCTCCTGCTTATGCTCTCACAAATGGGAGTTAACTACTCGTTTTAAAAGTACTCAAAAGGCAGAATACAGAAAAATGAGAACGAGCAGGAATTTCAAGATTCAGCTCTAATATAGGTGACGTGTTCTCTGCTTTGACAGCAAGACTTTGCTATGAAAATTCTTCCCATTTTAGTCTTATGGATCTTCTCCAGACGTGGCATTTTTGCAAGAACTCATCCTCCACTTATTATTCACCTCTCCCCACAATAAGTTAAGTCCCTCGGTCATCATCGGAGTACTATGATTTAATGTCTCAATGGCTAAATATAGGCCAGGTCTGACCTCGACAACAGTAAAATTAAATTCAGTTTGTCTCATCAAATTAGATAACAAGGAAGGGACAAGCAAGCAGCAACTCTGTCATGGGTTAGCTTTCTGATTTTCAGGTCATATGGCTTACTCACTCACACACACACACACACACACACACAATTGCCAATTACACGAAGAATTGGAGGCTGCGGTAGTAAGCCTCAGGAGAAAGTTGCACTCAAGTGTGTGTGTGTCATCAGGGGCATGACACAGAAGGAGAGGCTGCCAGCAGCTATCCGCCACTTGTTGGCATTTCAGACGTGACTGTTTCTCCCTCCTAATGACAGACAGGGTGGAGACAGCATGTACAGTATATTTGGGTTAACTGCAATTATTAGAGGAATGGAAAACAGACTGCTGAGATTCAACAACTGAGCTCCAACTGTCATCGTGAGGCCAGTCGCACACACATTATGGGCCCACAGCAATGAGCATCAACCACAGGCTGCGGAGGCCTGTGACCTCTATGTCAAGAATGTTGTGAGTAAGAGCACTAAGACGTGACGTGTGCATGTGTGTGTGTTATATTAGATTACGGGTCAGCTTAAAGTTGTGTCCGTGTCATTGTTCCTTCCCAAGCGCCTGGGATTCCACAAGTGACACTGTGTGAAAAGGTTATTCAAAATCTCCAGGGTGTGTTTAATGCAGTGACAATACGATGCATTTCATCAAAGTGTTCAGATGCCACATATTGTACACAGATACGTATGGACTGTCAAGAATTACTGGTGGGTCATCTTCGCATCACCCATGCCTTAACATGGACAATGAGTATAAGAACTGGTTCCTCTCATCTGTACGCTAATTTTACAGTTAAATAAAAATAAGTTTACAGTAAGAAGTTTGGTCCGTCAGCTACAGAGGTAAAAGCACTACGCTCCTCTCTGAACTCCTTATCAGTAAACACATCTGGTGTGTTCGTGGTAGTGCCAGAAAAAACATCACAGTGATTACTTTAGACTTTGAACATACATAGTATGAGAGGTCATGTTCATACATCATTACTCAGGAATGGAGATTGGATGCAATCTCCTTAGATAGTAAGTCCAATCTGCCTATAAAAAGGCCACTGAAAGCATGTCAAATTTACAGAATAGGGATATGTTTTAGCTTTTTCTTTTCATAGGTAGAGAAGAATACAAAGAATATAAGGGAAGGAAGCCTCGTGGAATAACATTTAACTTGCACAGTAAATCCTTTAACTGTGCTTTGATCAAGAAACCGTTTCAAATCTTCAGAACGGAGACAAAATGGCCACATTCTTTATACGTTTTCCTGGCAGTATTTTTATTGTGTTGTTATTTCATGGCTGAAGTGCTTTTTGAGTTCAGCAATGGCGACCGATAATCAAGAATGTTTAATCACAATTTATTGAACATGCACTTATACAGTTCAGTGACAACTCTTTCTCTATCTCTCGGTCTCTTTCAGATGTGTAGGTTATCAGCAGATGGTTGTGTTTTACAATTGAAAAAGCACCATCACTTATTACACTTGGTTATTACACCATCATTTCAACTGGCCACAGCGACACATGCACAGTCAGACAATCAGACGAGTTGTGAACAAATTTGAGGCGGATACTTAGTGTATACTTATTTGGAGGTAAAATGTGAGTAATAGTCCCTTACTGCATAGGGAAACTGTGCACAGGCACAACCACAGCAAGTGTGGTCAATGTCTTAGACTTTGTTGGCAGTTTGGGTAATAATGTTAGGGTTTGCCCCTTTATTCTCTGCGAGTTTCTTTAAACCTCTATTACAGTCTGATTGCTTATGTTTCTTGCCTCATCTGTCTTCATTTTAGTGATTTCATCGTGTTGTCAGGTCTCAGAAATTGGCAGGTAAGAAGTTAATATTAGAATCAGAAATGATGGCCACAGTTGCAAAATAATTATAATAAACCAAAAGGCATACTTTGACTGTTTTAATGGCATCATCAGCAAGCTTGTTTTTTCATATTTAAATATTAATAACTAGTCACTTCAGTCTTCATATCCTACATGTTTGCTACTGACTCTGCCTGTTTGGAAAGAGTATCACTTCTTTCACCCAGGGTGCTAAAAATGTGAATTTGCTAGCTCTTAAATGCAGCACTACTAGGTACTGACTTAAAAGAAACAGTCTCATAACAAAATAACTTGGATGTTTTATCCAGATGATTTACAACATCGTCTTACAGACATTCAGTAAGTAATTGTTAAATACTGAAAGAGGCAGTTCATCAGTTATGCCTTAGGATATTTAAATGCAGTCGTGACTTGCCCGCGCTATCTGTCCCTCTTTTTTTCTGGCTTTACGGGTTCACATTGAATAACACACTGGGGGAAATCTCTGGGGATAAACAGCAGCAGAGCTCACCTAAAACTGTCTGCTTTGTTAGAGCAAACAAGCTGAAAACACGTTTTTCTGGTATGAGTTAAGTTTTATGTCTAAAAAAAGCCTGGCTTCAGCCCCATAATAAAAAACTCACTCAGATGTATTTTATTCCTTTCCTCCCATATTCTACTGGGACACCAAAGGGAGTGAGGTAAAGCTTGGGGGGGGGCAACTCGGCCTTGTTCTCTTGAAAGGCTGGGACAACCTGCTATGCTATGTGCCTGTTGTGTGTAGTCTTGCCCTCCAGCAGTGGTGGGGATTTGGAAAACCCTCTCCTCATGGTGAAGTTGATAGGTCACGGCACATTCCAGACATTTTCTGTCTGTTTGTTTTCCACCAGGAAGGCTCACAATGCAGCCTGCTGCTGCTACAAAGCGCCCTGTTTGTCTTTGATCTGCGCATCACACCTGAGTAGGCCTAGACATTGATTGAACCGACAAAAAAAAATTCAACTTAAAAAAGAAAATAAATAAATAAAAAGGCCATACTTTTTCTACAGATGTTACGCTATAGTTAGAACAATGAGACTCGGCATCACTCTTGGTATCAAAGAGAAGCATCAAAACTGCTTTTTCAGCACTGTTAACTATCTGGGTTTCTCAAAAACTTGCCCCTTAGTGCTTCTTCCATATTTTCACTGAGCACTGCTTTTTGGCCAGCTGCTGACAGAGCTGAGTTCATAGACTCCACATGGTCCTGTCATGCTGTGCAGACTGACCTCTGGTAGCTCCTGCCCAGAGAAGGTCAAGAAAGGCTAATAGGTGCTGATGGCACTGACCAGTGCATCATTACACCACCTCTCTGGAATGAATAATCATCTTATCATTTACTCATTTCAGTTTAAAACTGCCAACTCCAGTCATTGGCAGCTTATTTAACTGGGATTTCAAATAGCAATATAATCAGCACTCTGACAAGATACAGCAGATGATTGGGTAGATAATCAGATGCTTCTGTGAAGCCTCTTGAGGTTTTTTTGTCATATTTGCAGCCTTTATTATCAACAGGACAGGTTTTAACCATTAAGGGCTCACTTGCAAATAGGGAGCCAACACAGATAAAAGAAGAAACAGAGCAGACACAATGTTTTTCATTAATGGTACAGAATGAATGTGAGAAAGGGCATATTGGTATCTTGTATGTATGGCTCGACTGTCGATGTAATATCTATGTAGGTTTCAGATAAAAGCAGTTAGTTTAAGATCGAATAATTATGACAGCAAAGCGAGATATTTGCCATGAAGAACTATTCATGATTTTTTTTTACCTTGGGCTCTATATAAAGGATCCCTGCACAGCTCTGTGACCTCAGCCCTGCACCCCCCTTTTATCTTCTGCAAGCTATTCAGTCAGTACACAGCAGTACAAATGTTATGAACATACTGTACTTATGCAGGAAAAATGACTAATAGAAAATATACTCTTAGAGCCAATTCTTTATCTTTCGGAGGCAACTTGGCTATCTGAGGAGGACTCTGTATGTTTTACTGCGAGTGTGATTGGCCCAGAGAGAGGCCAGATTGAGCTGTGGTGTTGCGGTGGGGTGATGGTCCTTAGCTGCCATCCAACTGTCATGCTAAGCCTGTCTCCACCAGATGGGCACATAGAGGGTGAGGGATCAAAGATACAGACATCACACACACACACACACACACACACACACACACACACACACACACACACACGCACACACACAACACACACACACACACACACACACACACACACACACACACACACACACACACACACACACACACACACACACACACACACACACACACACACACACACACACACACACACACACACACACACACACACACACACACACACACACACACGTAGGTGAATGGAGAGCAAAGAATTCACACCAGAAAGCTGATAGTGGCAGAACAAAAGACTTGCTGGCCAGAAGAATGCGGTGCACAGAGCAGAGTGAATTTTACAATGTGTCCTTGAAGTGGGGCATGCGGCTTGTTTGGTCAGCAGATCTCCCTGGCGCCAGTGCCCGCTGTTCTGCCCTGCTCTCCACTGTACATGCCATCTCTCTCGCAGCAAGGACACATACAGTGCCATCACTAGCGCTAAAGGCAGAGTACCTGGCACCCAGTGCAACAAAGAAAATGTTCAGAATCTGAGGAAATATTTTAAGTTGTGCAAAATGGTGCGCACACCTTTATTCATTTAAAAAATGTCCCTGGTTGAGTGATACCAAACGCTCCTTCTGGCCAACCACAGAGCTCACTGGTCTCAGGATGGACAGGATGGTGGCCCAGCTAGAGGCTGGCACCATCTTTCTATGGTTGTCTTAGCAAAGAGCCAAGTCTCTGGTGGGCTTGAAAAAGATACATATACAGTAATTCAAATGGTTAAAGGAACTCAACTGCAGGAGACTTCAGAAAAATGCATGACACATACAGTTCATACAGTAGGAGCCAGTTTAGCTGCCAGTAGCTCTCAATATAAGGATAAACAGTCCACAGCCCTTGTTTATGATTTTAATTCGCCTCAGTTATAGCAAACTATGTTACCTTATACACAATAAATGAAGTGTACGGCTAGCTGTCTTAGTTAATAAGAGTCCATGTCTGACCAGAGTAATGAAATGCACAACTGTCAATCAAGCTCCACCGATACGAAGTGTAAGATACTCATTCACTGGCACATTTAGCTTTTGTTCTTACTTGCACAGTATATTGGAAAAGGCTGCTGTCTGTCACAAGCTGTGACTGTAGGAGTGTGGCGGTGTAATCAAATTGTGCAGCGATTTGTGCCATCAGTTGAAACCATAGCAATAAAGCACTATATGCGATAAAACCCTGCTGAAGTAGCAGCAGTAAGTCAGTGAAACTTTGTGGTTCAATCAGTTAAGACAGAATGAAATGTCATTTTTTTGGCATTCATGCAGAGTGTATCTCAAGTTTAGGGAAAAAAAATATTTCCACAGGGACATAAGAAGTAGCTGGGAAACAATATTTGCTGAAACAACAAAAATGTTACTAGAGCAAAAATGATAGGTTGATGGAGCATTAAGTGGATTGAAAACAACTTAATTAATTACTATTTTGCTAACCAACTAATCCTTAAAGTCACCTGTCACATACAAATATGTTAACACATATTTACTGCTTCTAAAATTAGATGCATTATTTTCTCCATTTCACATAACTGTTGCATGAATACCTTCGGGTAGACCACATTGTTAATTAGTTAATGGGTTAAAATAATAGATCAGTTGATAATGATAATGATAACCAACACTGGAGACCTAAGCGGGCAGTTCCAACACAGGAAACCACAGGGACACCAAACTCACTGTGCTGTGGAGAAATCTTGCTCTGTAGACTCAAACAAAGAAAATACATATTTCTACATATTATATTCCCATGGTGCCCTCCATTAAATATTCATGGCCCCTATAAAGACAGAGACAGGATGTTGAAGAGTACTGTAAAGAAAACAAACAGGCAGGATCTACAGTAGTGGATTATTGTTGGGCTACAATGACACACAGCTCTGTTGTTTACACTTAATAAATGGAAAGGAGCACCTTGATAATCCACCCAGAGACACAAGCAAAAAGTAAATGGACCAAACATGTGCACAGTCTTGCATATACAGGCAGAAGCATATGAGAGCAGCACAAGAATCTGAAGCTCTACTCTGCTCTGAGGCACACCCTTGAAATATTTATGACCCACCACGTTCTATCCTCCACTATGGCAGGGGCACAGCAAAGCTGCCTCTTTATCTCCGAGCTGGACTTTACAGAAGCTACAGCAGCCAGCCAGCTCGCTCCAAGGCTCAACATTCTTCTCTTTTGGATCCTATTACAGAGCAAACCAGCAGCCATGTACAAAGGTCCTTCAGTAATCACCCTAAATCCTACATGTTCTCAAAGCTCTTACTGTAGAATGTGATTTGACATTCGTCAAATGTTTGGTTTGGTTTTGCTTAACAATAGACTGAACTCAGTGGGCGAGCCCAGTGGACGTTATTTCTTCGTGAGTTGGTGGTGGGAGTAAGTGACCACAGAGAGGAGTGAGTCAGGACCAGTACGTGGTCATTCCCTGCACGGAGTGGTCTATCCTTCACAAAGTCTGTAGGCCAACTCACTGGGGTTTTCCTGTACACTCATTCTTTCCAAAAAGAGGTTTTATGAAACTTCTGACCTCAAAAGCTATCCACTAACCCCACCTAGTATGCAGGCCTATGACCTTGATTGTATAATAGGCCTATATAACGCGTTATTGTAGGGTTCTTCGGTTGGATTAAAATAATAGCTTGCAAAAGATATTTTAAGGCTTTTTATGCATCTGGGGAAAATATGTCATTAATAGCCACATATTTTAAAGACTGGGTTATAAAATTATTGTTATGACAGTAGATGTTATATGGATATTAAAATGTGTTTTATACATTGTGGGATTGTAGCCAGATAAGTCTAGGACAGCTGCTAACTTGCAAAAATGTTCAGCAGCAAACTGGGTGAAGCTTGTAGCCTCAGGTTATAACTGTGGATGTAAACCAATGAGAAACTCAAACTAGCTTGTATGGAAAAATCCAAACTACTGCTTTAAGGTATGGCTGCAGTAGTGGATATAATAAGACAAATTTCTTGCTCAGAACTAAAGTAGGATATTTCCTTTTTATTGTGATGCACTGCAGAGGGGCAGTGATATGGATGTCTTTGTGGTCACACTTCAGATATTTCCTCATGCACTTGATAGCTTCATTTTATAGCTATTTCTTTATTTGAGGCTGTTCTCTCTCACACATTAACTTTATTTTTGTTTCTATCCTGTCTGCCTACTTTATCACATTGTGTAATACAGTCTTTCCATTACAGTTGAGGGAGAAATTAAGAGCGCTTGTTCCGATGTGAGGGATCTCCCGGCTAATCAAAGCCCAAAGGTTTAAGGCCCTTGTGAACTTTCAAACGAGGTGAAAAAAGGATTTACTGCGGTCCATAAAATACACACCACTGATCATTACACCATCAAGCCTCTATCTATCAGTACCACAGGTTGACAAGCATGTGTAAGTTTAATCATCACCATCTCATTACAGCTACTTGACAGCACTGGTTGCCTACCTATAGGTCTATGGTGAATAAAGTCTCACCTTATCTATGTGATTAGATAAGGGGAGACTTTAATGATCTCCAGGGGGAAATTGGGTCATTGCAGCAGCAGGCACAAGGAAATAGGTAAGAGTAAGAACAAATCAAAACAGCATCTATCATTACAAAGACTGGATAATCTGTTATGCAATTATCATGAACATTTTCATTATGCATTTGCAGAACATCTGCAAAGCATTTATGTCACATTTATGCAGTTGGATCTTCTTCCAAACATCTAAAACCTGGTACAAACCTACAACCACTTTCAAATTACCATAAACAAGACAGGGACCACTTAAACCCAAACTTACAATTCTCCTCTGTAAACGTTTGCTGAATATGGGGGGGAGGCTGGGGCAGGCAAAACAAGCGCAATGACCAACCAGGGGTTTGGCAGTTTACCAGCAAACACCAGCAATGGACTAAAAATGACTTCGTAATCAGAGGGTTTACAGAGCAAACAAAGGAGGAGGGAAGAAAAGCAGGGAATGATAGAGTGAGCCTATGAATTACTCAGCAGACACGTCTCCCCCTCTTTTCTCCCTGCAGGAGATAATGGGGATCATTCATCTTCTTGCCCTCCTTTACGCCCCATCTTCTGGCCACTCATCTGCATCCAGGTCAGCTGAGAAATACCACAGGTCCTTTCCAATAACTATGATGTGTAGAATTCTGTGGGCAGCGATTTCTGTCTGCAAGCATTGTTGGGAAAAGCCACAGAGACCTGTCTCACAAAGCAGAATTACCAATTTAACTGGACTGCGCTGATAAAAAAGGCCCTACAAACACTCCCTGCCAGCTTCTTACTACGAGAGGCAGAGTCCTATATTAAAAGGACCAGGATTTAGGACTTGTAGGTACCATTTAGTGGCATCTAGCAGTGTAGAGTCCGCCATGTTTCTACAGACCAGAATGGAAAAAAAATTTTTTACGACCACCATAGTTTCCTGTACACACTTGGAACTGGAGGGTGAGGTGAGGACGTTGCAATCATGAACTACACAACTAGATGCCACTAAATCCTACACACTGGTCCTTTAAAAAGGAACAAAGGTAACAAAATTCAACTAACAGCACCTCTAAAGCACACCAATTAATTACAATTTTGTTTGTTTAAACTAAAATGTAAACAAAATGTCAAATAATAAAAATAAAAATTGCCTAAAGATGTGTTTCTTAATCTGATTGTTGCTTATTTAGTTATATATTTTTTTTGTTATGCAGGAATTATAAAGGTTTAAAAACAAAGGTTCATGGGCTGTAACCTAAAAAATCTCTTTTACTTACTTTCCTTTTTCCCCACATTTAAAGCGATTCTAGGTTTACCTCAGTGAAGGTATCCAGATTATTTAGTAATCCTGCTTTACAAGCTTTCCAATTATTTAAGTACATAGACATAGAGCAGCATTGTGACAAGTTATAAACAAAAAGAACAAAGGCACATTCAGAGTAATGTAGAAAGAATACAGTGACCTACTTGTAGCCTACAGGTTATCAAAATGACTGAGTGGTTGGGCTACAAGTTCTCATTAACGACAGAAAAAACGTATCTGAGAACAGTAGAGTGAAGCAACGGAAACATTTTAGGATACATACTTCCTAAGAAATTAAAACAGAGCAAGATAAATTGAAAATGAATGCATCTCTAGAGGAAACCCTATTTATTATAACCACAATAAGAGGGCACAGATTGTTTATTTCACACATCAGCAGGCCAAAGCTGCTGACGCTTGGATATTATCTAGCTGAGCTGCTGGGTTGTCTCAAACTAATGTTATTCCAATGGCTGCTGCTACTATACTGCTTAAGAAAACATACATGACACGATATCTATTCAACTTCATGAATAATACAGCGTTCCTGCACACTCACACACACATGCATACTAAAAACCGACATGCGTCTCCCAATGGAACATGCCTGACTTTAAATCCCTATAAGAAGAGCGCATTGAGAAGGATCGAGAAAAAACCCGCAGGATTCTCAGGCTCTCATCTCCTTCCAATAAAACAAGTCGTCTATTCTATCCTGAGACAGGATGCAACGCGGAGGCAACCGAAGGGCATCACCGTGAGGTGAAGAGTTCACAGCAGCATACAGGAATAGTATTTGAGAGTGGAAAAAGAGGGTGACTTCTCTTTACCCAAAGGAGAACAACATTCTCTTCTTTGATCGGGGAGAAAATAGAGGAAAAAGAGAAAGGGAGGCAGAAGGCAGATAGATAGAGTTCAGGGAGATACTGCTATCAGAGCTCCAACATGGCAGGATGTGACATGTGGAGAGCAGGAAGAGGAAACTGGACAGATATAGATTAATTTGGTAGCCGCTCCTGAAAACATGTCTATCCCATTAGGGGGCCTCAGTGGCAGTTAATGTGCTTATCAAAGCGTACACCTTTGGTCTATTCCTGACCCTAGTATGGTGCTACCACACGCAGCTAACATGGAGAAATAAAAGACTATTAATTCAAAAACAGGTTAGTGGGTTTTCTATTATTTCAAGTTCTGGGACTACACTTAAGAGCTTCTAGAGTTTCTCCAGAGTTGGAAAGAAATAGGGTCACACCCCGGGGTCAAATCCCTAATCTAATCAGACTTAATGTAGGTCATTAATTAGTATGACTTTACCACAACTCAATTAATTACCACGTGAGAACCACTCAAATAAATGGAGCACACTTAAAACAATGAGTCTCATTGAACTAACAAAAAAAACAAAAGAAAAGCTTTTGGGAAAAACATGCACCTTCTTATTTAAGGATTTCAAGTCAACAGGGGGATGAGTCCAGCTTTATTTACTCTGTACAGTGCTGAGGGAGTACAGTTAAATGTTAAGTCCTTCTAGCACCAAATATGAAGAAAACAAGAGTCATTTTTAGGACGCATCATGTGAGCAATTATGAGAAATTTCATATTTAGTTGTGACTCTCTGTTGAGATGGTTTTAGTGCAATCAGCTACATAAACTGTGTCACCAGTATAATAAACCCTATCAGTAAACAGTGCTTACTCATCGTACAAGACTTTGCACAGGTACGTGATGTCGTCGTATTTCCGTCTGTCTTGTTTTATTCTTATGACAAAAGGAAAACTAAATAAAATCAGATGAAACTTTAAAGAATTAGGTGACTTCACTTGGACCAATGATGTTTAAATGAAAGGAAATTGAAATGTTTTAATACTTTTTATAGATCTGAAGATGCAACATCTCCATGTTCAAAGGCCTCTCTTTGCTCTTTTGCACCAACGTTCATCAAACTAAGAGGTAAAAGAGAGGATCTAACGAAGCAAGGAGCACACACACTTACACACATGCACTAATATCAAACTAAAACTTTCATAAGGATCCTGATATTTGCTAACATTGCCTTTGTTTCAACTTCTCTGATGATCTTCTAATTTCATGGTTCACAGTCAGAAACCATTACAGAGCTGGCTTCTGGTCAGAGATTGGTATTGGTTCTCAGCTCTGAACTTTCCTTTTACATAAACTTCAACAGGGACCTCTGGTTGTGTGAAACACTGAGCCAGAAAACAGCAGCATGGGTGTGTCAGCTCAGCTGTTAACATTGAGGCAGATAGCCATCTGATCAAATATGGTATCTGGAGAGTGGTGATATCGGAAATTTCAAAGAACAGCTTGTCTTTAACAGAAATAAAACCCAATCAATGCAACCCATTAACCTTGTGTGGTTGAGTTTACCAACTGCCTGTGTTGCAGTAATTGTCCTTCAGGATGAGAAAACTACAGCAGAAGTTCAGTTTTGGGAATGATTTCAGTGATGCTGGTATGTTTTTTAAACATGTTCCACAAAGGCGAGATAAAGGGCGGTGGTTTCTGATAGCTGTCATGTCCATGAACAATGTTTTAAGCACCTCTCCGTGGGGAGGAGAAAACAAACAAACAAACAAACAAACAAACAGCATGCTTTGGCCTCACTGTGCGGTAGTTCGGGTAGGCTGCATGTTGTCAACTTACCTTCGGAGAGCTCCAGCTCCAGCTCCGCCAGCTTCTCCCGGACCTCCGCCGGCAGGGTCATAGCGACAGCCGGCGTGGGCTCCAACATCATCGTTAGCAACCCGGTGGAGGTTCTCTCAGCCATAGCGGTCCAGTACCGAGCACGAATAAGGTCCACTGGGTCGCAGGTGAGGAGGACAATTGCAAGCAGAAATTACCACCAAAAAAAAAAAAAAAAAAAAAGAATTAAAAACAACAACAACAACCCCTCCTCACTTGGTTTCGGCTAGGGAGGGCAAATAGGGTGTTGGTGCTTCTCCAGTCTCGCTGCAACGTCGTACAGATGTGTGAGAAATGTCTCCAAAGCGTCATGACACGGCTATCTGAGAGGCTAGCAAGACACACCTGGCTGTGTGTGCTTCCATGTAGTGTGTGGGAGAAAAAGACAACGGTCCCGCCGGTGTCTCCGTGTCTGTTTCCCCACCTCCTCTTCACCTTCCTGACTGTCGGCGGCTGCTTTCACTTCAGCTGTGTGGGGAGAACTCATTCAACTCCTCACTCGCTTCCCACGGCGCAGTCGCCATTGCATCATAGCAACAGCAGCCCTGACCGTGCGCGTTCACGAGGCCCTGCTCCTGGTTGTCTGTGTGCGTGCCCGTGTGCTGCACGCTTGTGTCCTTTCCTGATGTTCCTCATAAAACTTGCCTGCCTCCTGCTGTCTCAATCGCGGTGCTGCGTGGCAGTGATGTAGGCTGAAGGTTTTAGGTGTTTGGTAATTGTTTTGGATGTCACACAAAAAAAAAAAAAAAAAAAACTTTTCTTGATTTCCTGGCTGATAAAAAAAATGTGTGATTTGTATAGTGAGGATATTTTGAATTACCACAAAATATCTGTGGCTGGATAGTATACCAGATTTAATTCAAAACTTTCTATAAAAAAAATTATATTTACGACTAGAAATTTCTAAAAAAAAAAAAAAAAAAAAGACTGAAAGACGTAGAGGTAGACATAAAAAACATGTTACTGTGGTTAATGTGCAATAAATACATTAACGTGCAATCCCCTCGTCAATGTGCAATACAATGTGCAACACACTGATTTATTCTGTCATTCTTTGTAATAATCTTTAACTTATGCAGCACCACAATCTTAAAAACTCATTACTATTTAATTTCTGTCAGCACATATTGTGGAATACATTTACATTTATTTTCTATATATTAGCATATATTGTGTATATATTTTACTACTATAAGGTACATAGGCTCTTATTATATTTCTATTTCTATTTCCATTTTTATTTTTACTTATATGTATATATACCTATATATACATTTCTACTCTATATATTGTATTAGATATTGCAATATAAGTTTAATTTCTATTCTTTAACATTGTAGAACAACTGTAACAAACAAATTTCCCCCCGGGGATCAATAAAGTATTTCTGATTCTGAAAGGAGAAGTGGTGAAAGGAGTTGTTGAAGTTTAAGTATAAGCACTGGGCAATGGTGGAAGTGAAGTCATTGATGTTTTGTATGAAGAAATCTCCATTTTTAAATGAACTCATGCTGTCAAATAAATGTAGTGAAAAAAGTACAATATTTCCCTCTGAAATGTTGTGGAGAAGAAGTAGCTTACAAAGTGTCATGAGAAGAAAAAGTACCTGAAATGTCTACTAAGGTACATTCCACCAGCAGCGCTGGGTGAAGCTGAGGTATCAGGGGGAATTAAATTGCAGAAAAGAGTTGAAATGTCAAAAAATTGTGTAGCCTAAGTGATGCATTGAACAATAAGTGTGGAAGTCCTGAAAGAAATTAGTGCAAGCTCAAGTGCAATGACTGAAAGACACTGTAAACTGAAGGCGAGTTTATTGCACAAGTCACACAAGTGCTTTACACATACTTTCACTTTTAAAGGAATTCATATTTCTATAGTGACAGTGTCAAAGCGCTTGGCATGAAAGGGGATTGACTTTACTCATCCATATTGGGGAAATGCTTTTTTCACTGTAATCTTTACACACATAGTCCCAAAATACAAACACATGCACAATACCTATGGACATAGAAATGTGGAGAGTGATAACCTGCCTTGTAGCAGTACCACAGGAGCAGTTGGGTTCAGTGGCTTGCTCCAGGGCACCTCAGCAGTGCCCAGAAAGTGAACTGGCTCCAGTCAACATCTGATACCATGTTCAAGCTAGACTAAAACCACCCACCCTCTGGTTTACAAGACAAGTCCCTACTGACTGACTGACTATAGTGTAATATGTAAAGTCACCACTCAATCTATAAACTACTTAATGTAATAATAAGGCTCTCTTATTTAAAAAATAATAATTCAATTCAGGTTTCTGGTAGGAGAGCAGGACAGATAAAGGTCAGCAGTAGTTTGGTTGGTTAGGGACTGGGCTGACACCCAACCTGAAAGTAATTAGGATTTATTAAGAGAAACAAAGTGGAACAAACATTTATTGTAACGTAGGAAACATAAATATTATTACAATAAACAAATGATTTAAAGGAAAGAAAAAAGTAAAATCATAAATTAACAATTGTGTTGAATAAGATGAAGTAAGTGAAGTCTTATTGTAAAAACATATTGAGTGTATTAAGCATTCAAGCATTCATACAAATTTCTTTACAACTATAAAATAGCTTATCTGTATTTAAATTAGACTTCATGAAATTATGCCAGTAGCCTACAAAGTTACATGCACTATTTGTTAGTGCCTAGAATGTCTTCAGAGATACATGTTAATATTAAATAACATATATATTTATATGGCACTAAAACAAGTTACAGAATACCTTATTGTCATTATACAAGCTGCACAACTCAGAACAAATAAACAAAATTAAATTAAACATTTAAATGCAATAATGTATTGATGTATATATATATTTATATTTATATAGGTATATTTAGCTGCACTGTATTAGGCAAGAAGGAGGCTATTCACATTTATGTTTTAAAAAACAAAAGTTATGTATGATGTACATGAACAGTAAGTCTTGAGTTTGTTGTGCTTTATATGACTCTAAAATGTTTTTTTTCTCTCTTGCATGACTTGACATGTTGCTATTGTGAAGCTCTTACTGGGTGTGTGTTTTATGTAAACCCTACATCTGAATGTCTGTTGTGTAAAAAAACAAAAACAAAAACATACTGAGTGAAGATTAAATAAATACATATTAAAATACAAAAACTTTTGATTAATCTGTAAAAAAATAAGAGTGTTTTGAGTTACTATAAGCAGTAGGTGTCACCCTACTCACACTAACAACAACAACAAAAAAAGATTCCTACATGGCAGTGAATATATAACATTAATATGTGGATATGTTGGATTTAAACAGTAATGAGGGATTTCATGAGCGATGATGACAAATCCTCTAGAGGACTACTGCAGGTAAAGCTCTTTCCGTAGTGTGTGTTTCAGGTCGATCTGGTACGTTGCTCCAGGATTCCTTTTGTTATATTCAAAGATGGCTCCATTTACTTCTGTATGAACATCTACAAGATGTGTTTTTCTGTCAAAACAAAAACAACAGTTTAGTCTATAGCTTCTCCTGTCTATCATATGGAAACTGTCTGATACTGAACAGAAGTTTTGTCTGTACCTCCTTTGGCCTTTGTGTAAGGCATCTGTCAGAGCCTTCAGGTAAATGGAGCGATGGTTTCCCTGCTCCAGTTGATGTTCATCTGTCCAGGAGTGACTCCAGAACACATCTGCGTCTATAGGGATCAAATCACATCTGGGCAACCTATCGCACCCATCTGTCTCCAGATCTTCATCCCGGTGGTGCATCCTGGCGTACGGCTGAAACTCTGGGACGCTGTACCTTTGGATGAAGAAGGCTTTGGGCTTGCCAGCCAGCTTGGGGCAGGAGTCGGCAGTGAAAAGACGTCTGATGTTGTCCAAGTGCAGACCTACGTTGTACGAGTCTGTACCCAGGATGTGATTTGTCGTACCACGGCTAATGATACAACAGACCAAGCCATCACCTTCAAGGTTTTCTCTCTGACTGATTATACCTCTGAGAGTTGAAAGAATGTGTTCCACACTCAGCCACTTGTGGAGGATTACCTTGAAGTGAAGGGCCTTAAATGTTTGTTCCAACATGTCTGAGTGAGTTAGGAAAGATGAAACCAGAATTTAAGTTTAAGTTCTAAAACACAAATATATTCAGTTTACAACGACATGAGACAAAGAACAGCAACAGAATTTCCCTTTATAAACAACTTAAACAATTAATTGACTATCAAAGTAGTTGCAGACTAATTTTCTGTTAGTTGACCAGTAATAGTCCAGTGGTTCCCAACCTTTTTCCTCAAGGGAGCCCTTTTCTATCATTGACTAAACTGCTGGATATTTCACATTATAGCAATACAGAACAACTGATAAACTGTAAGCAGTGAATGCAAAGTTTGTGTAAAGGCCTTGCGACCCTGCATTAAGCTTTGGCGACCCCTAGTGGGGGTCCCGACCCCCAGGTTGAGAACCATTGGACTAGTCGATTAATTGACTAATTGTTGCAGCGCTAATTCAAATCAAACATTATTTTCCAGTAGTACATGTAACTAAGTACATGTACTCAAATGCTGTACAATGTTGACTCATTTGTACATTTTCTGCTACATTTTACTCCACTACATCTGTGTGGCAGCTATAGTTACAAGTTACTTTTCAGATTAATATTTTACCTAAAAATATAAGATAAACTTAAAAAATACATTGTTAAAAATGAATTCAATGGTTCCCAACATTGTTGGCTTGTGACCCTTACAAAAAAAAATACATTTCCCATCTAAACTTCTCACATGGTTTCATTCAACTGTTCAAAAAAAGGTCAAAGTATTGATTATTTCACAAAAAAGCAAAGATAAGAGAAAAGTAACAGCAATGAAAACAAATTTGTGGAGCAGGACTTTGTTTTCTGTCGTTCCTCATTTATTATCTCACAACTCCTCAGCTTTATCTTGTGACCCTTTGAACTCCGACCCTGAGGCTGGAAACCAATGAATTAAACTAGCTATCTGTGAGTTAAAGCTAGCCCCGTCTTGACCAGATACAACAGTAAAATTCTGCTTACATATTGATGTATCAGTATTAACCATCCACTTTGTAATATATAATAATAATATACCAGTCAAGGAAAATTTTTCTGCTTTCTTCCTTAAGTGATAATACTGTATGTCTGTACTTACACTTAAATGTGATTTTAAATGCAGAACTGTAACTTCTAATGGAGTACTTTACACTGGTACTGGTATTTAAGTAAAATAACTGAATACTTCTTCCACCACTGGACTGTAGATACAAAGAGTTTTGTGCCTCACCTCCGTCATTACCCACGCAGTCTATGATAACACAAACTCCTCTGGGATTACTGTTAAATTTGTACAACTCTAGTTGACTCTGTAATACAAAAGAACAAGTAAAGCAGTTTCATAAATGCACTTTATTAATTAAACACAACTTAATTAATTAAATATTGACATAAAATTGCAACAATAGTGAGTGAAGATCTTACCTGACAGCTCTGCGCTCTGTATACAGACACTGGTATGTTTTCTGCTGTAATGACAAAGAGTAATACGGCAACATGAATATCAAAGTGAAAGACAATGAGGGACCTGGGGCTTTCCAGCTGATATTACCAGGTAGCTGGGTGGTGTAACATTTGCTTATTCTTGTTCCATATATCACTTACAGTATCTAGCAAACACAAATTGACTTTGAAGTTGGTATTTGCTAATATGAAGCCTGTCTTACCAGTGTGACAGGACTGTTCTTGTCTTGTTTGCTGTAGAAGATGAGAACTATTCGGAGCCAGAAATGGGCGCTGAGGAGAAGATGTATTAGTTATTAGTAGAGGTATTAGTTTCATGAGCGAGTGAATTAATACAGTCAGTGTTAACCTCTGTGCTCATACTTACAGGAACTCTGCACCATTGCTGTTGAGGTGAATGTTGTTCAGACGTCACAACTGGGAAAGGTGAACACAGACAGACGTAAATTAAAGTAATAAAGGATCATTAAGTTACTTGGTCAGGATTTAATTCCATATGTTTTTGTGCGCTAAATACATCTATAGACGTTAGTATCTCCACATTACACTCAATTCCTCATGTGGTATATGTGGTCCTTGCACACTTGGTACGGTATATTGGTTTGATTAAGGTTTGTTTTGTTTTATTTGTTTAAAGTAAAATGGAATAATGACAACAATATAACATATTGTTGAATAAATATAGAGTTTAGTATAGTATTAATATCTGCATGCAACTGAGGTATGGTATCTTAGCACTACATTTGTACTGGATGCTGGTATCAATGAACATTGAACAGTTAAATTAAACCAGAATGAAATACATTTTGTTTTATACCATGATTTATTTCATAATCTGGGAAATAAAGAACAATTACTTTTTTGTTTGAACACAATAAAATGAATTTTTGCTTCATATTAAAGTACTTGAACAATGCATGGCTTTTTCATATGAGGGGTCTATTCTTATGTTTCACTTTCTTTTATGTGGTTGAAGAACAATGTACAACATGTGGTGTGCTCTGTGTTGTACTAGCATGTATAGTGTATATAGGGAATTCATTTTCAGTTCCCATTTCTTAATAAACCAGTCTAAAGAATATGTAATAATTTCATACGTCACTTCTGCTTCTGTCACATTTTTTCCACAATCTGAGCCATTTATTATTAAATGGTAAAAAGCAAATAGAGTCTCACCTGACACCTTGTACGTGGCCACTTTTTTGGCTAGATCAACCCTGTCGACGTTCATTAAACATTCCTGTACAAAGTCGACTCTTTCAGGGGAAACTTTATCCAACTTCTCAAGTTCAATTATCACATCCAGGAAACTCTGTCATGGAAGAGAGAGAGACAGAAGGCAAGTTGAGAAAGTACATTGTTGACATTTTTGCCTCCAGTGAGACCAAAACTCCCCACCCACACACACACACACACCCACACACTCACACACACGCACGCACACCCACAAAGAATTCAGTAAGTGAAAATAAAACCAACTTCTCACTGTATTTCACCTTAGCTTTTTCCATTTTCTCACGAGGTAAAGTGCTGCTTAACAAGAACTTTATACTGTTGAGATCTTCATTGCCCAAATCTTCACTTATATTAGCCATCAATACTCTGCAGTAAGGGGGGAAAAAAACACAATTACTTCAAGAGCCACAAGTATGTTTTTAACTTGGACTGTTTAAAATATGTATGACCGATTTGACTTCTTTAAAAACAGATCTTACCTGAATCTTGGCAGGACCTGGCTGTATGTCATAGCCCTCTCCACCTCATCCCTGCTGGTCTTACACACCTTCCTGAGGATGTCAAAACGTCTGAGGTGCAACAGCAGCTCCCTCAGATAAAGATCTCCCGTCTCATTGCGCATCACTTTACCTTGCAACATCTCCTTCATACAAGCCACACTGCTGTCCGTGTCCAGGCTCCCACACAGGTAGAGGAGCCTCCTGCGCTCATTGCCGTTCAGAGACTCTAGTATCTGGTTAATCGCCTGCAGCTGATGTTGGTTTACGAGAGCCATGGAGTTTGGTAGACGAGGAGTGAACGGTGGTGGTAGCTGACAAACTAGTATGGCTACAAACGAAACGAGATGAAATCCTAATTAACTATCGTGAGAGCATAACAAGGAATGCATTAGTTATTGAGAGGATTAGTCAAAAAACCCACCTTGCTGCGCCGAAGTCACAAGATGAAGGGGAATTAAATACCACGCTGGAAAGATGACGCACCACTAAGGGGTGTCTCGGAAAGTACCACATAAACCTCTAGCGTGTTTAAAAAACCGCAAAAGGCCTTAAACCTTTAGTTCCCTTTCCTTAAGAGAGAGATGTGCTAATTCCGTTTTGTTTGCGTGGTAATGAACAAATTAGTGTGAGTTTTAGACAAAAACTACGCAGAGGCTCTGATAGCTAAAGTGAAAGTGAAAGCATAAGGGCGGCAACGCTTTGATAACAAAAAACTTAAAGGCACATATGTGGCAGCAGATGATCTGAACTAAAATCCATTTATTTACAATTTATTAGCGCTTAAAACTGCAGACTTGGTGGATTTAAAGACTTTATTAATGAGCCTTAACATTTGTAACTCCAGATGTGATGGCTTAATGGAAACCCATCAGCGTGCATTGATTAATTGTATAGTAAAAAGTTCCTAAAAATATCAGGAAAACTCGTCTCTGATGCTCTGAACAGGAAACAATCTGCTCGAAATTCATCCAAAATCACTTGTTTTACACAAACGTCCTGCAGTTATTGTTTCGATTTTTTTGGTTCATTGTATAGTTGTTCTGTTATCGTTATGCACTGAATGTAGTATGAAATAACCATAAATTATATAACATTTTTGGGGTTCATTATACAGTTTATCCGGTTGCTCTGTAGTTATTATTGTGCATTAAATATGCTATAATAAAACAATTATCAATGAATTAAATCCACTTAACCACGGGTCGTCAGTGCACTCAGTGGTATAAAAACGAGCCTCTTGAGGAGCCACTGGGTTAACGCTGAAGGTTGGTGGTGAGTTTTCCCACAGCCGTGAAGGCACCAGTGCTGCTCCCCCTGCAGGCCGCCGGAGTGTTTCTCTTCCCAAAGAGCTCCGAGTTCCGCTCAGGCTGACCAATCGTGTCCCGCTGTGGTTCAGCACCATTGCAGTGTGGAGAGATCGTACGGAGGTGCTGTGCTCACACAGGCACACTCAGAGAGAGAGAGAGAGAGAGAGAGAGGGATCGTTTGGAGGAAAAGATACTCGACCTGGGTGACCGTTCCGGGGCAAAAAAACCCAAAAACCCACCACCTACCCCCCTACACTTCCCCCCTGTTACAGTCCCCGCTTGACATTGCCGTCACCAGCTTCAGTCGGGGGTGAGTACTTCAATGTTAGCTGGCAAAACATTCAGAATTTTTTGTAGGTAGTCGCAGTCAAGGGCTGCTGGTGGTGACTTGGAAACCTCCTCAGCACTGTGGATGTAAACCGAGGAGGCTTTCAGCGGTAGCGAAGGGATTGAAGGAGGAGGAGGAGGAGGAGGGAGAGAGAGAGAGAGAGCTGGCCAGTGTCTTTAGCTTTTTGGGGGTGACCAACACAGCAGATGCTTCGGCTTCGGCGTCGGAGCCAGGCATTTCGTTTCGGCCTGGTCACGACTGGTGGGGGGGAAACAACAAGGATGAGGATGCCCGCCGGCTGCTGGCTGTAACGGGGCACGCTAGCGGCATTGTACGCGGAGCTAAGGTGGCTAACGTTGACGGTACAGGTTCAAGCTGTCGTGGCAGCGGCGGCGGTGTTAGCTGGTTAGCTTAGTTAACTTAACTGGTTAACATAATCAGCTGCGTAGAAACGTGTAGGTTACACGTTAGATAGCTTAATGTGGCTGTCACTTAATGTATGGATATTTACTCTATATTCATTTGAAGTTGAACTCGCTATTAAAACGCTGCAGCTTGTTTGTTCAAGCGTTTTATTTTGAAAGTTGTAAGCGGAAGTGTCCGTTTTGCACCCTTTGTAGGCTTTGTGTTTAACTTTATTTAATGCTAAAAGCAGCACTAACACATGAGGGTTGGGTCTGTTCAGTAAAGCTTGCCTCAGAGGAGCTGCTGTGGAGTTAAAAGCACTGTAATGTAAAGGGAGTTCACTCTCTGAATAGCCTCTGCTGTATGGTGAGTTATGTATAGCCAGTTAGTGACTTCTTATTTCTCTCTGGTGTGTAGTTGTAGTCATCCTACCATCATGTCTGAGTTTGCATCATCACATATGTGTCCATGTTTCAGTTGTGTTGGATTTGGTAAAAATAACAGGAGAGGTTTTAATTCACAGTCGTGTCGGTAAACAGAGGTGAGAGTGCAGACAGTGTTTGGCGATGAAGCTTTTCACCCAGAAACTTTTCATCTTGGTAGCTGTTTTCAACCACAGTGCAGAATTCGGCTGAGACAAGATCTGTATTTTATGTCAGACCAGTCAAGTGCTCAAAGTTACCAGCAACCAACACTTGTCACGACACCAACATCACTAATTCATTCCTCTCTGCTCTGCCAAGCCAAGCTTATTTCTGCCAAGTTGCTTTCTAGTTGATGTTTCAATGTTGACGCGCCGCTGTTTATCTGTACGTTAAATGAAATGCTGCTTGGAGTGATATTGGACATGCTAAGTCAACTACCCCTCAAATAATGGCGCTGTGGGCAAAGATGTAGAGCTGAAGATCCAGATAATTCCATGCCATCTGCTACTTATCCTCACATCATCATCATCATCCTCCTCTTCTTGCCTCCTTTCCGTGCTCTATCTCTGCCACCATGTGTTTTGGGACTAGGCTATCATCAGAGCTGCGGCCTATTTTTGACCGAAACTCCATTTACCCACTTAATCTGTGTCTCTGTCTGCTGGAGTCGAGTTTCTTCTATTGCTCAGTGTTACAAATGGCAGCTTGTGCAGTCTCCGTGTCTTTGATGAGCAGAAGGCAGTAAAAAAAGTATCAGATCATATTGTGCAGTTGGTGAATTCACTTATCAAAGAGTATACTGTAGTTGCGGGGCATTTGCAGCAGATGTGAGCTTATTGAAGACAGATCTAAACCAAAACAAATCTAACCGTAACTGTATCTAGCCCCAGAGTGTGTTGCCTCCCTCCCACCTATGGTGATGCACATGCCTAGGGGATCAAAGCTGTAATTAGCCTGCCATGGATTAACAGTGGGGACTATTTTCCACTGTACTCGCTCCCACAGAGCCTGAGGATCACACAGGCAGCCAGCCCCCCCTTGCCCTTCCTCTTCTTCCAGTTCCAAACATCCAGCATTTCTTAAATTGATTATAGTATTTTCCTTTGTTTGTTGTCATTCGGCATCCAAATCGGTTGTTGATGTGCATACAAGTCGGCAGTGGAGTCAGTCTTGGGAGTCAGCTGGATATGTAGTTGGCATGCAGAGAGTGGTGCTGCTGACTCACCGCACTGCCAGGTATGAGGTCTGTCTGTGTGCTGGTTGTCTCCATGATGTACAGTACGTCTTCCACCCCCCCGCGCGCTCAGAGCCTTGTCTCTCTGTCAGCCAAACATGAGTTCATACTGTTCCTCTGGGGGCTCTAAAGAGGTGGAGCAGCATAATGTGTGTACTCTCTTATTTGTAAACGAATCAGTGCTTTCAAAATGGATTGCAACAATGTTTAGGATTCACAAGATGTATTGCCTAAGCTATTACCGTACAGGCAATTTGGCAAAATGCAATGCACATCAGGAGGGTGACTGATGTTTGTTGACAAACAATAAACTATATGATTAATCAACAATTCACTACAGTTGTAGTTGTGTTACTGAAGTTGTAGGATTTAGCCGCTGTATTCTGAGTCAGTCTTACAGAAAGTGTGTAACAAACTGTAGAATTCACATTTTAAAACAGATACATGCACGTGTGTGCTATCCTATCGGAACATTCAAAAGTAACCAAAAGTAGCCATAACTTGATAAAAAGCCAGAAGCAAAACATTTTCAGGATTACTGTGTGGAAAAGGATGGATGCACCACTGCCACAACTTACTGTATTTAAGATCGTCTCAATATTGGCTACTGAAGTTTTAGTTAAAATTAGCGAATTACAATGGGGAATCCAATCCTTTTAGAAACCACCCCTGTTTGTTGCCAGTGTATTAATAACTTCTCTAAGGAGAACACATTGTGGTAGATTGTACGAAGTCTTTGTCAAACGATTTTAAAACAATCTCAGATTATGTTTGGAAAGTGGCTTATGCTGCTGAACTCTCCGGCCGTTATCAGAGCGCTGGTTCGCTGGACGTGTGTGAATGTTTTGATTGGGTTAGATTAACTGTATTATCCCTACGGGGAAAATTGCTGGTTCCCATAGAAGTGTTGAAAGGCTTTGTCATTTTTCTGCTGTGCAGTGTGACCGGTTGATTTCAAGCGTGCCACAGACTTTCACCTCCTTCAGTTCATTTCAGCAAGTGCAATGTTTGCAATCCTCTATTATTAATACAGTGCTGTGTTGGCAGATCAGGTGGTTAACCTTATGCACCATTCTGCTTTGGACACGGTGAATAGCTAACTTGCAGCATGTATTTTAGCCTGGTTTAAATCTGATACACTGTTGATAATAAACAGAGAAAAGCAATTATTGCTATTGATACATACATCAAGCTACAATTGTTCAATTTTGAATATGATGATATTGATATTGTATGGTAAATTACAGATGTTAATATATCAGGATGTACAGTGAGGGCAGTTTTGAAATGGAGGGTAGGGCTGAAACTAATCATCATTTTATCCATCCATCATCATGGTTTCTGTAAATTATTTCCCCAATTCTTTGATTAGTTGTTTAGACTATAAATTGTCAGACAATTGTGAAAAATGTCTATCAGAATTATGGCCAAAAAAAGAAAATCTTGGAGGCTAAAATATGTTATGAAACATAGAGCTTAATGTGCAAGATGGTTGAGCAATAATGATTTTTTAAAAACATCCCCACTTGCAAGGCTGTCATGATTTAAAAATACCAATCTCACAGTCTTTGGCTATCATTATTAGCTTCAATTATTTACAGAGCAGAAATGTCTAGTTTCATAATCGGTTTCCAAAAATAGAGAGCAAAACTGAGACTCAGACAGCTAGCTTGCTAGCATTAGCTACCCGACAGGGACAGACTGAATCCAACAAACACAACGTTAAATTCACGATGAGACAACCAGCGCCAGCCAACCACCTGGAGTCACGACAGTACCGTAAACTGCAACAGCCAGGTGTACAAATGGTACAAATAGTGTGTAGTGACTATAAGTAAGTTTGTGCATTATGTAACAACTAATTTCACTCAACAGTTTACACATAGTGCAAAAGCAAAAATTCTCTGACCAGCCCTTTTTCTGACCAGGAGTATGAACCCCCAAAGTATTCAGTAATAGAAAAGCAGCAGATTCTCACTTGAGAAGCTGGAGCCTGTGAATGTGTGACTGCTGCTGTGTAGTAGTGACCCAGAGGTCAAATAGAGAGATAGTTGCACACTGGGACCAAACTCAACTGAAAGACTGTGTGGAAGAAATAGATTTAAGAGCCTCTTGACATTTTTAAAACAATTTTAGAAAGAAATTACCACATAAAGTACGTTGAAAAAGTCTAACACCATTCATGTTCTTCTTTAAGACCGTTCCCCACCAAAAGCCACACCTGCATCGAGCAGTTTGACCACAAAGCTCATTCAACATGCGAATGGCAGCTCTTTAACAAAACATGATATATCCTGCCGTTGACCTGAGCATAATTTGCATGAGACTGAACTGCACCTGAACTCTCCCACTGTTGCACTGGGTGTCAAAGTGTAATGCGTGTTTGAAGGGGGAAAAGCTCTGTATCATTAATAGTGGCAGTATGCACGGTTTATTTAAGCCAAGATAATAGGTCATCATCCTCTCAGAGCCACTGTTCTCTGCTGGGCTTTACCTCCCCGTAGATCAGCTCTCTGCTCAGCTTGCTGGTCACGACTCAGCGCCTGTCTGAAGTTGAACCGATGCCAAAGCCTGGTTGATTCCAGGAGCCTTTGAATTATTGCCAGTTATTTGTTGTTGCAATATGATAGAAAAGACTTGGAAGGAAAGTGGGGGCTTTTTGCTGAAGCAAGCTGTGAGAGATGTTTACTGGAGGATAAGGCACCTGTTAACAAACGTGTTCCCTTACAGTTAGTGAGCCCGAGTTAACTAATGCTGCCAGTGTACGTAGCATTGTTTGGGAGTAACAGGATGAAGGATTTCTGATATTATGCAATCCAATTGATCAAATATAGACAGTCAAAATCCTTCAAGGAACAGTTTGTATTGCAATTAAATTTTTTTAGGTGTCTAGGTCCTGAAAATACTTAAAGGGACTGAATGTTTCATTGGCAAGCCAAAGTCTGGCCATGGTTCAAAGGATAATTCTTATTAACTTGGCTACAGTTGCTAGCAGAGCTCAGTCATTTCTTTGCATCTGCTGCAGTGGGAAAGATGGGGCCAAAATGTAGCCCACAATATTGTTGTTTTTCATACTGTATGAAACAATTCGATTTAACAACTATTATGAGTCTCTGGGGTGGGAGGAAGTTGAGAGGCCAGTAGATTTTCTTGGTATTCAGCACTTCAGCAGGTCCCCTAGCTTCTGAGATGATAGTGTAGTGATGCGCCCACTCTCCTCTGTTTTCCCCCTTGTTTATCCTTTGGTCATGCAGGCTGTGATCTTAGGCCTGTGGGCTGTGCGGTGCTCTTGGCATGTCACGAAAGCTCAAGGTGGCCTATTGTTTGAGGACTACTGAGCAGCTTATGTGGCGGTGCAGCATTTTCCTCAGTTTCTCTGGAGTAAAGTTAAATGCTTTAGCTGCTCCGCCACACACCATGCTCACAATGCCAGCAGCTGTGCTAAATACTGTGGAATTAGTGGTCATGTGTCTGTAGCTTGAACTGTCAGTGAACTTGCGACTGCCCAAGCTGTCATAAAAAACAGTCCCCTCCGCCTCAAGGCTCTTGTTTTACATGCTTTATTTGGTACACCTGTACAATCTAATCCGGTACCGTACAGTTACCCTGCTGTACATTGGTGGAGCTTGGTAACAGACGAGTATGACGAGAACAGAAGTGTTGCTTAAAGGACCAGCGTGTAGCGGTGTAGTTGCAGCAACCCCCTCGCTTCACCCTCACCTTCCAAGTGCGAAGGCTGCGAAATGCAACACCTGGTGGACTTCATGGAGGCGACCCGTGGCTCGTTGGTAACAAAAACACAACAATTCTTATTTTCAGATAAGATATGTATTATTTTTCCATTTCTACCAATAGATCCTCCTAAATGTTACACACTGGACCTTTAACTCCTGTGTTATTCTTTGAGGGTGTTGCTACTGATGGTGTTACATTGGACAGAATAAAGGTGTTTGTAATGTTGGTTTTACCATTTGGTATATACACAAGGGGAACAGAATAATAGACAATACCTTTCAGTATAATGCAAAAATGCACGAAAACACTCGACCTGCTACTTTGGAAATGGGACCACAGTAGATAGATAGTGTTATTTTTCCTTTTGTAAGTAAAACCAAGGCTTGTCAGGACACTACAACCATCCCACTTGCAGTCTATAGAAGAACTGGCTTATTATGATACTGTTGTTTGAAAATGATAAGTCATTCTTCTCAAACTAAATGCTTGAAGTGTAGCAAATGCCTTCGGCTTTTAGTCAAGTTGTTCCTCCTCGATCTCAGTGCTGCTAATATGTGTAGGTGAGGTTAATGTGGGACACTCTGGAGGGCCTCGTGTGTGTGTGTGTGTGTGTGTGTGTGTGTGTGTGTGTGTGTGTGTGTGTGTGTGTGTGTGTGTGTGTGTGTGTGTGTGTGTGTGTGTGTGTCCTATATGTAGTGAACATTTGCATCGAAAGCATTTGTATGCCACAGTTTGTGGAACAGAGAGGGAGGAGGCAGGATGCTGTTGGCATTCACCTGTGCTGTTGTGTGTTGTGGCTCACCCTGTCTAATTGGTGGAACTGTGTGTGTGTGTGTGTGTGTGTGTGTGTGTGTGTGTGTGTGTGTGTGTGTGTGTACTTAGTTGCAACACGGGCCCATCCCAACACGTCTGGCCCTGCAGCTGCAGCAGAGCTAATTTTAGCCCAGGATGTGCGTACGCCTCAGTTCCCCTAGCCTGGCCTATGAGAGCTGAGGAGAGGATGGGGGAGAAAGAATAGCCAATCTTTCACTCTCTCTTTTCTCTCCTCTCCTCTGTGCACCCATCTTTCTTTCCTTTTTTTTCTTCTTTCTGTATTATTGCCTGTAGTATGTATTTTTACCCAAATAAGTTTTTTGTGTGTCCTCGGGGCAGCACTATTGATTTACACAGGAACATATTGACCGTAGTCACTGTTGCCTGGCTGTTTGTGACCTTTACTCACCAAAAGTCCTTGTCTCTGCCAATTGGCGTCTCACTGAGGTGTGTACCCGTTTGCCTCCCTATCTTCAAAACTATAAATAGACATCATGTTGTATAAAAAGCCAGAACAATACGGGGTAATTTTCCAGTGCTGTATTTGCTATTAATAAACCCTATTCTATTCTGGTGCAGACAGCCTACTCCACTGGTGAGTGGCTGGTTCTTGTTACGATTGAGAGAGGCACGGGATGAAGATTACAGCCGACTGGTTCACTGTGGTCAGGTATTAGAGTTAATCCCTCTACCTAGGGAAAGTGTCTGGATAAAGAGCGTGCGTGTGTGTGTCTAGTGCATGTGTGTGTATGTTTAATGAAGAATGGCCACCTGCAAACATAGATGCACTCAAGAGGATGAGCAAAATTCCCTCGTGACTGTTAAATCAAATGTGCTAGAGGAATATTTTGGCAGAGAGGAGACAAAATTAGTGCATGCACATGTGTGCTTTTGTGCTCATTGGGATTATTCAATGTGTTTTTGTGCAAATCAGCAGACTGAAACAAAACATGGCCATGAACCTGCCCCAAATTCTTGTAAACCTGATTTTTAAGCTTCTGTAGACTCACCTTAGTTCAATCATTAACTTATATTTTCTGATTAAATTGACCTAATTTAGACAGTAAAATGTCAGATCTCACAATATTTGCATGTGCTGTATGAGAACCATATTACAGTATTAAAAAAGCAAGAAAAATCTTTTAAGTCTTGTAATGGCATGCATCATCCACCCTGCTTAAGTGTCTTTACCTTCTGGCCAGTATGTGACCCTGTGACCTTCCTGTTGAAGAGGTTAAACACAAAGAAAATTTCCCAACAGGAATTGGGCCTGAATACATTGTCACGCCGTCATTGTTGGATATTTAGTTTGTCATGTGTCACAGTGAGCAAACTTGAGGGAAGAAGGACCACGTCAGAAGTGGCACAAACAGAACAGAGCTTGCTCAAGCTCAATAATTCATGGCTGACTGAGCTAAGCTGACCTTGAAAAATCCCCTGTGTTGGACTGTTGAAACCTGGCACTGCTCATTTAGGACAGAGAGGAGAAGTTGAGACAGACAGATACAAACCAACATAAGCAGTACATTTGCACATTTGCTGTCTCCCTTTTGGTAAGGTGTTTTTTTTTTTTCTTCACTTCATTTGTTTATCTGCCAACATTGGCATTTTTCATTATTGCTGTACTTCACAGGTACTCTTTATTTGACTTTGGTTATATTTTGAACCTTTTACCAGGTTTGAGGTCACATGTGAGAGAGAGACACATGTACCGCTACTGTGACTTGCTGTTTCACAGTAAGAAAAGGGAAGCAGCCTGATTTTATTGTGAAAAAAAACTTCCCAGACATAATTGACGAAACTATGGAAAAAAACCCTAACACATTCCCACCTACTATCTTCTGTCTTGTGCTGTTTTATGGCTATAAAGAAGTGGATCTTGACTAACCAACACTGTTATAGCCTGGACTGATTTTCATTCAGCTTTACATTTATTGTTAGTTGGTATGTCAGAAAATGTGAATAACGGCAACAAGCACAGGCCTGGCTGAAGTGACAGTGGCTGATATCAGATTAGTTTTGACTTCTCTCATTTCATCTTATCTCATGCGTGACACTTTGTCAAAATTCAGTCTGATCATTTAAATAATGGTGTGTGTATATCAGTTTTGATTACAAAGTGTTGTGGAGTTGGCGGTTGCAGTTGAACCTTAGAAACCAAAATCTAAAAACACGAAACCTTTCAGCTGTAGTGCAGATTAGATGAACTGTAGACGCGATCATACGACCATCTTTTGCATAAGTGTTAAGGACATTTCTTTACCTTACATGCTGAGAAGTGTTGCATCCAGTAATCACACCCTGGCTAATGCTGCTGCAGCATTTGCATTTGTTACAACAATGCCACACCATAGTTATTTGTCTTACAAATACGTTTTGCCCTGCTTTGATGGATGTTGTCGACACACACTGGCAGACTCGACGCATGTGGGTAAAGTTGTTAAGTTTCCCATACACTTGTAAGTGACTTTGCAGGGAAATAAAATGACTGTTTCCTTTACATCACGTAGCAGCTGCAGCAGTATTCACTAGAAAACCCCTTTGTAATGTGATACCCAAATGAGTGTTGACTAATACAAGCTCAGTGTTGATTGATTCGTCTTCGATGACACAAGTAAGGGTAGTTTCCATTGTAGCTCATAACTAGGACAGACCAGCAACGTAAATGTCTCCTCTTGTCTGGCTTGTGGTTCCCTTTACTTTTGCAGGGCTGTAACCTTGTGTTTGTTTACACTGGTTTAATGAGTCACTTAGTCACGGATACTCGTATGATTCATCTGTCTGCAATGACTGATGGGTATCGTTAGGCGCTTGAGGGAGGACACCATTTAGTACTCACTTGAAATAAGACTCCAGCTACTAAGAGGATATGGTTTTATGTCGTGTATTGTTGCCAATGTGTCACCTGTTTGAAAAATGTTCTTTTATTGGCTTAATCATCGTCATACTTGAGCCTGCCACCTAATTTATTGTTCAGTCAGGCCCCCCAACTAAAGAGGTTTGTTTATGCTCGACGGTAAGGTAAACACATAGAGCACACACACAGAACAGCAGTGTGGGATTAGCATACAAGCTGTCTGTCAAAGAACTGACTTGATTAGCATGCTTGTAGTGTTTGTTTATAAAATTGCACAGCATGCCGATTAGCATGCTGCAGCTGTGGTTAGTCCTATATGTCCTGGGAGCCGGCAGAGGACTGGCTAGGTTGAAAGTGGAGTCGTGGCAAACAGACACACACGGTCTTGCCCCCAACACTCAAGATGTTAATCTTCTGTTGTTGTTGTTTTGGATTTTAGCACTGACTTGACCAATTGTGTGAAGGGGTTTTCATTTACCAGCTTAGCTAACAAACACTGTACTTGTTGAGTCATGAGACCGTAGAGGTTCCAGGCTCTAATATGAAAACAGTCTCAGTCAGAGTGTGAATAGTGAGCAGTTCCTTCCCCTCCGTCATAAGTGCAGTTAGAACAACACGTAGCACTCCATATCCGCCTGACTGCGCTGCTCAATGGGCCCCTTTCCAGTTATGTATTAAGCAATGGCAGTGTGAAATGTTCCACCAGTTTAGCCCCACAAGATACGAATAAACCTATGTTGTGTAGAGACCGAGAGAGGAAAACTTGTGCGCTGTGATGGATTCAATATCTGTTGTGAATCTTTTGTTTAATTTTGTGCCCTGTTTATTAAAAAAATTCAAACCCCGTCCTTGCTGCAGAAAGACATTCATGGTCCTCAGACGGTGACTCCTACTGAGTTTGGTAATCCCCTGACTTATCCTCTAGCTCGACCATGAGGTTGACATGTTTGGGTTTTAGTGAGATATTTTAACATTTAGATGGATTTTCAATTAAATTTGATGGGTAGGCTGATAGGCTGGATCATCTGCTGGCAGGCTGGTCAGTGTGGCTGCTGTGGAACAATGTTAGCGTTCCTCCTTGTGAGATTTGAGGTCAAAAAGTATCATGCTTAACCGTAAACCTACATTTCCTCAGTCACCATTATCTTTTCTTAATGTTAACACACATTTTTTTCCATCCTGAATGACAGCTAATCTAATCTAAAACCGTTGCTGGTTGGTGTTAAACATATATTAAGTTATAATGTATAGAATAATGCAGTTAAATGACCTCTCTTCTGACATGCTGTACCCTTCATCACATTCTGAAATCTGCAACATAACCCAAAGTATTTTCTGTTTTATTTATTCATCGAAAGTTCTTCTAAAACATGATACTGTCTCAGATAACTAAGTATATTAGATTGTCATGTGCCTGGAATAATGGAAATATATCTTTCTTTTGTTTTGATATCAGCGTTATATATCGGCCGCCCTGCTCTCTAAATATTGGCATCGGCATGTTAAAAAAAAACCATATTGCTTGACCACTAACAAATACACTCAGTTGCCAGTTTATTAGGTCCACCTAGCTGAAACAAATGCAGTCTTAATACAGCAGCAATACATCTTACATTCATGAAGGGTTTTGTTGAAATTGTTTTAAGGGGGTGATGATTCTGCGGTTTGCTGTGTTTTACTGAGTGAAGTTTAAGGATTACTTCTAGCTTTAGATTCTATTTTTCACAGAAGAACATATTGCGTGTCAACTGCTCTGTCTTGAAACTAAACTTGTTGGCTTTGTGTTAACCTTGTGCAGCACTGAGCGGTGTGTTTAGCAATGTCATTGTGATTTGGGGTTTGAAGTGCCGTAAACAGGATGGGTTGGCACTCTCCTATTCCCTTGTGAGCTCCGCCACAGGACAATGAGCAGGTCCTGCATAGAGGAAGAGCGCTTGAAGGAAAGTTTGCTTGTTGTGATTTGCCAGGCCTCGTTAGGTGTATGACATATTTAGCTAACAGTGACGGCTGGCTGGAGAGCACTGTGGTTACGAGACATGCAAACACTGGGATGAGAAGGTTGAAGTGGGGAGGAATTGCCCCGTTGTCCCAATGTACAGTTCCAGTTAATTATGCATCGTTGTAACCACAAGGGAGAACTGAATTGTCATTTTTTGTTATTCCTTTTCTTATTACTGTTATCCAGCCTTAGCCTTAAAGTATTTATTCTCATTTGTTCAGTAGTTTTATATTGATACTGTGGCTTCTGGGTTTAATCTGTATGATTGGGATTACTCTACCTAATATCCCAGGTTTAAGGCAGAAACCCTGTTGGTCGGACTGAAATGGTTGGATTGAGGAAAATGAATGTTCTTTTGTTACAGTGCAATTATTTTATCTCTGTGCCATATAATTTGAGGCACCGACAATTCAGACCAATCCAGAGCAATTCAAATGATGTTGGTCTCGTTCACTTGCCTGGTATTTTCTGAAATGTCCTCAGACAGACTTCATTTCTCTTTCTCTGTTATTTCTGGTAACAGTCCTGTGTTTTTGAAAGAGTCATGAACAATGGGGACAGACTTTTAAAGATATCAAATTTATTGTAAAGGGTATGTGAAATAAAGAAAATTTAACAAATAATTACCAGTGACTGAGATCTGTTTTTCTGAATTAACGAGATACCTCCAGCAAGCTCTCCATGCTCAGGGCCAGCTCTCAGACCCCCCTGAGCATAACTCAAATCCAAAAAACCTCCAGCATGTTCCAGTGGGCCCTCTAAGTCTGTCCCAAAGCTCCTCACACTGGGGCACTAGCCCTGACACAGCCTTCAGCAGGCCCATGTAGGGCCCTGTATCCTCTAGCCTTCACCCACTGGTACTCCACTGGAGAACCAGAGGGAGAGAGATAGGTCGGTGTG
Organism: Dicentrarchus labrax; assembly: GCF_905237075.1. Lineage (NCBI taxonomy): Eukaryota > Metazoa > Chordata > Actinopteri > Moronidae > Dicentrarchus > Dicentrarchus labrax. Next base: position 13,468,398 of record NW_026136706.1, read on the forward strand.
GTCCGTGCACACAGCTCAGTGCCTGTTCTCAGCCTTTGTTAACTCAGTAAAAAGGGAGCAGATTTCCATGAGAACTTATGTCAGAACTATGAGGTAATATGTAATTATTTCAGAAATGCGAATGCACTGCTGTAGGCTATAGTATCTATAGTAATTGGCATTATGGATTTAATACTCTATCCAGTATATGTAATTATATATTGCAACACTGATATATATATATATATATATATATATATATATATATATATATATATATATATATATGTCATGATATAATACATTTCCTGGCAAATCAGTTGAAGAATTGTGAATGAAATAGTCAAATGGGGAATATCTGTTTTGAGCCAGTTGAATGCCTGACAAATGAAAGTACTGCATTACACTGATGCAAAAATCATATGAGAATCCAATACAGCCATCAGGAAATAGCCCAGCTCATTGATCTACAGCATTGCTCCCAATGGCTTTATACAGCCAGAGATATTAAGGGAATAGATACCTCAATAAAAACAGTATGTATGAGCTCATTGCTAGCTTGCTATTGCTAAACCAAGCTACTATTTGATAAAGTTATGAGATCTAATTTCCACCATATAAAAGGAGTGAGATAAATACCTCAAATTAGGTTGATCACATTTAATGGGTACTCGTGGTTTTCCCATCAAACCTTTAACTTAAGCATGATTCTGTCATCCAATATCTAATGTGCAGATTTTGTGTTTGTGTCGTATTATTCATTCCTTGTCCCACCCTTTTGCTGTATTCGCTCACAGCCTGGAGCCACTGTTACCCTGGGCTTTGATGAGTCATACAGAACGAGTACGCTTTATCTGGCAAAGGAAAATAAATGCCTCCTTTACAGCCTTCAATAGATAGAGAGGCTATACACATCATTCTAGACAGATGAGACTTGTGCATGGTAATTTTCTTGACTCTTTGTGATAAATTGCTAATTTAAGAGTCCTTCAGATAAACACAAGCCTGTGCTGGAAATGCTTGACATGAGATGAAGTGCTCAGTGATGTGGCACTGTCTGCTTCTCAGGGACATGCAGCAGTGCAGAGCGGGCTCTCCACGGCGTCTTCTTGTGTGTCACTGAAGCCTCGATTCATTCTGCCAAATACAGTAAATACTATGGGTGTGGATCCTCAAGATGCAATTTTAGCAGGCGAGGACAACAAGTTGGCCAGCTGACTGTTGCTATGCAACAATAGGAAACTTGCCATGCCTCAAAATAACCTTCAAAATGTAGTGTTTCTTGAGCAAATGTATAGTATTTATTATGAAACAAAAATGCATATCATTGGTTTGTACTGAATGCATGTAGGAAGGCTTCTCTACCTTAAATGTTAAAAGTGTGCATCTTTTAGAGGAGACAGTTCTGTTGTAGTAACCATCTGTTGGTTTACGTGTCTCCATGTTGTCAACTACTTTGTACACTGTCTTGACTGATTATTTGTCAGGTATGTTGTCAACAGAATTTTCCTTTGCAACATAATAAGATTCAGCAATTCAAAGCCGTTCTTTGAGACACTGTTAAAAGTTTATTTGTAATTCCTTTCAAAGTCATCTTCTATCTTTTTAATCCAGTCTGGAAAGAAACACATTTAGTGGGAACTCACTAAATGATACAGAATATTTGAGATGCTACTAATGATTCTTTTCATTGTCTGTTAATCTGCTGATGATCTTCTTGATTAATTGTTTCTAGAAAACCGTCAACAATGGCCATCACAATTCCCTAGAGCCCTAGAAGATGTCATCAAATGCTTTGTGTTGTCCGACCAAAAGTTCTTCCTGTGATGATCTAATCTGATTGATCTTTTTCTTTCTTGTTGTTGCAGGTGACCCTCAGTGATTGACAGATGTGTGACACTGTGGGGAAACATTTGCCTCTCCCAGTGGAGGTCTGAGTTCTCGGACACTGAGGTAAGCACAAGAGTTTGCCTCTCAAACTGCCTCATATTTAGTATTTTATTGATATTCATGATCACCTGAATTAGGATTCTTTTGAAACCATCAGTTTCATATTTACAGTGCTATGCATATATTCTTCCTACCTTCTGTCATCCCTTTCCTTATTTAACCTGTTTTCAGCAACACTGATTCTCCAGGAAAGTTATAATAATACTGTTTGTCCAGTTTAATACAGATTTTAATCAGTATTGGACAGTTTTACATGTCAAAGACTATCACTACTATCACTAATAAAACTATTGAGGCAAACACCACCGATGGCAGATTATTTTACCTGCAAACATTAATGATGCAGACTTATTCCTCTTTATATGCACACGTTATTTCAGCTGTTAAAAATTCTTCCCCTGATGATCTGATTGATCATCATTTGTTCCTTGATGTTGCAGATTTTTTTTCTTATCAAGGTTAAGCAACGTGTTGTTTTTCTTCTGGTTTTATGTTTTTCACTTTTATGTGTCTTCTTTTTGCAATTAAATCAAAAATCAGCTCTCAGTCTAAGCGTTATGACTGACATATGGAGCATAACAACAACAACAACAACATATTTTGACATCTTTTCATGTTTCACATCTTACATTTTAATTGTGGTCAGTTCATCCCTTACCTACCACTTGTTTTGCATACATTGTAAAGGGAAATACGATTGAAGTTGTTTTTACAAAACGGACAATTCTTTTCGGTGAATATTTGCCATTGCCTGAAAGTCACTCGACTACAGTTCCCATGGTAACTGATAAGCCTGCCCTGCCGATGGAGAATTGCACTTCACTGAATCTTTGACAGTTTGACAAGCTGGAGTAAATGAATGAGTCAGCCTTTTATGAAGAGCTGAACAAGCTTACTAAGTGGAGCTTTTTCAATTCACACACACTCAGATGTAAGGAGTGCGCTCACACAAAAAGATTTGACTCGTTCAGATCGTCATCTGCTCTGAGCAGCGAACATGAGCTCCGTCTCCGTCCGCCCCACAGCAAACCAGATATCTTGCTCCTCTAAGCCTGTTTTGTAACATTTTCAGGCTCATCTGCACTATTCAGGGATTTGTATAAGACGGTAACCTTTATACTGCTGTGAAATACTATATTCCCTTTAAACTTTTACAGTAGGTAGTCCAAAATCTTTCCCTCTGAATCAAGCTGACATGTTGAATTTACAGTCAGTCTTACCTTGATTTAAGGGCCCATCAAGCTGTCAATTAAGCATTAAAGTAAGTAAAACTCTAAGGCTGTTTAAGGTCCTGTATGTAGGATTTAGTGGCATCTAGCAGTGAATTTGCAGATTGCAGCCATTTGAATACAGCTCAGCCTTCCAACCCTGTAGAAGAAACTATGGTGGCCATAAAACTGCATTATCTAGAGCCAGTGTTTGGTTTGTTTGTTTCTGGGCTACTGTAAGAAACATGGCGGTTCAACATGGTGGACTCCATGAAAGAGGACCCACTCGCTCTGTAGATAAAAACAGGTCATTCTAAGGTAATGAACACAAAACAGTTTCTATATTAAGTGGTTATACACTAATGAGAACATACCTATGGATATCATATTCCATTTATACTAGTAGATGCTTCTAAATGATACACACTGGACCTTTTCAACTTAGGTGAAAATATAGATTTGTATAGAAAGTAGGGTGAGAAGTTACACTATATCAAACCAATTTAAAAAACAGAAGTCAGATAACTTGTTTTACTTTTATAGCAATAGTAAGAAAGTTTACATTTCTTGTCTTTGGAATATAAAAACTGTGTGAACGATAAAGAAATCCAGAGAGGCATTAGAGCTTGTGCAAATTTCTGTGCCTGTAATGATTTGGGTGTACCAAATGAGATTAACCAAGGGTGTGTCAACCTTATGGCTTACTGTAGGAGTGAGCATTAAGACTGTGCACATCCACACAGTTTTACATTGTTTGGGACTTACAAAAAGGGACACTGTGTGAACATCTTATAAGCAAGGGTTGCTAAATCTGGCAAATTCTCTGTATGCATATGCACAATTTTGTGCCTACGCAGCTTTTTACTCTTGAATCTAAACAGTTTCATACGTCCTAACTCTTAACTATCTGAGCTGTCTGCATAATCCCTGTGGCCTGAGTTTATTCAGTTCTGTTAACTTGCACGTGTCAGAAAGTTAACCAAGGACACTGACCCAGATACAGCTGCAATGGGTTTATTTACAACACTCTTCTGTCACATGTTGCTTGCTGTGGGAGCAAATTTTTGTGCCAAAGGGGGAGTGCAGGGCAGGGAGAGAAGTGAACTGGTCAGATCTTAGGTTGTGACATAAATGTGATCTCTGTTTATAGTTGCAGTGTGAAGGCATATAACATCTGATGACATAGCTCATTGTATTGAGTGTCTAGTTATCTTTTATCCAGACTGTGGCATCTGTGCAATAACTACAAATAACATAACCCATAATCATACATATATTCTTGTAGAGATGCTACTTTCTATTTGATACAATTCACAGTATGATTTTCATTTTAACAAGATAGAAGACAAATTATGACTGAAAAATATCCTTTTTTATTCTGAGTTAGGCTATTAAATGTGCGAAACAATGCATATTTCCTTCTCTTTGTAAAAGTTAACCTGATTTATATTATACATATGTGTATCATATCTTAACTGATTCATGATATATTGTTACATGTCTATATTTTAGTTAATATTGTCGATTGAACGCCGCCAACACATCCGCAGAATTTATTAAAAGGCAAAGACTGAAGGAATTGTGTGCAGATAACAAAGTCGATGTGCTGACTGCAGAATAACACCTTACTATCAGGCTGCAGAGGCTGTCGCCTGAAATGTTAAGTGGGATCTTCCCACTTTGAAATGAGAATATATTGAGTTAGTCCTAATCCCTAATCCCATCAACTCAAAACCACAACAAGTTTTTGAGCCACACAGTCTTTTTCTAAGGGCAAAAGCTCTTGGGCCGTCACAGCTGAACGTAAGTGACAGAAGCAAGAAATCAAACTTGTGTCTAAAAACGGTCTTTAACAGGGTTTTTACGGCAGCCTTTAAATGGCAAGGTCAATGACAATGACACAAACAGTAATAAACTGTAGGCTTCTGTTGTCAGAAAGGCTGCAGTGTGACTCTGTCAGCACATTTTGGTTTTTGTTATTGAGGTTAGAGTCAGGAAAAGTCTGAAAAGGATTTAGAGCTGTAATATTTTACCAGCTGTGTGTAATTGCTGTTGCTGCAGTTTTATTGCAAAAAAGCAGGTTGTTTTTGAGCTTACATTGTGTGTCGTTGGCTCTCTTAAAGGCCAAAAATAATGGCTCAATAATGACAGTCTGAAGTAGAGGCTGTCAAACGAATTTTGATATTTCTGGTAAGCTATAACTCTAAAATTAGTTGAGCATTATTGTCATTTTGGTATTTTGGTACAGTGTGTCAGTCCGGCAACATCCCCTACAGTCTGTATTCAGACTGTCACTGCTGTGTGTGGCTGTTCAACCTCTCACTTGGCGGCTGTGGCCCAGGAAGTAGAGCGGGTCGTCCATTAACCGCATGGTTGGTGGTTTCGACGCCCTCCTGTCTCCTGTCCATGTGTCGAAGTGTTCTTAAGCACTGAAACACTGAACCCCAAGGTGCGCCTAACGGGCAGGCCAGTGCTTTGCATGGCCGCTCTCTATGTATGTGTGTGTTAGAATGGCAGAAATTAGATCCAAAATTGTAAAGCACTTTGTCTGTTAAGGTAGAACAGTGCTACATAGATGCTGTCCATTTACCATGCAGTCCATCCACTCGACTCACGCACACACGCCTCCTTCATAGCTAGCCTTTTTATGAGATGATTAATATTTTCCATGGTATGATGTCTGAAGGAGAAATGGCTTTTTATTTTGGGCAGTTTGCTGAAGTTAATTTTAGCTTCTGGATACAGAGAGAGCGACCAGGGATAACAGTGTGACTTTAGCCCAAGATCAGATTATATTTGAAGAAGTGAGAGACTAACTGTCTTTTGTTATCTCAAATCTCATCTCTCTTAATGTATTGTGAATAAAACGTTCATTAACATGTAGGAAATTCCGATGTTGAGCTTTCTGTCATGAGTTGATTTTTGGATTAATATATAATTAGGTTGCTGGGGTTTTGGAAGTTTTTAACATCATCACATCACGTTAGATGAGTGTTTAGCTGCCCTGTGAGGTTTTGCACCAGAAAAGACTTGAGCTTGGCCGCATAAGATTTGCATTGTCTACGGAAAGCCCATATGGTTGTCTATTGTGGTTCATGTTCATGTCATCTCTTATCCATGGTGACAGGTGAGGTCACTGAGGTGAGGCTCCTTGTGTAATAGCATGGCCAGCATCATAGCTTTCACCCTCGGAGGCATTAAAGGACCGTGCTGGTGTTTTGCTAAAATGTATGTACAATGAACATTACCATTGACCACTTTCTAATTACTATTACTACATGCAGGAAAGATCCATCTCAGTGAAAATAAACATTTAGTTTCCTTTATTTTCAAAAATGGCTCCCAATTTAGCACAGAGAATGCATTAAAACCATTTTTTAAATGTATTCTGATGACAGTGGTTGGCAGTAATGTGAAGTATAAGACACTGGTGTTTCCCTTCATCATGTCATTGTTAACACACATGGTTTGAATAAGTATTCACCAGGGTGCCCCGTAGCTCACCTGGTAGAGTTTGCACCCCTTGTACCATGGCTGAGTCCTTGCTGCAGTGGCCATAGGTTCAAATCTGACCATTGGCCCTTTGCTCCATTTCATCCCCTCTCTCTCCCCCTTTCCAGTCTATCTTCAGCTGTCCTATCCAATAAAGGCAAAAAGCCCACAGAAATACATAAACAAAAAACAAAAAAAAACAAAAAAGAAAAAGAACTCACTGTTCTCTCGTTTTCTACTCGTTCTCTTCCTCTGACTAACTGTTTGCTTTGCTTTTCCTCAACTCTGCCCCCTCCCCTCCATCTCCCCCCTCCCTCTGCTCTCTGTGTTTCTCTGTCCACTAGGCAGCCGAGGGGGGGTCTCTGGAGAAGATGCTGGGTTCAGAGCGCGGTGTTGTCGAAGAATGGCTCTCAGAATTCAAGGTAAAGGCCCTCCTCTGTTCTCCATCATGACTAATGGCAATGAAATGTACTCCTGGAGGTCATCTTTGGAGGCATATTTTCCAGTAGGAAACACACATGCTCACACACAGGCACATGCTGTGGGTGTAACAACTGTGATGAAAGAGTGTTGAGTGTGCAAGTTTGTGCATGTCACTTCTTCAACATTTGAGTTCTTTTTAAATGCTTATAAAATTTTATAGATTCAAGCAAACTGTGGCCATTTAAGGAAAATTAATACACTCAGCTCTGCTTTTACCACTGTGTTTTGTACTTTGTCCGGTTTAAGCTCAACACATAAACTGTACCTGAAGCATTTTCTTGCTCTTCCATCTCACAGAACAGACAAGTTGATTTAATCTGTCTGATGTGTCTTACATTCATCAGTATTATCATACTTTCACTGAAACTTGTTTGTGCTTGCATGCATGTAAAGTATGAACAGGCTTTACACAAACACGTAGTCATTCAGATCGCTATAATCAGTTATTTTCTCTACTCTGTGAACTTGCTTAAACAGTCTTGCTATAACTGCTGTGTAACGTTCTCTAAGTGCCAAAATCTGATTAAAGTGACTCAAAAGCAGTAAATAGAGTCAGTGTCACTTACCCATGCCTAAAACTCAAACATGGTGAAAATATAAGTTTTCCTGCTGTTGTTTAAGATAGTTTGTTAATTCTAGTATAGATTAAAGGTCTGCCACAGTCAAGCTCAGCTGTACTTTCATCTTACTGCAATTAGTGGCAGCATGTAGATATAAGCATTACCAGTCTACTGATATGTTCCTTTGATTGGGATGCACATTTTCATAACTCAAAGCCTTCAGTGAGTGAGCTGAGCTTTGTCTAAAGACATGTGAAACAGTCACGTTTAAAGAATGATTGCTGCAGCAGTTAATATATAACTTGTGCTCAGTTTTGTTCTTAAAACTATAGGATGTGCAAATATTTACAGTTCGTCTAAAAAGAATAGCTTATTTAAGGTGACTCCCAGGTGTAATTTAAGAACACAATCTGCTCACTGGGCATATTTTTGATGGACTACCTTGTGTCTCTGAAGCACATTCCCTTGTGAATGTATATAAATGCTGATATTACTTGTAAACTGACACAGAAGTTAAAATGTTATGACATGTTTCATTGCTTATTGACTTTGTCTTAAGTCACGTAACTATTTGTTTTCTTGTTTGTTTGCTCGTGTCACGTTTACTGTGAAATAGGAGAAGGAATGCTGTTGTTTTCCTTCGAGGCAGCGTGCTGCATACATGAAATAAAGCGACTAAAGTATAGCAGCAAAGTATCTGTTACCTTACCAATCATAAATCAGCTGCAAATGCAATATTATGGATGTTTTTAAAACGAAAAGCTGGAGCTGGAGAAGCTCTGTTTCTGAAACATGGTGATAGGACGCAGCTGTATCCAGTGGACATCAGGTTAATCATGACAACATACAAGTCAGACTAGCGAAAGCTAATCTTGTCCTGTTGAGTCAGAGATGTCCTAAAATGACCACTGTACATTAAGTATTTAAAATGATCTGTGTGAGATCTCGGGACTGCAAAGAGAAGACGAGCCAAAAATAAGGAATTAGTGGGTAGTGCATTAAGAGGGATGGCAGAGGATAGCAAGAAATTGTGAAAGAGAGAAAAGAGGGAGTCTGATGAACTAGTGAGGGAAATAGATTGGTATGACTCATTGGGTGAGTTGTGCAGACCAGGCACATTGTGTTCTGTCCTGAAAATGACCATACTTAGTCTGTGCTGAGAGGATATCTCTGCCTTCTGTCATCTGCAGCAAACACACAGTTTTGACCATTTAAAGAATTCCACCTCAGGATATTCTGAGCCTGTCAGATATCATCACCCTGTGATGTTCAGAGTTACGTAGTGGATCCTTTTCATGAGTGTATCCACTTTCACGTGCCTCATTAATGTGCCTTTTTCATCAGGACAGTTTGATGTCACAGTAGGAAAAGCAAAGATGTGAATATTACAAATAATGATGACTGAATTCCCTTTACCTGGGTCCTGGTTTTATGCATGCTGGCTCCCTGTCATGTCTTACTGGGGCACTTGAATAGAACAGAGCCATCATGAATCTTCGCAGGAAGTATCACCTGTGATTTTCCTGCTGTGAAAAATGCATATGGATGTGAATTTAAGCCATTCAGGTGTGGGTCATACATCTAGGTGGATGTAGCGATAGTAACAACACAGCTTGAGGTTTCTAATAAACGTCCACTAGACCAGAAAAATTGTCGATTTGAGAAGCTACTGGTGGAAAATAGGTGTGTCTGCCTCTTGTATGTTGGATTTCTTTCCAAATTATTGTTGATTGCACACCTGCTCAGGAGTTTTCTTTCAATCACTCTGGCTGTTTAGACCTTTTGTCAGGTTGAAACTGGGTTGCCAGTGTCTGAAATCACTTCCTGTTTAATATATAGTGCACTATTACATTCATGGGGCCCTTCACCCGTCAGCGTTGACGCACAATGATGATGATTAATAGGTAAGTAAATCTCAATTTACGGCTTACTGAATGTAAATCCAGTGTTTCTTATACAGGGAGAGGTGAATGTGTGAAGTGATTTCAGACACAGGTAATCATAACGGTGTATAACAGGTGCAATAACAGGAACAAAGTTATCAGAGAGATGTCAGTTTGTACACGCCCACACAGTCCTGAGAAGTGTCGTCCACACGCATAGTAAAAGGTCATGACATTGTTGTCTACTGACATAAAACCCTAGTAGCTTTTTGTACTTCTAAAAGTTTGTTTTTTTTTGTTTTGAAAATGCTTTTTCCAATGCATATATTACTGCTGACTATTTGGAAGGGAAAATGATGCATAGCATTATGTGTCATACCTCCATTCTTGTGAAGAAATGTGAAAATTGTGCTCAATTACTTAACAATCTTTTCCTCTTTCCAGTCCTTACCAGAAACCCACATCCCCAGCTACGCCGGCAGCCTTCATCTAAAGAAGTCCCTGGTGCCAGCACTCTACAGAGTCATCCAAGACCCCAACAATGAGGTTATATACAGAGGACACGCAGACATACAGAGTCCCAATAAGGGCTGTTTTTAGCTCAGGGAAATGTGTTGTTTGTGGGTCACATGAAGTAGTCTCAGTTGACAGTGAGCAAGAAACTGACGCACAACTGTGTCTGCAGGCTACACACACTAAACACTAAACACTAAACACTAAAACATAAGCACACTGTACTCTGTATTGTGAGAGTGTGAGATGGACGGGCACAGTGGCAGTGCCAGCCACACTACCTGTGAGATGGCACACAGTGATCCCTGTACACACACACACACACACACACACACACACACAACACAACTCTCTGGAACATCTGCTGCCCACACTGGAAAAGCTACATGCATATTCAAAGATGCAAATGCAGATGCTGTATATACTTAGACTAGGTTTATTGTTAGGTGTGCTGCAGCACCTCACTGTTTTTAATGCACAGGTGTTTCCTGTATCAGCACGTCTGAAACCAGCATTTTCTCTTTAAAGGACCTAATGACACAATTTCTGAGCAAAGGCCTGAGGCACTCAATGACACGGGACTTTAATTTTACTCTAATTATACAGCCAGTGCCTCTAATTCTCTTCCCCCTCCCCCAACTCTTTGATGGTCAAACTCGGGTGTCAAGCAACCACGGATGGATCTAAATTCCATTAGTGTTGTCAATTTGGCGGCACAGTCTCATTAATGATCGGACAAGCGATCCAGGAGAGCGACAGAGAGAGTGTGTGTGTGTGTGTGTGTGTGTGTGTGTGTGTGTGTGTGTGTGTGTGTGTGTGTGTGTGTGTGTGTGTGTGTGTGTGTGTGTGTCTGTGTCTGTGTCTGTGTCTGTGTCTGTGTCTGTGTCTGTGTCTGTGTCTGTGTGTGTGTGTGGCTGATGACATGAAGGGCCAAATGCCTTGCCAAGTTCATTAAGGAGTTGCTTCTTATTTCAGGGTCAGCCACAGACCACCACACACATGCATACTTACACAGTAATGCTGTGTGGGCACTCACTTCACTGACCCCTGGACAGTATAAACACATTGGCTCAGCTGGCCCCCTTGAGACTACATCTGACCAGACTTCCATTGTAATGATTTACCCCATCTGCTCTTACACACCTCCCACTATTGACCGGCCAGAGAACTTTCCCTCCATGTGTCTGTCCCTCCGTGTTATAGTCAGGATGACATTCATTCATGTTGCTGAGATGGAGAGTCATACCTCCTCCTCCTCCACCTCCACCTCATCCTATACTTCTATCACCACAGACCATGTTAATCTGATGAATTTGAAATAAGGCAGACCATTTCATTTAACATGACCTTACAAATTTCTTTATGACATTATATCATTATATTGATGTTTTTACTTGTTCAAAAATAATGATAATCACAGCTTGAAGAAGGTGGTAATTATTTTTCTGGACTGTCAGTCTAATAATGGCAGAGATGCCTTTTTCTTTTTTCCATATCCAGTTTTCATTATAAGCCTGTCAGTCATATTGTCATATTTCCACTGGGGTCTCAGACTTGTACTTATTAGCATTTATTAATGCCCCCACTCTCCATTACAGTTACTGGAGCCTGTGTGCCACCAACTGTTCGAGCTGTACCGGAGCTCTGAAGACCGTCTGCGCCGCTTCACCCTGCAGTTCTTGCCTGAGCTGGTGTGGGTATATCTGCGCGTCACGGCCAGCAGGGATCGCCAGAGCAATGGGTGCATCGAGGCCCTCCTCCTGGGCATCTATAACCTGGTAGGTGTTGGTCCTCGTGGGTATAGCGGGTTGTGAAGGGGTAAAGGCAAACCTTATACACGATAGACATTTGGGTCAAAAAACATTCTAGCTGTGAATATATATATATATATATATATAATTTGTGTGCCATTTTGCATCTTCAGTATCGTTCCTTAGAGAGATGCAAAATAGCTACCCCAAAGTGGCTGCAGAAGAGAAGCTGTGACGTAAAACAGAGGAAAGGATTAGAGTGCAAATGTGTGCCAGGGTGACTCAAGAAACAGTGGCTGCAAACATCAACTAGGCGAAGTATCTTTTAGAGAATCCCTACAGCTTGAGGGATGTTGCCCTGTCACTGACCCTGACATTGTTATCATCATCACCATCATCATGGTCATAAATGGCCAGCAGGGATGGGAAATTCTTGCAGTTGAACTTAACTCTTCAAACCCATAATGTGATAATTGGCGCTGTAGTTGACAAAGAAAGGCCTTGTTTTGTCTCCAACTCTTAACTCTCTCTACAGTTCATTCTACTTATAAGTGATTCATAGCCTCAGTATCATACTTAAACGTGTTACTGGTCAACATGGATGAATATAGGTAGATAAAAACAGTGTGACGATCGCTATGAATGGCTCTTTGTTTCAAACTGTTAATGTGTAAAGACGTTGATATGCAAATAATTGGTTATCTTTTAGGTATAATACAGATGGTACGTTAGTGAGGCTGTAAGTCTGTTGACATTAAAGATCTGCAGGGAAAACCCCAGTTAATGGATAGACCCTGGATAGATTGCATCACCAGGAAACACCCTTGGGGAAATGGACTAAGAGCTAGAGACATCAATAGAAAGAGCTCCATGTCAGCCCTGCACGGCTGAAGGTATAGCCATGCATAATTTAATCCTCTTGCTATACCACTACATACACCAGCACACGTACTGTACATGCTCATAGACCTCACGCCTATGGTCCCTGACGACTGAGCTCTGATTAACAGCTTTGCTCTCAGCAGTCCCATCAGATATTCAGAGATATACTGCTAGCCAGTAAAGGGCAGGACGAGGCCTGAACCCACAGTACACTCGGGCAGAACGAGAGATAAAAGGGATAAAAGCCCTTTTGGTACCACATTCCAAAATTTAGATTATAGATGCTTGGATGATTGTTTGTTTGGTTTTGCATTGGTTGACTTGCAGTGGCTCCACACAACCAGAAAATCTGACCACTTTGATCTGCACATGTGGGGGAACAATCAATTGCAAAGCACATTCGTCTATATTATATGATTTGAAAAAAGTTCTTCCACATCAGCCATAAAGTATACCGAGGAACACAGAGGAATGCTATGCACTCGATGAAAACACATCTCCCAATCAATTAACAATGCCTGCTATGCTCACATGTAGTAAAAACAATTGCTTTGATAACTCTTACACACCACTTGAATCCTCCTCAGCTGCACATAATTGGTTTATAGAGTAAAGTAAGAATAACAAGTGCTTTCTGCCAAATGAAGAAATGCTCAGCTCTCCGTCTGTGTGCGAGTACTTCATTATCATTTCGACTGCGATTCTGACTAGTGCAGATAATCAGGCATTACTTTTAAAGATGGCATCATTTTCAGGGACGCATTAATCTTTGTGTTATGTATCACAGTGTGAAATTGGAATTGAGTGGTGAGGTTGCTGGCAGCGACATTTAATCTGTCAGAGTCAATAACATGTACCAGTAGAATGGTCTTACACCAGCTCAACAGCGTGAGGGACAGTTGTTAACCGTACACTGCTAAATGCTTTCCCCCAGTCAGCAGAGAAAAGGCTCAACTGGGTTAAGTTCTGCAGGTAAAAGTATGATTTCTAATCAGTTTAATGACATAGCTTTTTCTGTCTCTTCTTTGGTTTTGCAGGAGATCGTGGACAAAGACGGCAACAGCAAGCTCCTCTCCTTCACAATCCCCTCTCTGTCCAAACCATCAATATATCATGAGGTGGGGCTCCTGTCTGTTCTGTTAATCAGTGTTTCTCATTCTCATTGTATGCTACCTTTCCCCTATTTTTTTTTTAATCTCTTTTACTGCTTCTGTCTCCTCCTCTTTGTCTTTGCCTCTTAGTTATTTAAGTGGCTATTTGGAAGATGACACCTCCTCAGTGTCCATTTTCATTTATGTCACCTCCAGGGCTTATCAATCTATATGTGTTAGGGTCGCCGCATGCTTCTGAAGTCAGAACTGGGGGCTTTTCACACAGTTACTTCTGTCACTATGTCAAAAGCTTCACTATGAACGAGGAAAGATTTTCTGATGTATTGCGCCCTTCTCTATGAAGGTCGGCTTTTCACTGTGCCTGCAAGTGTTGCCATTTTGTTTTGAGCATACTAACACCTTAATTCCCTCTCTGCAATAGCCACCTCTCTTATTCTGTGTTTTCTACAAGTCAAAATTTTATAACATTTGAAAAGTTTGGGTGAGAGGAAGACAATTTGCACCTGTCTGTTGGTGTTTTGTTCTTTTTAAAAGAGATAACTTAACTTTGGTTTTCAATCCTTTTACTTACTACTTTACTCATTCTCTCTGTCTTGTTGTGTTTGTGCAACCCCTCAACGTCTGACCTGCTAAAACAGCACAGTATTGACTATTGTGTTGAGCTGGAATTCATTAGAAAGGTGTTTAACAGGACATGCTGACCCAGGACCATTTAAGGAGGGCATAAAAAAATGCTGCTGGCCAGTTCTTTTAGACTTTATATCTGCTACCAAAAGCAGAGCGAAAGCAAGTGCCGTATATTTTCATACAATATGATGGCCCTCAGTGAGTGCTAGTGTGTGTGTCAGTGAATGTTGATGAGACTACAGTGTGTGGCGTGTGCTGAGGGCGATTTATCGCTGTAATTACAAGCTTGAGAGGCTCTTTCCTTCATGCTGTGCGAATGAAGAAAGCATGGAGGCGGGGTGGAGGGGGGTTGTGTGTGTGAGTGTGTGAATGTGTGCGTGAATCACAACAAGCTTCGTAGGCTATAGTACTGCTCTGCACATCACATGGCCTTATCCCCAGGCCTCCAGCATTAGCATACACTCCAGTCTCTCTTTTTGAATTAATCTGTCCTCTCCTCTGCTTCTACTCAGAATCGCCTAAGATACTTAGGACAGAATATCAATTCAATTTAGGGGTGACTTTTGCTCTGCACACCATCATGATGAAGTGGCCTTGTGATATATTCTCACTTACATATATTTTAATTCCACTCAGTCATTGGTTCTCTTTTCTAGTCATCACCTGTGCCACTTAATCTATGTCTATTTTACTCATGAAATAAAGAGATGTAAGATTAATTTGCTTGTTGTTAAGAAAATGTCTGTTCTGGATTGACTGTCCTTCAGAGAGACATACAGACCTTTCTTACAGTGAGTGGGTCGCTTACATACAGTTGTTGGGATGTCTGCAGGTTTCCCCAGGAAATTCTTTAGCAGAGGAAGTAAGCCCCTGAGATCTTGACAAATCTCGTTTCACGATCGGTTTATCATTTTCTCATTAAAGGTATGTCATTTAATGTGTGAAATAACACCTTGACTTACAGTTAACTGAGAGTTTGGCAGAGGTCCAGTTGAAATATCATTCCGCTCTAATAAAATATGAACACTAATCACAGCAGTTTTCCATCAGAGCACAGCAAATGCCTCAGTTTGTCAATCAACAATTTGAAGGGCATTGCAGCTTGTTGGTAATATCCTCACTGCCAGTTTACTCGCATGTAGCAAAAGCCAACATGGGGTGGGTGTTTAATTGACCGTTTTTCTTTTGTGTGTGCAGCCTTCTAGCCTGGGATCCATGGCATTGACAGAGGGGGCTCTTTGTCAGCATGACCTGATCAGAGTGGTGTACAGTGGCCTCCATCCTCAGAGAGAGACCTTCACAGCTCAGAACAGGTACAGCCTTGACTCCACCAGCTGTCGACAAAGAGGGAATAATTCGAGACGCGGCAATCACAAAAGAGATTCAATTGCAGCAGTTTAGAGACATTGTGCTAAGGGTCTAGCGTACTGAATGAGTTATCAGAGGGGTGAAACATTTTTGTCGCTCAGTGAAATGGCAGCGCTGGAGGCCGTTCAACTTCAGTAAACACAGGTGGCATCACCCTATGGATGTCATGCTCTCTTATTTATTTATCTTTTCTTTTCTTTCTTCTTCTTTTTTTTTACGACAAAACAATTTCTTCTACCTCCCGTCTCGCCTTTCACCATAAGATGAAAAAGACCTTTTAAGATGATCAGAGCGTAACCCCTTGTCTCTCATTCAGCCTCCTCTGGACAGACTCAGCAGGCCTGAAAGCTTTTTTGGCTCTCACATTTTCTCTGCTGCTGTGGATGAATGATAATTTTAGCATAGTAATGAAGCGTGCTGGAATCCTGCCAGAAAATGGTCCCTAGCCGCACTGAAATGAGCAGAGTTGCGCTTTGTGCGTGTGTTTGTCTGCAGTGACACATGCACAGAGATGGACACACATCTGAGGTATCAGAACTGATAATGTAAGGGCATGCAGAGATAACACTGGTCAACCTGCGTGTTGTGTCCCGAGTAGCGTGGGCTATGATGAACACAGCGTCATAAATACACTCAATGGATTTCAGCAGGGCCAGGCCTCGTAGCTTATCTGGAAATCCATTTGCGTGGCCGGGCCTGAGATAGTGTTTATGAGAAGAAAGCCCAAAGCTCCTGAGAGGTGCCAGCTCACTCTGACTGATGATATACAGCAAGGCCATTTACCTCCCCCTGCGCACAGAGTCAATTATGGCCTTTACACCCGAGGTCCTCCTCCTGGTTGTCTTCCATCAACACACACTCCAAAACACAAATGCAGCAAATAGGGATGCACAATATTGAGATTTTTACTGATATCTAAAAAAAATCATTTCAAAAGGATAGTTCTTCTTTCATTTAAATACCGCTGTTTATCCTTTCATCAGACTGTAACTGTAATGTGCAAATGGAACATTAAAATAAAATTCACTGTTCTCAAGCCTCTGCAATCTGTCAAAGAGATGATTACAAATCACTTCAACTCAAATGTAATATGTTCTTTTGCCTTTTAAACATTTGTTCTTGTTTCAGTTCAGTTTTTCTGCTGCAAGTGGATTATTGATGACTCTATACAATCTGTTGACTGTTACACTGCTGTGTTAAGTGAAAATTAGATATGGGCCAGTAATTCACATCACATTCAAACAGAAATTGCCTCTCATGGATTTAAAAAAAGGCACATTGTTGCACTACATTTCAGTGTTAATAAATTGCTTGAGCAAATCGGCATAATTGTCTACAGTGAAAGTGTCACAGAAAAATAGACAAAGTGGGATTTAGCTGAAATCAGATTAAAACTGATATTTATTAAGAGTTTTTATATTGTATCATTCTTGGTGTATTGACTGAGTTAATAGGGCCTTAATAAGAGTCTGTATTACAGTACTTGACTGTTTTGTGGTTGCAGGTTTGAAGTGCTGTGTTTCCTCATGCTCTGCTACAACTCTGCTGTGGTCTACATGCCCCTGTCGTCCTATCAGTCAGTCTGCAGGATGAGCTCACGGTGAGGAAAACATGTGTAAAGCATGTGTGTTGTCAGTTCTGTCCTGTCTGTGTCCAATTAGTGATCTCCCCTTTCCTCTTCTACCTCCATTTCTTGCATTAAATCACCTCTTCTGCCCTGTAGCCATACGCTGACCCCGATACTGACTGTCCTCGTTGCAGGAGGATTTGATAAGTACAATTTCATTAGGGCTCAGTTGTCAATGATTGGCCAAATGAAAGCATCACTGATGATTACCTTTCTGAGTCCGTCTGTCTTGGAAACACTTAGATGCCCCGGAGTTAGGACAAAGGATCAATGTGGAATTCACAGTATGAAGCTCTGTAGTGGAGCCGCCGCCCAGTGATTGTTCCACCACAGTGTGCAGACGATTCAGGATATTAAGACTTCCCTACTGTGAGTGAGCAGACAGACCAACGCCCGAAGCAAACTCAGTCTAGACAGACGGTAAACTGTGACTGTGAAGATTCCAGAACCCGAGGGCGATGCTCACTGTGTAGACCCCAAACAACCCGTCCTCTAACCTTGCCTGACCCCTACAGGTGTAAAATCATTAAAGTTTCTTCTCTCTTTGCTCACCGTTTGATGTGTTTCCTCTTTGAGTAGTTTACTTAGTAAGCGACTGAAGTTCCCTTATAGTTGTTCTCATCTGATCTATGCTACTTCCTGCAGCAGTTAGAGGAAACTTCTCATTTAAAAATCTTGGTGTTCCTTCCTAAACTACCTCTCTTTGTTGTTGCATGATGCAGTATGACTTAAGTCACCTTACTTATGGGACTGTGTATGCGTGTTTTCCCTCCTCAGGTTGTGCGTATGTGGCTTCCCCCGGCAGCAGCAGAAGCTTTGGAGGGAACCTTGCAACCGTGTGCTGCTGGATCCCGAGTTCATGGTGCAGATGCTGACTGCTGTTTATCACGCCATGTATGTATCTTTAAAGCAGTTTGTGGCCACCTGGCAAATATAAGTCCAATATTCACACTCTGGGTTTTATCTCTATCAATCTTTATCAGGGAAATATCTGTCTCTTTAGCTGCTAAATGCTACACTGTGTTCACCAGCTATTTGCTAACTGTGTCTGCCTGTTTTTTTTTTTTTTAAAGCTGAGCAGGTAGTGTACAGGGGGTTTTTAGAGCTTTTACTCAGAAAACAGCTGCCTGCTGCGGCCAAAAATAAAGCTATTAGAATGAACCAAAGCAGTAACGTTGCTAAACAATGTGCTGAAACTCTCTATAAAGCTGAGTGGAGCTGCAGATTCTGGTGATGATTTGACTGTAACGCATTGTAATTTTATACATTGTTATAAAACAGGGTTCATATGTGTCCTACAAAATCTGGAAATTTAGAGACTTGTTTTCCAATTGATTAAAGGTCCAGTGAGTAACATTTAGAAGGATCTGTTGGCATATAATATTCACAGGTATGTTTTCATTAGTGTATAATCACCTGAATATAGGAAGTATTGTGTTTTTATTACCTTAGAATGAGCCGTTTCTATCTACAAGCGCTGTTGGTCGCTTTCTATAAAGTCAACACCAGGTTGAACTGCCATGTTTCTACAGTAGCACAGAATGGACAAACCAAACACTGGCTGTAGATAAGGACTTTTGCGAGTTTCACAGCCACCGTAGTTTCTCCTACACACTTCACAGCCTGTTCTCATTCTCAGTTGTATTTTAGCCGCTCACTCAGATCATATGCAGAAAGCAGAATGGACTTTCAGCGATCTTTTCAGTGTTGAGTCTATTTTTTTTCCGGATCTGTGAGCATACTGTCAGTCATATTTACATCTGACAGCCTATTAATGATCAAATTTAGATTTGTTGTTGTGGTTGATAAATACATTCACTGGAAAAGTCCTGGAAAGGGACTTCCTAAAAAAAAAAAAAAGAGTACAAACCCTGATTATTGATAATAGCAGCTTTAAGTGGCTTTTCCTCCAGGCTACTTCACATCACCACTCTTTATTGGAAGATCATTGAGGAAATTTGAGTAATAGATATCAGGTAATTGGGAGGAAGATAATCTAATGCTTGTTCCTCAACTTAACTGATATCATCATGTACAGAGTTCTTTTTATGAGCCACATAACTCAATGTTTCTCATTTTTGTTGTCGTGCCTCTGCGGGACATCGCTAATGAGGGCAGTCTCTCTTCTAGTTCGCTGTGAGCTACTGCAGAAAATCTCAGAACGGCATATGCTCACACTCCACCAAGGACAGAAGCTCCCAACTGTACAGACTGATTACATCGGCAGTGCATTGTGGGAGCAGGTGATTTCATCCCCTACGAGCACAGTCGTTGCAAAGCTGATTACGTCTCCTCGATGATAGCTCCTCCTCAGAGATGGATCCCCTGATATGGTAGTGACTGAAAAAATCACCGCTGTTGTGGAGGCTGTGTGGCGAGGAGAGAACGAGTATGCATTCTACCTCATCACCCCACGAGGGTGCACAGCAGCAAGTCAGACGTTTGGAGCAGTCGGTGCCGCTGGGAAAAAACCCAGACTGTTAGTCATCCCTACCATAGGTCACGTCTATACCAGCCTGAGCACTCACATTCACCCTTGGCCCGAGCGAGCGCACGTGAAGGGCAGATAAACATGAATACACAGCTCCACGCATGCAGAGAGACCTTGGCACTCGCATGAGGGCACTCTGGGATTTAGGTTAATATGTCTGCTAATGCTACAGCACTGTAATACCACATGAAGAGAGAGAGAGAGAGAGAGAGAGGGGGGGAGAGACATACAGAGATATCAGAGCAAATAGACACATGCCTGTCTTTGTCTCAAATGTATTCTGGACTGATTTTCCAGCCTTCAAAACATCAGAGGGTCTGTTTTTACCTGCCCATTCAATCCATTCTTTTCATCTCAAGTCTAAAGGGAACCCCACAAATTTGTCCCTGGCTGTTGTTGCATGTGTGCGACCGGATCAAAGAGAGTTCAGCTGTACACCTCTTCTTCTTCATCTTCTTTGTTTTTTAATGTATTTATGTATTGCTGCTGTTCCTTTAATCCCTCTTGATTGAATACGGGGGTTGTGGCATTACCTTATGCAGAGATAAAGGCAGTCCCTCATCTTTAGTAAAGGGCCAGGTGATTAACCCAAAAATGTTTCCTATACCAGCACTTACATTCCTCCTGTTTGTGTGTTCAGTGGTTGCTCATCTTCTCCAGGTGCTTTTGGAAGCAGTCCCATAAATCACTACACCAGTGGTCTCCCAGTGTTCACTTCAGCCCTGTCTCACTTTTGTTCTACATCTAACTCACTAATGAAGCAGCATGCTGCGTGTTGAGTGCTAATGCTTTATAATTTTAGCTTTTAAGACTTAATCTTACAATGCAGACTTGTCAGAGAGCTCCAATAGTAGTTAAAAATTATATTTTAACTTTTTAAATCTTTTTATCAGTACTTGAAATTATTGTGTATTATTTTGTGGTCATATCACCCAGACCTTTTCTTATCATGTGTTGACTATATCGGTTAACTGTCATTTTTTTTTTTTTTTTTTTTATTTTTCTTTTTTTTTATTTTTTTATAATATTTTTTTTTTGGGGGTGATGACTTATTGTAGGCCCATTTGCATATAATGTTAACAGTTTCATTATTACCAGAATACATGAAGGATGTGACAAAGTTTTTTCTAATGTATTTTTAAACTGTTATTTTTGTGATTTCACTTCACAGAATTCCCAAATGTATGTGTTCACTTTTTTTGTAGTTTCAAGAAAAAAGGTTAATCAAAAGGTCAATCAGACAATAGTGTGATAGTGAGGTATAATCACTCTGTATTTCTCCTCCCCTCCCTCGCTGTAGCTGCAGGCATTACTAAATAACTAATAATAGTTCAGGAGGATGTGACTCAGACATCAAGGCATACCAAGGTCAGACACTCCTATTTACTCAAATAGGTTCACAACATGACTCTGTTAAATGCTGGTGTTTGTGTTTTGTGTTGTGATGTGTAGATACAATGGAGAGTGGGAGATGGGGCGGGAAGCTCTGGAAGACATTCTGTACAGAGCCCAGCTGGAGCTTTACTCCCAGCCTCTCCTGGTAAGACCAACGGCACTGTGTGCAAGGCATAAATCATATACAGTTCAACTGAAGTCAAATAAAAAACACTGTATTCAAATAATGCTCTTAATATGCCATGATTCACAGAAATCACCACAAGCTTTAAAAGCATCAATGATTGCCAAATCGGGCTTATAATAATTTTTTTTTTATCATTTAACTGCTTATTGATCTGCATCTGTGTATGTGTCATCTCCAGCTGGGGAACGCTATGAAGAACTCTCTGCCAGATAGCGCTCCCGATGAGCCGCGGGGGCGCAAGGTGCTCCAGGTGGAGGTGACACCCACAATTAGCCGCATCTCCATCTCAGCCATCACCACTGCTTCCATACGACGCCACCGCTGGAAGAGAGAGGGTAAGACTGCAGTCGGAAGACAGGAAACAGGAAAACATGCCATCAAGGCTTCAACACACAGAGAAGTGAATCAGGCCTCAGTACAGGAGAGATCTCAGTAGATCCATTACAATACTGTTTGTTGTTTTTTTTTTTTTTAAATCATCCTTGTTATTAACTTAGCACCCTAGCATAGGTTGGACAAGGGGCCGTCTTCACATGATTTAAACTTATGAGATGTTACTTTCTTTTTCGATCAGTGAAAGGCCACAAGAAGGAACTCTTTGGTGAGAGAATAACTTTTCTGGAAGGAAATCCGTTTCTGTGTAACCAGTCACACCATTAGCATCATCCAAATGGTGTTTCCTGTCAGTTATTGTATGTAACTTTGGTCATATAGTCTCTGTGTTTCAGTTCTTGTGCCACTCGCTGCTCCTTATCGCTCTTTTTTTTTTGCTCGTCTTGTCTGTTTGTGTAAGTGTGTGCCGTGCTTTGTATCACCAGTCAGATTTAAGGTTTGTAAGAAAAACTCACGACAAAATGGTGCCTGTAGATTCTACTGACTCCATTTTACCCAGTAGATGGGCGATTAACGGGGTAGTTCATTTTTAAAATATTGCATTTCCTTTTTGTTCAATATTTTGTAATCTACGAATGACTGAACAGACAGCTGTTAGGCCTGCTGTGCCCATGATGGATGAGGCCCGGATCGATTGGGGCTTGTTGCCACTAAAGAAACACGTTTCCCCGTCTGTGTTGTTGACTCCCAGATTGTTTTGACTACTCAACTGATGCAGAGTTGAGCCTCATCGTCAATCCTCCTAGCCTCGCCCAGCACCACCAACACAACCACATTCCCTGGGACCCCACAGCCAATGAGGAGAGAGGAAGGCGGCCTCACAGCCACCACAGCAGCAGCAGCAGCAGCATCATTCCCCCCATCACATTTGAGGGTAGGGGACAGGGGCGGACACTCAGAGCAGAGAGGGTCTCAGGAGGAGGTGCCTCTTCGATCTGTACCTTCCCAACCCTCCTCCTCCTCCTCTTCCTCCTCCTCCTCCTCCTACCCATCCTCAGCTTGAGGGGGGTAACTCTGCCGTTCCCATTTTGGCTGCCTCTTCACTTCCCCAGAGTATACTAACTCATCCAATCTATAAGACTCTCAGCCAACAAACCCCTCTACTACCAGACCACTGCTATTTTTCGTTTCATTCAAGAGTGGAAGAGTCGCCTATTCTGGGTTTGAAGGAAGTGCGGCTAGTGGCCATTTTGCATGGGCCATGTCATCATGTCATATCCTCTCTTTTTTTCCTCATCATGCCTCCAACGTACGTTAGACTGCCGCCCTTGTCACTCACTGAGCATGTTCAGTGCCCAGCCTGCAGCTTGACCTTTTACTCTGGGCTTTCTCAACTCTCCATGTCTGATAATTGGTTTCATTTTTTCTGTAGTTTTAACAGGAAACAGACATCAGTTTTAACAAAACTGGCACAGGAGTACCCGACATCTTGTTTCTCTACTGCCACTCGCAGTGTTTGACAGCTCCACAAGTTTAGGGTCACTCAGGCCAGCAGCACCCATCTGCTGCCGCCATTCTGCAGGAAGAAGCCTTCCATTTTGTTTTTTCAGTCCAGCAGCTTTATTGTATGCTAATGTTGTGTTCTGCCCTGTTGCGTTTCTTTTCCTGAGCTCAGTGAGTGGGAACGAGCCCTTCATCATGCATGCGCACGCTACGGCAAGCTTCTGCTAAAACATGAAACCCTGGAACACTTAACATTTCAAATGACAAGGCCAAGTGAGCAGACCGAATGTTGTCAAGGTTAACAAATCCAACACTTTGAACAGCAAAGGCTATTCTACTGCCAGGACCTATCATACGGCCCATTTTGTCTTGTTGAATGTGTGTCCATTTCCATGTGTGGTTGCTACCATACTGTCAATGGTTGCTACATGTTTTGAAATCTTGAAACATCACTCAGAGCTTTTGACTTGACTGAACGGTCAGTGTTTGTGCCATCCCGTCTTCTTCCCATGATCGTTCATTAAACTCGGTGCAGCTGTGGCGAAAGAAATCCTTAAAGTTGCTAATTATTTACAAGATTGATCGCTCGAGGTCTCTGTGCAATTACTGGACATTCTGTCCTTTTATTTTGGAGCTGCATTGCAGTGATATTGGAAATTACCATACTGGTGGTTTTTGCATTTTTAAGCCGGTTAACTACAAATTGCATTTACTTTCGACACAAGCGTTTTCCACAGTATGCCACACATTTTTGATTTCCCTCATTTCACTTAAATAAACGTAACGCAAACCTTGCTTGAGCTAGCTACTCTTTCATAGCTTATTTCATAGCTTAATTTTTTTGTTCTGCCATTACGAATAGAGACAGTTTGAGCAACTCGCTGTTGCTGTGTTTAAGGATGCTTGGATCTTTTGATTTGGTTAATTCGGCTTCCAGTGTTAATGCCAGTGAATGGCTGAGGCCAACGCACACTCTTAAAAGTTTCTTGTTTGTAATAATGTAGCCACAATAACAGACATTTTAACTCTTGATACTGCCAGATCCAAGTAGCACTTCCTCCCTTGGTTTCTTATTACAATACTCACATTATCCTTTCACATGGACCATATATGTTCATATGTTCAATGTTTAATTTCTTAGAAACACACCTTACATGTGCAATAATTTTTCACAGTCAGCTCTAAACATTTGCATGTCACAGTGTCCTTGAATGCACCATCAAGGAAGAGTTTGTTGTTTTTTTTTTTTAATGGTCCACAGCTGAAATGGCATACTGAAAGGACTGGAAACTGATATATTAGAAAGCACATAAATGTATTGCACAAACAAACATAAGCAAATTGTACTCAAAAGGCTGAAACATGTAAGAACACTGGTATGATCCGTTAATTGCATCCATGTTTGAAGAGTTTTAGCTCTTCATTTGGGATTGGGTTGGCTGCAATGGCTTGCAGACTTGCCCATTTAGACTTGAGGGCTATCAGCTCTAACTGGAGTGCTATTGATCTGATGAGGTGTATGGACTCGCCTCAGTGCTCTACACAGATTGGCGGGCTCGTCTAGGCCAGCCAACTATGTGACCGGTGGGCCGGCACTGCGGGAGAAACGAGGGATGGGGCAGGAGAGCATGTGTCTTCTCCTCATGTTATGTGCATGTCAGTCCAGACCTTTTGTCTTCTCTGTTTCTCCATTTCTTTTCTGGTGCTGCCTGTGGTTCCCTGTCGTCCAATTTTGCTTGTCCCAACGATGCATGACAGAGACAGATGGCTGATCCTCTGTCTCTTCTCTAACAGGCTTTACCCTGCATATTGTATTTCAATAACATGCTTTTTTTCTAACTTAATTTATCATATTTTTCCCTTTCAGCTGTCCAACAAAGAGGTCATAGATGGATTATTAAATGTTTAATTGTTTAGTTTTATTCATGTCATTGTTGTGTTAGAATTCTACCAATTTACTCACCAGGTATTAATTGTTAACATTCAGTTATATTTTTGATTATTATATTCTGAATATGACTTATTTTGCAATACAAGCTCTGCTCCCTTATCAGGCAGGTTATTGAACTCGCACTTTTCCTAAACAAACTAGCTAGTCAGATTTTAGTCGATCTGAATTACATCAGATGATCAAAGCTCAAGGTCATTGTGTACTGTATTGGATTGTCCCTCTGGTTTGGGTTTAATGAGTGAGCTAATGAAGCAGCATGAGTGCGAGTGTTGCTGCTGGCCTGTTTGAAGGCTACTAATTTAGGCTTCTAATTTATTCTGCACAACACTCGAAACATTTAAAATCTCATTGCTCGGATTTATCACTATCAACAATCAATCAGATTCATAATTTTGGTACTTTACTATGAATAGTGATTGGCTTTTTAGTATTTTGGAAGTTGTTTACAGCTTCTGCATGTCAAAATTTTCTCCAACAGACATTCGGGATAAAAGTTTTGTTCAGTCAGATTTTACTTTAACAGATCCTCAGTCAATGTCTGACCTCGCTCACTTTTCTGTTTGTCTATTATGCTTCTTTCTGTGTATGTTCGTGCATGTTTATGTTCAGACGCTGATGGTATGAGCGGCGGGGAAGATTCCTTCAACATCAACGACCCTGACGAGGGTTTCTCTTCCGGGGCATCTAACAGCAGCCAGCCCAGCGGCACCAAGGCGGGTGGCGGCGTTGGGCCGAGGGGCGGCAGCCTTAACAGCAGCAGCAGCAGCATCAAGAAAGCCATCACAGCCAGGCTGTCTCGGGACAAGGAGAGAGACCGGGAGAAGGAGCGAGAGAAGGAACGGGAGAAGGAGAAGGAACGGGAGAGGGAACGGGAGCGAGAGAGGGAGAGGGAGGTGGAAAAACAGGCAGAATTGTCGGCAGATCACCAGGCTGCAATGAGGAGGCATCACCAGAGGCAGCAGTCGCCTCCTGCCAGCATCAACTTGGATGCCATCCAGCTGAGCCCCATAAAGAAGCACCTGAGCTTCCCTGCAGGGCCCACGCTGGTGCGGACTGGCAGCACCTCCTCCAGCAAGTCCTTTGACTGCATGAATTTCAACCTGAACGGAGGCGACGAGGAGCGAGAGGAGGCAGCGGGGGGTTCAGACAAGGAAGGAGGGCTTCCAGCAGGTGGCTCCCACCGCCACTCCACCATTAGCCTGAAGGAGGAGCACCTCATCAGGCCAGAGGACAGCCAGGACCTCCTGTCTCCTGGAGCTCCTCTCACCAAGCAGTCCCGCTCCCCCAGCTTCAACATGCAGATCATATCACAGGTCTAATGTGCAGTGCAGGGCATGGTAGACAAACACACACACTCTCTCTCTCACACACACACACACACACACAAAATACCTGGTCATAACACACATCCTCATGCAGTTTTTCTCTGCAGGTCTTTACAGCCCTAATATGACTTCTGTCTACCTATCTCTGTGTGTGTGTGTGTGTGTGTGTGTGTGTGTGTGTGTGTGTGTGTGTGTGTGTGTGTGTGTGTGTGTGTGTGTGTGTGTGTGTGTGTGTGTGTGTGTGTGTGTGTGTGTGTGTGTGTGTGTGTGTGTGTGTGTCAGCAGACCTCAAGAGTTGTGTCTTCACCCTTTTAACATCTATTAAACTAACAATCGTGACCTGCAGTCATGTACGAAAACAACAAAGAAAAAGTAAAATGCCCCCTCAGTGCAAAAGACATTTCACTGCATCCTCCCTATGACCGAGGTGACATTCCACACAGAAACTCCTCAAAAGGAGGAACGTCGACAGACCACGCTAGTTGTTTGGGGAGGGGGGGAACATATGACATTTCAGATTTTTTTTTGTTTTAGTTCTTGACTGAATCAGTCAAAAATGAATCAGCAATAACACTTACCGTCGCTCATGTGGAGAAGAGTGGGTTCTCTTCATTCCTTCCCTTTCATTCCCCGGGCTCACGTGCAATCGTTCTTGCTGATTATCTTCCTTGTTAATTGCTGTTTTTAATTAGGCATAAATGGGTTTTTTTGAATAAAATTTCTTTAAATGTGTTTTTTTTTTTTTAAATCACAATCCAAAGAAGGTAGCATTTGTTTTTGTTCACTTTTCTGACAATGATTTTCCAGAAATCTGTCATAGCCAAGTGATTCTCTAGGTTTTCAGCCCATGACCTTCATTTTATTCTCTAATTAGAATATTTTCATTTGATCTGTAAAATCAGACTTTTTAAGATTGTTGTAAAAACCAAACTGGAATGTGGTAAGGGTTTTTGTCTTGCCCCGAACTTTCAACTGGACAAATCTGAAGAAAAAAAAAATCACTAATGTGCAGCTACAAGAAGAATGAATTCATCATGTGACGTGATATAAAATTTGAATCTTGTGGCAGAACTGGATTAAAACATTGTACAGTGCAGGTTTGGGTCTGAAGCTAAGAGGCAATGACTGTATTTTATATTGGATTGTTATTATGATTCAAACCATCTAATGGTCCTTCCATTTGAAAGCACTTGTCAGTGTTTGTTTGGCCTGTGTGTGTGGTGTGGTGTGGTGTCATGTCTGAGCCAGTGAATTACTGCCCTCTGGTGGCGTGTACTAGTCACTGCGCATCAGCTGTCATCATGACGATTGTCTCTGTGTTTT
This sequence comes from Dicentrarchus labrax, assembly GCF_905237075.1. Classification (NCBI taxonomy): domain Eukaryota; kingdom Metazoa; phylum Chordata; class Actinopteri; family Moronidae; genus Dicentrarchus; species Dicentrarchus labrax. Next base: position 13,496,341 of record NW_026136706.1, read on the forward strand.
GTGCTCTGATTGGATGCTCATGAAACATTTTGTTCTACCTCATTGTGTCGTCACCTGCCACTCAGACACCTGTCTCCCAATCAGACGCAGCATTTAAGAACCCCCCTTTAGGTTTGAAACTGAAGCGCTTGACCAGTTCAAGGGGGGGGTTAAATAGTGCGGACCAAAATGGTTTCACAATGTAACTGTAATGACACAGTAAAATCTGTGTGTGTGTGTGTGTGTGTTCATGTGAGGAGTTATGACTGAATATCTCGGCCTTGCATTTCAGTTCAATCGCATCATGCACAAAACCTAGCTGCAAAACAAGAACACGACTCTGTCTTCAGGTTTTCGTATTTTCTGTTGTATATCAAACAACCACATTGGGATTAACCTGATTATTTGAATTCCCTAAAAATGTCCTGCTTATCTTTTTTTTTTTTTTATGTAATGATTTTTATGAAGTGCAATTCTTTTTTTTTTTTTTTTTTTTTTATCCGTATGTGCATGGAGTTGGATCTTCTCTGCTGTTAAATGCCTGCATCTGCGCACAGTGCTAGCTAGCCTTCTGTAGTGCTACCTGCCCAGGCTGACTGATTTGAACATGGCGTGCTTGTTTGCATGTTTAGTGCCCCACAAAGTACTGCTGTTTCAGATGCGTGAAACAGCCAGCGAGCCAAACCCAAGTCTCATCCTTGTCCTTGCCAGATGTGCCAATACACATCCTCTCCTTAAGGAATTTGTTTTGTTTTGTTTTGTTTTTGCTTGGGTGTCTTAAGTTAAAATGCCTATTTTTTCTGTTTACTGGTCTTATTTTAAAGTTAAAGGACAAAAAAAAGGGATGTTTGGACGTATGGCTCAACGTGCCCTTAGATGCAGCTTCACCTTTTTTGCCATGAGTTTTCTTTTCACTCATCACAGGTGTGTGCGACACACCGAACTTTCACACTCATTACTTAGCTTTGTTGTTCACGTGTAAAAGCAGTATATTATGCGTCTGTGTACTATAGATGTCAGCTGTTGTATCGCATTCTCCATGTCTTGCTCACGTGCTTGTTTAAAACAAGGATGAATGATAAATGTATATAAACGTCAGTTCAGTCTGCAGTGAAAATCCCCACACACTCATGCTCCCGCTGTGCTGGATACCTCCACAGCTGCTGCTCCTGGTCCCAGAGTGAGTCCTGTGTGCGCTTTAGCCTTAAAGATTTCAGGCCAAAAAAGCCTCAATCGTCGGCTCTTTGGCCTCACATGCTCCTCCTCCTCCTCCTTTTCCTGCTGGACTGGACTGTAGAAGAAGAGGAGAGGAGTGCAGCTACAGTTCACACTCTCACCTGGTCTGTCTGCTGTCCTCCCTGTGCTGTGTGGCTCACAACGGGCCAGGTTCCCATTTGCTGTATTTTGCTGTGAGTTGAGTGGCACCTTTTTTTGCTGTTTTTAAAAACTGGTGACGTGTTCATGTCATTAATATGAGTGCCCCTGACCAAGGTTACCGGCAGCCATGTTGGTACTGTATGTTGACTTAGAGTAACCAATAGACAAGTATCCCTCAGTGTCTGGTGTTATTTGCATGTGATCAGGGCGGGAAATGAACACCAGCCAGTGAGTGTTGATAAAAACTTGACTGTGGCTGGAATTTGTCTCTGCCATCCAAGGTCCAATTACATTTCAAAAAATAAGTCTCATTTAAGTGGTAAGAAACGTCTGTGTTCAGTTTATACTTAGTCAACCACTGTTGCTGGTGGACATTCATTTCCTGTCCTGCATGTGATAACTGTGGGCTTTGTTTTCATACAGTATAATGCACTTTAAATCCATCCACCTCTCTCCTCAAGATAGTTATTGAAATGATATATAATAGATGTGCAAATGTGTATACACTCAATGCAGGGTTTTAGTCTCTTTAAAGTAGTACTTCTATGTGATGTCACATTCAACACAATGCTATTTTTGTTAAAGTCTAAGGGTACAGCTATTTATTATATTTTATTTTCAAAACCAAAAAATAAATAAAAAGTTATGGGGTCTGGAAGGTCTCAGGAGTTTATCAAAAAGCCACATTTTAAAAATGGCAGCACCAAAATTTCTGTTCTTGAAGTCAGAATTGATTCTATGCAACATTTTTTCCCCTTTTTTGTTTTTCTTTTTCGTTGTTGGTGTACCGGCTTTCATTGATCCTTGTCGGGTGGGACGGGGCAGATACAGTTAAGCAGATTCTTAAGGTGCAAGCCCTCAACAGTGTCCCCATTAAGTGATTCTCTTTATACACCCTGTTGTGGTGCTGCAGAGCGAAGGACCTCTCTCTTGTGGGTGAAACAAGAGGACCATCCATTTTGTCATCCGCCTGCCCTCACAGAGAGAAAAGCCACACCTGGACATTTTGGTGCATGTTGAGCCCTTCTGTCAGTTTGCTGCTCTGTGGCTCAAAGACAGTCAGTTGGTGTATGAAATGTAAACAGATTATCAATTGATGAATCTCATCTAGATGCTTCGAGAGAAGCTGCTGGACCATGTGATAACACTGTACTATTGATGTTATATAAATGGAGAGAAAGACTTATTTTAAATCTTGTAAATACAAAATGTACAAAGGTGAAAGCAAGATAAATATAAAAAACTGAAAATCAGTCTGAGATGTAGAGAGAAATTAATCTGTATATTGTTGAATAAATATTGTGCCGTAAGGGATACGAGTGTCTGTCTGCTTTGTATGAAGAAATGGTTCAATATGGTTCTATATCACCATAGAAGTCTTACTACTACTACATATTTAACTAGGTGACTGATCCATGGTGGAATATTGGTTCAAAGAAGACAAAAGATCAATAATTGCATAACTGCAGAGCCAAAGTTTTCTCAATGTTCGTATGTTGGATTCAACAAATGTTAATTGACATATGATACAGTTATTGAACTCTTCTTGGTATGATTTTATTAGGAGTGTGTATTTGATTTTATTTCTTTTATGGTATAATTTGAGCAAAATGCAGAATATTTTCTGCTTCTAGCTTCTCAAATGTGAGGATTTGCTTCTTTGTCTACTGAGATAATAAACTGAATATCTTTTTTACTGTTGATCTGAAAACACAATTGGCAGCGTGTTATGATTGGTATTTTTCCATAGACATCACCGACCAATAAATCAGAAGAATAACTGATTAATTCATAATAAAATAGTTGCAACCCCGGAAATAGTATTGGCATTTGTGATAAATAACAGAATCAGTTAAATGTGTACGTTAGGGTTACGTAAACTTAGTAGTAACAACTAAGTCAAAGTCCGAACTTGTTGCAGTAAGATATAAAATCTGAGGAAAGTATATTTAAATACCTGATTGCAGGAACAGCTCTAATCAGTTGTGATATGCTGACATCTAGTGGTGGTAATTCAGAACAGTCAATACTCAGCAGGCCAATCAATTAAACCTGAAAATGACATAAAGATTCCTAGTAACATAAATAACTAATATCCCATATACAGTGATTCATTACTTTATCCACAATCTCATTTAACTGTGGTCTACTGAATGTTAGTTTCTTCTATCAACATTTATTTGAATAACTTCATGATTACAGAAACTGAGATTTAAATTTCCTTTCCATCCTGTCTGTTGATTGTTGTTTTTCCAGATTAATTAGAGCTGAAAAACCTGTAAGCTGAACTTTGCCTCAAACATCCCATAAACAAACTCACTCACTTACTGCTCACCTCTGACCCCCACAGCACCTTTGTGGGGCCCACACCCTTTAACTAGTCAGCTTATACAGCAGGGAGTTAACTTAATGGAGTCAAACATTACAATTATTAAAATCAATGAGCTACAGAATTGGTTTTACAGAGGACATTATTTTGTCATTATTATATCATATAGCCGAGAAATTAGATTTTTGTTTTTACTTTTAAAGCCAACTCATGAACTCTGCATATGCAGATTTCTCTGTAATTACATCTTCAGAATAGCTAACAAAATGGTATTTGGTAGCTGTTTTTGAGCTTTGAGCAGACGGAATTGCCCAAAAAATTGCCATGAAATTGTAGAATTTAATTTTCAGGAGCCCTTTAAGAGCTTTTTCACTCACATTGGCTTAAACAATTAGATTGAAACTGAGATTGAACACTAGAATGAACTCTCAGTCTCAGCTTCTCAGCCAACAAAGACAAGAAGTCCTAAAAGTGCTCAGAAAAATGGAAATTTTAACATTTAAAATTCCATGACAACTTGCCCTACGCCTAATCTGTAGTAACCCCTTTACCACCATTCCCCATCACCTGAACTTTCACCTGTTCCTACTTCCCCTCATCAGCCCTGCAGTATATATAGTATACCAGACCATTTCCACTCATTCCCTGCTAGCTTACTGATTTCCAGCCTTTTGTTCAAGCCCTGGTTGGACGTTTTTCCTGTTTCTGGCCAAATTAGGTGAACTTTTACCCAAGCTGCTCATCTCCAAGTCTGCATCTAAACCTGGTCAAACCTGGTTACCTGCTGAGCCATTACACTTTGTGCTAAATAAAGACAACTATTATGTGAATGAATGAACTATAAACACAAGTATGTAATATCTGAGAGCCAACCAGAGCTCAATCCAGTAACACGATCCCTATAGTTAAATACTCTGGAGGTATCACCTGGCAACCAAGTGCTGTAACGCTGGGCGAAGGACATGAAACATTGCACTTACACGCAACTGAAAGTGTGTTTTTCAAGCCAGATGCCAGAAAAGACTTCATGTTGTTGCTGTCGTTCAACCAAGTGAAAGGAGGATCTGAAAGCAACAAGATGGGTAACGTGAACTACAACAGATCATACCTTAAATGTTGATTTCTTAATGTTTGCCAAATGACTGAGCTTTCTTGTCTTCCACCTGTGGTCTGAAAACACTCAGTGAAAATGAACTACGTGTATGAAACCCTCTCAGTTTAAGGAATTAAACTCATGAGATCGCTCCTCAAGCTCACATTTTTAAACATATATCACAATGCTTTGGTTTGGTGAAATGTGAGACCCTGACTGGACGGCAGATTATCTTTTATGGCAGTAGCAATGAATGTGTTGGAGTGTTTAGGGGAGGAGTTTAATATGGTTTTGAGAAGGTGGAAGTATTTAACAGTGCAACATAACTAGGGCTGTTACGACCTTTCGGTCCAGTTGAGATCATGAAGGATTAATTGCCATGACTGAATCAACGGGTTAGTGTGGACTTGAAATATGTGGTAATGTGGGCAGGGTCTTAATTGATTGGAGTTGCAGGTTTCCTAAATGGATGAAGTTAGAGATAATGCAGGTCACATGACAGCAAGATAAAGGCATATGTCAGAATATGTCCATGGCTCTGAAGGCTTTATAGATTAGGAACCTGTAACTGACAAGATAGACAGTCAGCCTCGTCTCCTCAGACTTAGTCTACTTAAGAAGCTCCAGTTACTTCTTCCAAGCAATGGTTTTTAGCTGATATTCCTCTTTTTTCTTTTCTTTTTTTGTCCCCTCAGAAATGCTGCCTAAAATTCCGAATAAGGTTCAACCGCAGAACATTATGGAGCAGCTGGAGAAACATACATTTCAATTAAATCAACTGATTTCTAGTTGTAAAAAGGTGAGTCACTTCACTGATGTGCTGCATGTTGGAAAAAAGATTTTACCTGCATTTAATTTCAACATTTTTACTTAATTAAAAGTACTGTAGGTATTACTGAGAATGCCCCCTATCAGTGTTATGTTATTATATAAATATATCATCATTATTTGTTTTGCCCCATGTTTTGTATGTAAAATACAAAATAAAAATCTGAATATCTTTGCCTAGGAGTACAATATGGATCAATCATTTACAAACCCTATCAGTCATTTTGTTTATGATGCTTTGCTCATATTCCAGTGTATTTACTCTCCACGCAGCGTAATCTTTTGATCCAGACATGCTACCGGGTTTCTTTCTGTCACGTAGTGTATTCGGGTTTCAGGATCTGCTCAGCTCTGACATCACTGATGCAGTGCTGAGTGTGCACACAGCACCGACTGCAGAGGCTCCTCTCGCCTAGCACGCTGTCAGCTCTCAGCCTGAGGCAGATCTGTGCACCGTAATCGCCCCCCCATGTAGCCTCCAGGATGGGGGAAGCTGATGTGGAGTCACGTCTGGTTCATTCTCTGGCAATCAGCACAGCCAAACCCTCTCAGCACTTTCCTCTCTCCCTTTCTTTCCAGCGCAGTGCCTTTGCCTCATGGATCAAGGAGAACATCAACAAGAGGGAGTGTTGCTTCTTTGAAAAAGGTGTCAGGTAGGATAAACTGCTCTGTGCTGTGTTGATTTGGTGTTGAAAGTATGAACTGACCTTGTAGTTGGTGCTGCTGCTCAGTAATACAGAGGTACTGTAGCATCATCCCGCTGTTGTATTGATGCGAGAGGAGGCGTTGCCGTATCATTTGCTATGGGGGAAGTTATACATGTTAACTGAATCTGTTAGTTGTTTCCGGGGAGTTCTCACTTTCCTCAAACTGGCTATTTTCTCTTGATGTCTCTGTGCCTCTTTGGTATATGGAAACATTACAAGTATTAGCTTTTTTTTGTTTCCACACTAGAGAGGATGTATGTAAGTGTGGCTATGCAAAGACCGATCATGTGGATGAAGCCATCAAGCCAGAAGACTTCACAGGCGAGTCGTGGGACAGACACAGACATATCCACAAAGTGCCCACTGATGCTTTTGGAGAAATCAGCTTTGGTGGTTTGGGACAGAAGACTGGCAAGGTGAACCATCCTTTCTCTCCACTGTAATAATATTACTTGAGTGCATGTAAATGTGTGTCTGCATGTCTTCAACCTCGTTTTCCATTCTCAGTATGCACGAGTGTCCACAGACACCAGCCCTGAAACCCTGTACGAGTTATTGACCGAACAGTGGAAACTTTCTCCTCCCAACCTGCTAATCTCAGTGACCGGAGGAGCTAAGAACTTCTATCTGAAGGCTCGTCTCAAGAATATGTTCCACAGAGGTCTTATCAAAGTGGCCCAGACAACAGGTCAGCCTGCGAGAAAGAAAGAGAGAGAGAGAGTGTGTGTGTGTGTCATCAATGATTAGCCAGAGAGGCTGTGGATGTTTGTGTTTTATGAGTATCGATGTAGTTACGGAGTGTGTTGCTCCACCTCTATTCAGATTGCAGTCAAATATTTTGAGGTTAAATACACTACTGCATGCCTCAAAGGTCTCTGCCTTCTGAGCTTGTGCTATTTAAAGTGCAGTGTGCCTCATTTATTGTTTACAAATCTCACTGTGTCCCATTTTATACTACTTTTGGAATGCCATCCCTTGAAGAGTGGGGGCTGTTATAGCAGCATATGAAAGGTTATATATATATAATAGTTTGATATTTTGGAACTTTTTTGGTTTCCTGCTGAAGATTCATACTTCTCTCACATCTGTTAAATACAACCAGAAGCCAGTTAGCTTAGCTTAGCATAAAGAGTGGAAACAGGGGGAAACCACTAGCCTGATGACACCTCTAAAGCTCACTGATTATTAACATGTTATATATCATTTGTGTAATTTGTACAAAAAACAAAAGTGTAAGATAGACAAGATAAGGTTTAATGTGGGGTTGTGTGTGGAAATATATATTGGCCAGGAGACGTGACTTCTTGTAGTCCTCACTGTCAGATTGACAGAATTAAGAAAATCAGAAAATATATTTTAATGACATACTTAAGATTTAGTGTCACATGGTGGTGCTGTTGCTCATTGCAACACTCTTGCCTCACCCTCTCTGTTCCAAAGTGTCAGAGAAACTGTGGTTGGAAAAATGGGAAAGGGCCTGTCTAGAGCCAGTGTTTGGTTTGTCATTTCAGGGCTACTGGAGAAATGGTTCAACATGGCTTCAACTATGAATTTTATATTACATTTCCGCCAATAGATCCTCCTTAATGTTACACACTGGACCTTAAACCTTAAAGTGCTTGCTCATGGTGGTACTGTTGGGTCTCTGTAAAAAATGTTATAAGGAGTTCGGTCTAGACCTGCTCTATTTGAAAAGTGTCCTGATATGACTTCTGTTATGAATTGGCGCTAGACAAATAAAATTGAATTGAATTGAACTGAATTAAACAATCATATGTGTGGGTGTCCATATATTTTTGGCCCTCTGTACAGTATTGAATTGGGACATGTGCCATGATGTACACAGGTGCGTGGATCCTCACTGGTGGTACACATGCTGGTGTGATGAAGCATGTCGGTCAGGCTGTGAGGGACTATGCCCTGAGCAGCTCCATGCAGGGCCAGATCGTAGCTATTGGAGTAGCAACTTGGGGAGTAATTCACAACAGGGATGCTCTGGTGAACTCAGAGGTAAACACATTTACACACGTGGCCTGTCTCTTTCTTGTGGATTAAGATTAATCACCTGCATACCATACAGTCGTCATCTGCCTTCCTTCCTCTCCTCCTCCTCCTCTTTGTCTGCAGGGTTGTTTCTCAGCCCATTATTTGATGGACATCAAGAGCCAGGGCCGACTCTCCTGCCTCGATAACAACCACACCCACTTCCTGCTGGTGGACGATGGGACCCAAGGACGCTATGGTGTGGAGATTGAACTGCGTAGCCGTCTGGAGAAATACATCTCTGGAAAGCATCTTGGAAACAAAGGTTAAAAATAGCCGATGCAGCATCCACAAAAGCAGCATTCCATTACAGATAACATCTTAAATCTGATTCTTCCTGTCTTTCCTGCTTTTAATATTGATTTGTTGCTGTGTAACCTCTAGATAGTGGCTTGACCATCCCAGTGGTGTGTGTGGTTTTGGATGGAGGACCAGGCACTCTAAATGTGAGTCATCAGCGTTGTGTCTGTCTCTCTCTCTCTGTGCCTCTGTCTTACTGTCTGATTGTCCTGTGTTTCTTCCCTCAGACCATCTATAATGCCATGCTGAATGGTACACCATGTGTGATCTTGGAGGGCTCTGGGAGAATAGCAGACGTGATCGCCCAGGTGGCAGAACTGCCAGTGAGCCGGGTCACTATCGTCCTCATCCACCAGTTATTGAAAAAGTTCTTTGGCCAAGAGTATGAAATGTTCCCCGACCTCAAGATCATAAAATGGACCAAGATGGTATGTGGACAGACTGATGAGCCATGCTAGCATCCTCACAACCACAATACTAACTAACTGGTGTTTAGCAGCTATATTTACCACCTTCACCATCTTATTTAGCATATTAGCATGTTAACATTTGCTAATTAGCATTAACACACAGCTGTGACCGATGGGAACATCATTAGTGTTGCAGGTATTTAATCATAAACCCAAAGTATTGGATAAATCCAAAGTTTGACCTGATGATGGCACTAAATGAAAGCTCAAGTGATCAGAGGTCATTACAGGTCATCATCTGGGGACCAAAGATGTCAACCTCATTGTGGTAAAAGTCAGGAGATCACCAAAGTCAGTGGGCCTTATCCTCTGGGAATCAGCATTATAGTAATACCAATCAATCAGTATTTAGATCACATCATAGCACAGAAACTGACTTTTTGAGAGTTATTAACAATCTGCTGGTTGTGCGTTGATGACTCCATTCTGGTATTTCTGGATTGTAGGGCCAATAGTACCCGAACCACAGGATGCTCTCTGTTACTAATTTACTAATTTAAATGCTTCATCCTCTACTTCCCATCCCACTCATGGTGTGCCGCAGGGCTCAGTTTTAGTTCCACTTCTGTTTTCTGTTTAAGCTTCCTTTTAGGGGCATTTATGTTTTTATTTCATCCCGTTTTTACTGGTGTTACTCCATTTAGAGTACTCTCTAGACAAGGATCTAAACAAATTTAAAGAGACATGATAACATTGTCCCTATTTTAGCCTCCCTTCTCAGTCTACCAGATAATTACAGAATAGATTTTGCTGATTATTTCAAGGCTAAATGTCTAAGCCTAAACTGTACCTGTGAACTTTTATTTTTGTCTTCTATATGTTCATACTTTTGTTCCGTTCTTTGTCAATTTTTGTCGCCTGATTTGATCGTGTCTGCTTTCTGTGCCAGATTCAAGACATCATCAGGATGTCTCACTTGCTGACCATCTTTACAGTAAGCGAGGACCATCACGGGGACGTGGATGTGGCCATTCTTCAAGCACTACTCAAAAGTAGGGATTTGGTTTTCACACAGATGTGCAGTACTTGATTGGACTGACTGTAGATGCCATTAAGTGTGAAGACATGAAGGCTTAGTGCCAAACTAGCTCTTAGCAAGTATAATGTTGCTTCTCAGAAAACGAAGCAGTTAGATTGTGGTATCAAATGTGCAGCGATCGAAAACCAAGAGACATTCTTGGAGATATTTTCGATTGCTTAAAACTCATTTAGAGAAAGCTTAATACATTATGTTACAAAAGTACACTGAGCCATTAAGTGCTTCAAGCGACTCCACCACATCAGACATTTATTTACAGTTTTGGTCATGATGATCCATCATTGGAGCTAAACTGCTTTGCCCTCAGTTTCCATTACTGAGGTCCGTTAGAGTAATCAAAACTAATTTCCAGGCAGTCATCCTGCTCACTCAGCGAGGGCCTATAGGACATAGAACAATCTTGATTATTGAGTAAAGCCTTGCTGCTTGACCATGCAGTGAAACTATTCAGACTACATTTTATGGTGCACATCATTATCAAAACCGCCGACCACAGGTTATGTCATGTTATAGCATCAAAGTGCTGAAATGTATTAATAATTTAAGTCATTTATTAAGCAAATATGCTAAACACTCTCTTGGTCCAGCTTTTCAAATGTGAGGATTTGCTGCTTTGCTCAATTTTACATCACTGTAAATTGAAGACGGAGTGCCTAATACCGCATTAGCTTTTAAAAAATGACTGTTTACCACATCCTCTTGCTTTAAGATCTAATGTGTAATATTTAGGCGGATCTATTGGCAGAAATTGAATATAATATTCATGGGTATGTTTTCATTAGTGTATAATCACTGCCACTAGATGCCACTAAATCTTACCCACTGGCCCTTCAAAATCTTTGTAATCTCCAGTATTTAATTTGTCTACTCACTCAACAGTGTCACATACATAAATGTTGTCACTACACATTTTCCATTTTAGCTTCGAGGACCAGCGAGTCATTGGGAATGGATAGCTGGAAGAGGCAGCTGGAGCTGGCTATAGCCTGGAACCGAGTGGACATAGCTGAGACTGAGATCTTCACTGAGGAGAGCCAGTGGAGGGTGGGTCTACACAATGTATAAAACACCAGAAGGAAGTGTCAGGGGGTGTTAATGTGCCTTTTACTGTTATTTCCATGTATTTTTATTTGCTATAGATATGCCATGCACTTTAATTTGTACAGCACTTTGGTCTTTAAACTTGATTTAATTTGATTTATTAACATTAACAAGTGTAATAAACTAAAGTCACAGAAGTCTTTTAAAACATAAAAACTTGTATTATAAACATTTTATGATGGGGCAGAGGGCAGTTGTATCATAAAAGACTGCTTTAGTTTCAGTTTACGTCATATCTCGTGATTTTGTGATTTAACAAGTCCAGCTTCTTTGCAAGGTTGATGATAACCTCAACGTCCAAATTTTCTACATCAAATCAGAGAAAAACTCTTCTTTCATTATGACTTTATAGAAAATATCAGACAAAGTGTTGTTTAATATGTATAAACGAAAGAATGCCTAACATAAATAAGCCTTCACATTTCTCCAAACATCTGGCAACAGTCAAATTGTGCTCATTGTGTCTTGTTTCTTACTAATTCCCACCCAGTCTAGTGACCTCCACTGGGCCATGTTCTCAGCCCTGGTTGGCCACAAGCCTCAGTTTGTGAGTCTGCTGCTGGAGAACGGTGTGAGCCTGAGGGATTTCCTGCAGGACGAGGACACTCTGTGTGAGCTCTACAAAAAGATGCCCAGTTGCTTCTTTCTCCGCAAGCTGGCCAAGCGGGTCAACAGTTCTACTCGCAGCAGGAGGCCAGCTATCGGCATCAGGCCTCGAGCTTATTCAGGCGAAATGATTTCCATGACTCATGTGTCTGACGAGGTGCGCCACCTGCTCGGCAGTTTCACCCAACCCCTCTACCCTCCCTCCAGCACGACAACCCACCTCAATATGTCTGTAGAGGATTTATCTCTATCAGTGAGTCTATTTATACACCAGAGTGGAGTATTTTCTGTCAGTTTTCAGAAAGAATTTGGATTTATGACATCAGTGTTTCTGTAATCCTTCACTTCTCCTCTAGCTGTCTAAAAGTGAGGCGCGTTCCCAGGCTCCACTCAGGGAGGACAATGCTGAAGCACAGAGGGATCTGGGCAGGGACCTTTTCCTTTGGGCTGTCGTCCAGAACAATAAGGAGCTGGCTGAAATTGCCTGGGAGCAGGTGATCAAGACACTTCCCCTATATATACATATATATATACAGACCAAGTGTGAAAATATTTGTTTGTTTGTGTATATATGACCTTGCCTCTGTGTTTGTTTGTATGTGCACAGTGTAGAGACTGCATATCCGCTGCCCTGGCCGCCAGCAAGATCCTGAAAAAAATGGCAGAGGAAGGAGGTGATGCAGACGAGGCAGAGGACATGCAAGAGCTTGCTAATCACTATGAGAAACACGCCATTGGTATAACACCACAGACATAATGAGTGGCTTTTTCTAATGTAAAATATATGGATTTTACAAGGTTAGTATTTGTCTTCATTGTGTGTGTTTGTGTGTGTTTGTGTGTGTTTGTGTGTGTGTGTGTGTGTGTGTGTGTGTGTGTGTGTGTGTGTGTGTGTGTGGTGTCCCAGGTGTGTTCAGTGAGTGCTACAACAATGATGAAGAGCGGGCTCAGAAGTTGTTGGTTCGTGTGTCACCATACTGGGGGAAGACAACGTGCCTGAGGCTGGCGCTGGAGGCTGATGATAAAAGTTTTGTAGCTCAGTCAGGTGTTCAGGTAGAGCAAACTTTCAGATTTATCTTCAGGGGCTTTTCGTTTAACAATTTTAGAACTTGGGACCTGAAACATTTGCCATCTGCATGCTCTGTAATGTAGAACCTCCACTGCGCACACAAAAACTGTGTTGAATACATTTTGGTGGAGAAAAAGTAGAGAAACTGTGATTGGTGAAGTTAACTTGATGAATGAGGCTATTTGATACCCAGATAAGAGTATATGAGATTCAAGTATGACTTGTGTCTGTCTTTAAGACTCTTCTGACACAGATCTGGTGTGGTGAGCTTTCAGTGGACAACCCTGTGTGGAGAGTATTGATCTGCATGGTTTTCTTCCCACTTATCTACACTGCCTTTCTGATTTTCAGGTGAGTTTCATCACCCGTTAAAACTGTCCCAGATTTAAGGGCCTTGCACAAAGTGTCACTGTGTTTAAAAATCTCTTATATCATTAGAGGCAAGATACTGTGTTGAAATTGGTACAGCAAGACTACTCTGGGCATAGAGATGTGAATAAAATAAGAAATTAATTACTAGTACAGCTCTTAATAATATGAAATGTTTTTTTATTTTAATTTTATTTATTTATTTTAACATAACATAAAACACAGGCCCCACCATATATACATATGCACACAAATACACCTGGGGACCATGCATCATGGTCTAACCCCGACACACCATAAGATCAACATCCCAACCAAAAAGCTGACTCATCAGTCACCAAATACCCCAACAGATCCAAACAAAAAGTCCTACATGTACAATACACACACCTATGTACATCTACCCAGACAATGAGGACATTAAATGTTAATTTGTATTATGGGGCAGGTTAGACAAACACATGGCAACAAAAGGCACAAAACTGTAGAAAATATTGAATGCGGCAACGAGTCATTACAATTAATGCCAAATTGGGACAAACCTATTAAGTGGAGCCAATAAAGTGGGACCGCAGTCAGAAGTTGGTGCTGGGGGGACAGAAGTTGCTCGCCACAGCTCAATATAACCACACTGATTAGCACACATGTTACACAATCTCAGTAAAGTCAGAATAAGGTGACTTGGTGTGACAAAACTGAAGGTGCTGTCATTTGTACAACTTGTTTCTCAAGCCAGTGCACAAGGATGAAAACTTGGTGTCAGACACACAAACCCCTGGAACCCTGAGAAAAATAAAAAGCTGTCATTCACCGTTTTTCAGATCGAGTTCAGATCTATTAAGCACAGCCATCTTATTAAAGTCCGTCAGGCTAATGATTGATGATTTACTGTGGCTTTAATCACAAGAATAAAAATAATATCAGTGTCATAAAGCTGATTTGGGTCGATGTCCACCTCCTAAATTTTCCGAAAAAAACCTGGTGACATTTACCTATGCTGAATGAAATGTGAGGTGTTTCTGTTACTTGCCTTTGCTATAATATAGTATGAGTATAATATAGTAGTATATTCTGACCTGACACAGAAACACACCACTTGGTGGCAGCAGGACTGCTGTTTTCTTTCCTAACCACAACTGATTCATGTTCTTTGCCGCACTTATGACACATTATTATAAGCAGAGGGTTTTATTGGTTAAAACATCTGAATTTAACAGATACATTTAATTTAACATATTTGTGCTACTCCTTGTACTACATCTATAGTGATGTTCAGAAATGTTACCCTTTTTTTAATGAATTATAATTCTTCCTAGACGTGATGAAGTCATTCAGAGAGAAACCGAGAAGAACGAGGAGATCAAGACAGTGGAGAAAGTGACAGGAAGCACACTTCACACGAATATGCTTAGCTAGTAAGTATCCAATCCAATCCACTTTATTTACATAGCACAATTTTAACAATTTTAAACACAAGGTTTCCAAAGTGCTGCGCAAAAAGATTCAATGTTCAATTCACTGTTATTTGTAAAGCGCCAATTCATAACAGCTTTTCAAATAGAGCAGGTCTAGACCGAACTCCTTATAACATAATTTACAGAGACCCAACAGTACCACCATGAGCAAGCACTTGGCAACAAGGGCAAGGAAAAACTGCCTGTTAAAAGGCAGAAACCTAGGACAGATCCTCCGGCTCTAGGTGGGTGGTCGTCTGTCTCGACCAGTTGGGGTGAGAGAGAGAGAGAGACAGAGAGAGAGAGAGAGAGAGAGAGAGAGAGAGAGAGAGAGAGAGACAGACAGACAGACAGACAGACAGACAGACAGACAGACAGACAGGTGTACAGTCAAACAGGACCATGGCAGGAGGCTCCACCAGGATCAATGAGAACCTGCAAGATGAGAAAAGCACAAGAACTCCGGGGAAGAAGTGAAGTTAGTAACATGCAGTAATGGGACATGAATGAGTGCAGAAAGAGAGAGGAAGAGATTAACAGAGTAAATAGATAACACAATAGAAGCAAAATAGAAAGATGAAGTACACATTAAAGTAAACAGTTGCCTCTTAATACACAGAAAACAAATGACAGTTTATAGACACCTTCAACATTTTTGTTACTCTCTAGTGATTTCAATTTGGTGGTCACTTGCAGGTCAGAAAGAAATTAAGAAAGAAAAGTAACCAGTGAAGCATGAAAACATCAAGTCACCTCTGACCTTTCTGTCCACAGTAATCGCCCCAGCATGAGGCGCCTGAACCCTCTGGGTAACTGGTCCAGACTGGTCTACCTGTACAGCTCCCCGCAGGTGAAGTTCTACTGGAATATTGTGTCTTACTTCGCCTTCCTCTTCCTGTTTGCTGTGGTGCTGATGGTCGACTTCCAGGTCACACCCTCTCCTGCAGAGGTGCTGCTTTACATCTGGCTGTTCTCTCTGGTGTGTGAGGAGGTCAGACAGGTGAGAGAGCGCAGCTTGGAGACACACACTAAATCAACATATACTGAGGTCGGAAACTGCTGCCGTGTTTTTGTCTGTGGGCCGACATCTGATTTGATGTTATTTGACAAGTAGTGCTGCTCTGAAGATGAAAATTATTATTAGTTGAGTAAAACCTCAGTGGGTAGAGGAAGTTTCACAAAAATGGAAATCTTGAACAGATCTTTTTCAACATAAACAGTGGCTGACTGTTCACACTTACAGACGAAACATAAGTGGTGGACGAAACAAACAAATTCAATAATTACAAATCAGAAAAAGATATGATACTATACATTTACACAGCAATACATTAACATGAAAACTGGAGTCACAAAAGATTAGACTAACATTTAAATTAGTAACATTGGAAGAAAAGTATCACCAGTGAAAGAAGCTACATTAAGTCTACATACTAAGTACTACACACTAATAAATTGAATAAACACTCCACAAGAATAAAAGTTCACTGTATTTTTTAGGTGGTTTCACAGTATATCACTTCTTCCTCCTCCTTTATTGTGACTTACTCTACTGTCAGGAGTACACAGAATTAAAAACAAATGTAATGTATGTCTTATATACTTAGACTGTGATTACTATTGGGGATTTCTTTGTCTCATAAAATGATGCAATATATGAAGGAATCAGAATGTAAACCATATATATTATATATTATTGTGAAAACTGCAGTGTAGTAAAAACAGAACTTAAAAATAAAGATTTACTTTAACAGTTCTTCCTTTTCTGCTACCCACCAGAAAACTGGTAATTGTGTCCTTTCTCCCCAGAATTCACACTTGTGACGATTAAAATCCAGTTTTGTTCATTAAAACCAAAGTAATGAAAACAAAGAAATCACCAAATAATCCAAACAAATCCACAATTACAAAAATGAATTCAGTGATGTTATTGGATTGTTTGGTTTCAAATTAGTAGAGGGTAACCACAAAAGTAATGTTGTAACTAATTATTTTTTGGGGGGTAACTGTAATATTATTACTGAAATGTATTAGTAATTAGTTACACTACTAGTTACTGAGGAAAATGATATTATTACTGTAATATTATTAATAGTAATGAGTTATTGCCCAACACTGCATAAAATACTCAAAGTATTTAAGTATTGAAAGTATTCTAATCTTCTATTGCACAAGTAAGAATTGTAATAAATTGTTTTCCCCTGTGCCATTGACTTCCATGGTTGCACACAAACTTTTCAACTTTAATTTAAAACAGATCAGTGAACCAGTGTTCATTCCCATGTTCATGGGACTGTAGTTTATTTTTCAGTCAATCCCAGATACATCTTCCATCTTCTGTAAATCAAGCTCCAAATGCATATTAATCAACCACTGGAAATAGTCCACGAGAAATGCACTTTTTACTCCTGTTTGAGTAATACTCTGTTTGAGTAATTGCTTTAAACTGCAGTTGCATTTGAATTTAAAGATTTACGTCTTCAGCAGGCACCAATGGATTGAGTGTCACAGACAGAGTAGGAAAGTCGTAACGTATGAGGAGACAAACAACAACCAACACAGTTTTTTTATTTATTTATATCACTATTACTAAAAACTGCCAGTTTTAATTTGTCTTTTCTATCTCAGCTGTTTCATGATCCCGATGGTTTTGGGTTTCGTAAGAAAGCCAGGATGTATATCAACGACCTGTGGAACATTTTAGATGTTCTTTCCATCCTCCTCTTTATCATCGGCCTCATATTTAGGTACGTTTCCTTGCTCCCTGATGATCCCTTTAGGCCATGGAAGTGGCCACCACTTTATCTATGAATCACCAAGTCTTTTCTATTTCAGGCTGACGACTGAGCTGTTCTATGCGGGTAAAATCCTCCTCTGCATCGACTTTGTGGTCTTCTGCCTCCGCCTCATGGCCATATTCACTATCAGTAGAACCCTGGGACCCAAAATCATCATAGTCAGGAAGATGGTGAGAGGGCTACATACAAATACAATGAACGCCGTCCTGATGTAATGTGGGAGCAACCGTAGAGCACAAAATGCTACGCTCCAAAACACCTTTTATCTAATACAAAAAGAGGCTTCTGCCTCACTGGGCCTCCATCTGGTGTCTGCAGATGATGTACACTTTGTGTTAAATAAAAGGTGGTGAGTGTTACAGCTGGTCTGTTTGTTACCGCACTGGATATCAGTCAGTCAAACCCTTTAAGATGGGATGTGTTTTCAAGAAAAGCCATTATTGTTTGTGCAGAAATTATATCTGGAGAAACATGGCAACATTTCAGAAACTTGCCACTGCAAAATATATCAATTGTTAAAAATGTAGCCTAATAAAAGTCAACCACTAGAAAATAAACTCTCTGCTGTACATACATTACCTGTCAGTGGTTGCAGTATTCAGATTAATTTACATTTTTGTCCTCCAGATGATGGATATGTTCTTCTTCATGTTCCTGCTGAGTATCTGGGTGGTGGCGTACGGTGTGGCCAAACAAGGCATCCTCATCCACAATGACAATCGGCTGGACTGGATCCTCCGAGGGGCAGTGTATGAGCCGTACCTCATCATATTTGGGAATTTTCCTGCAAATATTGATTGTGAGAGGAGATAAAACATTATATTCATTTGTTTTTTTACTTGAAACACTGTAGTTTGTGAAGTTAAAGTGACTAAATATGTTAAGTATACATATTATCATCAGGAAAACACTTTCTTTGCTTTTTTGCAGATGCTGAATTTCAAATAGACTCGTGCAGCATGAATGGCACCGATCCTCTGAAGCCCAAGTGTCCGGTGCTAAATGAAAACCAAACACCAGCCTTCCCTGAGTGGCTCACCATCATCATGCTTTGTGTTTATTTGCTCTTTGCCAACATACTTCTGCTCAACCTGCTCATAGCTATCTTCAAGTAAGTTCTTTGAGGCTAAATTCAGTCCTAGTTTTAGTAGTGTGAGTTTCTCTGCAACATGCTGTCACTGCACGTCATCCTCTGTCTCTCTGTGTTGCTGCACAGCTTTACGTTCCAGGAAGTTCAGGACAACACTGACAGAATATGGAAGTTTCAGAGATATGAGCTAATTAAGGAGTACCACAGCCGCCCTGCTGCACCCCCTCCTTTAATCATCCTCAGCCATCTTTACCTCTTCATCAGGAACATGGTGCTGTGCAGGCCTCCCATTGTGAGCAAAGAGTTTAGTAAGTATTATAGCCTAATAATGAAAGTAGACTAAAAACCAAAATAATAAATAAAAATCTAAGCACAGCATTCAACCCTTTAGCCCTTTTGCAGTTGATGCTGTGACTGATTTTGGTCTCGCAGACAGCTAAGGATTTTGTTTTTGGCGTTCCTACATCACTCCAGTTTTCTTTAGGGCGTACCTGTAGAGATTTTAATGTGGTTAAATGTCCCCTTTCTGGTGTAACTCAGTCCCAATTTGTCAGTAATGGAAGTTCTTGTGTCCATGTGCATAAACAGTAAGGCGGTGAAAAAGCATGTGACACTGTTTTTCAGAGAACAAGCTACCTGTGAATGAGGAAGAGGAGCTGTTGTCCTGGGAGGCCTTGATGAAGGACAGATACCTGCTGTCCACGCAGCAGGAGCAGAGCCAGAGCATGGAGCGGCGCATCCTGGACACGGCCCAAAAGTAAAATCCTGCAGGAATTAAGCCTAATGTAGCTGTGTAACAATCCATGTTACCGCTGTATATATATATATATATATATAAGATCACACTTTAAATAGGCCTGTGTGTTTTACTCGTAATGCTGAAACATACAGTCAATGTTTTCAAAGTTAACCAGACACCAACACTGTTCTTGTTTGTTTCCTGAGGGTTACCACCATACACGATCGGCTGGAGAGGGAAGAGGAGACAGGCACTGATGCTGTGGAGAAAAGACTGGCCCGACTAGAGGAGCAGGTTGTGACCTGATTTTTTTTTGTTATCACCAATGTTGCACCTGTGTCTGTAACATTTCACATTATGCTGCGGGAGCGGAGCATGATGCAGAAAAAAGATGACACATTTCTCGATGCACCCATGTGTGTTTGTTGAATGTTGAATGTTGAATGTCCCCGGTGGAAAATCTCCAACGTTGTATAAGCAGTCATCAGAAGTATCTGACCCACTTTTATTTTGTCTCATCAGGTCATCCAGTCAGCCAGAGCCCTGCAGTGGATTATGGACAGTCTGAAATCTCAGGGTTTTGGATCAAAAGAAGTACAATCACTGAGTCAGCACCTAACCTCATTATTCTTTTTGATTTACATGTTTGTTTTTAATATATGTAATTCTGCAAATATCTTACACGTCAGATCTGCTCTTGTTGGCACTTCATTCTTCCCTGCAGCATTAAGCACAACAGACGAGTCCCCTGACACCTACGTTAATACGTCAGAGAAGGAGGATGGGTTCCACGTGAACGCCCGTCAGTTTAACTACCCAGGCAGCAAACTCACACGCTTCCCCGTGCCTGAGGAGAAGGTGCCATGGGAGGTATTTCAGACATACCACATTCCACCATAAAATCACAGGCTGCTGGTCCTCAGAACGTCACTGCTAGAGTACTGTATTCACTGATGGTTTTCATTAGGAATGTCATAACAGCAACACGGATTTATGTTTTATAAAAGACCTTTAGCACAGATTTGTGTAATTATTTCACAAGGCTGCTGCTGGAGGTTGTTTTACTTTCCCAAAAACCCAAACTGTACAGTTCAGCGAACATAACATACAGAGAAATAGTGGAATGGAATTCACTCACAAATCATATTATACAACAAAATTATATATGTATGGTTTTAAAGAAATGCCAAGAGAGTATTACTTAAGTGGAAACAAGTAAGTTACTTGTAGCTACTCTTGTGTGTGTAAGGGTTCCACAAGCAATACAATTAAATTATGATATATATCTGTTAGACTATGATATTCAGTTGGAGTCTGCCTTTTTTATTTTTTATATTTTATATTTATTATTCTTTTTATTAATTGTTGTGTGTTTGTCTTTAAATTGTGTCAAAATTGTTATTTTTACAGTAAAACGTAGGTATGATGTGTTGGATGAGTAATGTGAATGTTTATATGTGTATGGTATTGTCACCATGTAAAGTATGTGGACCCCAAGAAGAAAAACTTCTGTTATGCAGAACGCAGTAATGATCTTGATAAACAGACAAACATTAATGAATTAATAATATGGTTTGGGTTTGTTGGATCTAAGTGGTTTTAATGTCCTCTTTGTTTTAGGTCAGCTTCAGCTCATACATGCCGACTTCATACGCCACTGAAGACGGTGGGGACCACGTGGATGGGTGTGTATTTACCACGTAATGTACCATACATAATGTTTGGTTGCTGTTAGTTCCTGGTGTGTGGATACATTTGCAGTCTTAAAGGGTGCTTTTGTCAAGATAACAAAAGATGTTCAAATTGAAACAAAGAATGTCAGTGTCATCTCGAATCAAATATAAAAATATATTTGAAATATATTTATTTAAATACTACAGTTACAACACAGCCTCCTCTGAGCTCTTCATCTCTTACATTTAATTTATTCTTTCTCTTTGCAGATCAGAATCAGATGCCTTAGATAATTACAGGTATGATACTAGATAAGATACACAATGTATCAAATAGCACTTTCAGTAACCGTACAAGCATGTCTTTGATGTCTGATGTGTATCTTATCTGTCATTAGAAACCCAGGAGGGAGGACGGGCATCACGGGACGAGGTGCACTAACCCGCCTTGGTGCAAATCTGAACGTAGACCTTGTGATTACACGGTAGGTCGTCTCATATCCTTTTACTGCTTTTAAAATGGTTGTTTTTGCCATCATTGGATTGCACAGCATGATTTAAGACCTCGAGAATTGATTTTTAGCTGGCGAGACAGCGAGCGATCTGTTTTGGAGTACCTCGGGGTTTGGGGTGAGAGCCAAGGAACCTTACTTTTACCTGGGGTGAGTCCAACTGTTTGTCCACTTCAGCTGTTTTTTTGTTTTGTTTTTACTTTTTGAGCTGTTCACATAAATGTACGGTTGTGATTTTGAAAACCTTCAGGGACCAGTCCAATCTGCTGACCAGCTGCCAGCGAGTCTTAAGAAAACCATGGGAAAGAGTCTGTATGAAAAAATAAATGAAAAAGTATCAGAGGGAATAAAGGTAAGACACTTTGCTTTATAGAGTAGAGCTTGAATGTTCCTAGAGGGAGTCAAATAATAAATACAAGTACATTTTGTGTTAAAAAAGACCTTAACGGCCCAGTGTGTCACATTTAGGAGGATCTATTGGCAGAAATTGAATATAATATTTATAGATATGTTTTCATTAGTGTGTAATCACCTGAATATAAGAATTGTTATCCTTTTGACTTTAAAGCTTTACTTTAGAATGAGCCGTTTCTATCTACAGTACAGGCAAGTCCATCATGTTGAACCGCCATGTTTCTACAGGCACCCAGAATGGACAAACCAAACACTGGCTATAGATTGGGTCTAGTTTAGGGGCCACTATAGTTTCTACACACTCTTCAAAGACGCTTTTCATTCCCAGGTCGTAAAATACTGACGTAAAGAGGTGTTCAGTTAGTTGCAGTTTGCAACTTCACCACTAGATGTCCCTAAATCCTGCACACTGTTCCTTTAAATACTTTTATTTGTATAATAATAAAAACAACAATAAAACACATGTGATGCAATATTTAAAAGACAAGCAAGAATTGTTAAAGAATAAGAACAGATTTGGTCAAAGAAGCTTTTGACGATGATTAGGTCTTGAGTTGAGCATTTAAAACACATTAACAAGTACTTATGACAATAAAAGCTCTATCACCATTAGCGATGAACCCTGAGTGAGGCACAACCAGAGCCCTTTGTCTGATGATCTTAAATTCTTTATGGAAATCTGGGTAACCTACACTTATTAGTAGCTTCCAGTTTATTAGGTACACCTAGCTAAAACTAATGCAGTCTAATACAACAGCCCTGCAATAAATCCTCAGTTTTTATATAAAAGTGTTTTAGTGAGGTGTTGAACTTTATTTTGCAGGATATAGTTTGTGGTTTGAACTGTATTGTATTCTACTGACAGGTGTTTCTATTATTTATCTTCTCAAAAGATCTTCTACCACTAAAAGTGCTGCATTTAGTTGAGGCTCTTATCAGCTCATATTAGTCAGTGCCTTGCTCAAGGACCCTTTTACAGGACACACTGGCTGTCGTGAGGGATAAAACCTGTAATCCACTGTTATTAATTGAATAACTGTTTAATTAATTAAATAAATTGGATGAATAATAATGAATTCAAAGTGCTTTTCTTGACTCTGACATTGAGGAACTTGTTGATTCTGACGTGCAGTTTCTGTGTCACTGTGTTTTAGGTGTTTGAGGGTTACGTGGACGACTGCAGGAACACAGATAACGCCTGGGTGGAGACCACCGTCCTTAATATTCACCTGGACAGAACAAGCCAGGTGATGGTAGACATCAACAACCTGGTGAGAACGAAGAATTATTTGATTTTTTTTGGCCGATATTTGTGGACAGAATTCAGGTCATGATTCCTCCTACAGTGAATATATATTTATACTCATTGTTTTGTGACGATCTCTCTCTCAGTTGGTGAGCAAACACGGGTGTTTTCAGTGGCAGGAGGTGAGCGGCAAAACCAACCTTGGCGCAAACCAAAGAGAATTTCTGCGGCAGGTTGCTGAGCTGCACAACAGGAAGTTCTGATGTTCACAACGCTGTAGCTGTAGCTGTAAACGTGCCTCTCCATTCACAGGTTTTCTTGAGCCTGTTCACGTGGCCTTTTGTTTAGGCTGACGTGGATTCATTACATTGCACTGAAATCACTAAATAAACTATATAAAGCCATATAATGTTATGCTGCTGTGAATAACAATTTGCACCGTCATACGACACTGAATGTGCTATGTGTTAGCATTTTAATGTTCACTGAGAATAAATACTCCAGGACTGCAGAGTAACTAAGTACACTCACTCAAATATGATCCAGTTTCCAGGTAATTGTACATCACACAAGTATTTCCATTTTATGCTGCTTAATACTTTATTCATCAGTACATTTCAGATACATATTCAAATATTGTTTTACTTCACTACATTAATCTGACAGTATAGCTTACTGTGTATAAAATGAGGCATTGTTACAGATGAAAATGCCCAACACGTAGATAATATAGTTGATCTATAGAAATAAATGAGACTTTTAGACTTTTTTTTATAATAAATATCTATATAATTGTGACAAAAATGTAGATCTGCAGATTCAAAAGACCGTCTTGGAACATCTCAAGTGTTCCAGAGAAGCCTTAATCCAGTTTGGAAGCTGTATGAGGTCCTTTAATTAATTATCTCAAACACACAGACCTGGACATCGTACTGGGTCAGTGGGGTGAATCTGGAGATGACTGATATGCTCCTCTGTTGCCTCGATTGTGACTGTATGATGTTATGAAGTTGGACATTGGTGATAGATAGAAGAAACATTTTTATCTTTTATACATTTGGAATGTTTTTAATTTCTATTTATTTCATCTTATAATGTATTTTTATCTTTATTTTTCTTGTGTATGATTGTATATGGATTTCCAGTTGTCATTTATGTTTCTTGAATTCAACCAGCTGCAATATTAAAATATTTACAAGGCGATGCATCAATAATAAAATAATTCACAGTTTATAATAATATCTGAAAGGGACCGTGTATATACTGTATAATGTGGACTACTAATACTTCTGTATCACTTCTGCTCTAATTTAACTTCCACCACCAACACATTTACTTTTTCTGTTCAACTTCCCTGTACTTGTTTGTGTTTATTTCACGTGTCACCTGACATAAACAAGCACTCTTGGCCTTAATAATTATTTAAAAAATAAAATAAAACTACCTAAACTGAATTGTCTTTTCTGCTTTTTGGGGGTTTAATAGAAACAAACCTGTGTTCTCTCACATTGCTCTGCAGAGAAATTAAACTCAAACTGAACACTTTTGGGGATTATCTCAGTGCAGTGAACTCATGCATATTCAGTTTGTGATCTCTTCTACAGTCGTCAGTGTCTTTGTCCACCTGCCAAGCATTTGCAGTCTAGCAGCAGTTTCGGAGCAGCCTCTGGGCGCTCATTGGCTCAGGCAGAGGTGGCCAGACAGCGCAGTATCGGTTTCACACCCTCCTCATTCCGCTGATGTTTATCCTCATTCAGATAATATAGATAATTCATCTGCCATGAAATGAGGAAAGATCATTAATTTCTCTAAATACACACACAGATTGGGGACTTTTAATGTGAAGTCGACATGTGTGATTGTAAAGTTCCTGCAGGCTCTTAAATGAAGACGTTTAATTGTGAAGATTAAACTCTGTAAACTCTGTATTCAGTCCTTCTCAGTAATAAATATGTATAATTTCTTACCCTCCCCCGGCCCCTTTATTATTGTGGTTTGTCCGGTAAGTCCCCGGCAGCGCAGCGCCATTGAAAACATACAGAAGCTATTTTTAACCACAGCTTCAGAGAGGGTAAAAACACTAAGAGCTCCCACTCTGATCGTATTTCATGATACCACAAAGCACACTGAGAGAGTCACTGCTGGGGTCTGTTATTGTGGACCACATTTAATTCAGTAAAAATATTTTGTTAACATCCAGTGCTGTTAAATTATTATTATTAATATTATATATTGTTAATATTATTATATTGTACCTATATATTATATTGTATTATAAATGTTGTACTTTTTAGTCCAGCTACCAAGCAGTAGGCTATATAAAATAAACATTAGCCCCTTTACCAGCTGTAACATTAATATGTTAACATGTACACATGGATGCATCAATAATTATAACCCAGTAATAGAATATATTGGCCTACTATAATGAAATGGTCCATACTGCATGATGAGTTTTATTTTTGGTACGAGAAAATAAGAATTTGTTTGGATATATGAACTATACATATACAACTGCCTGTATAGTAGAGGCCAACGGTAGTCTGTGTTTTATGCATTAGGGAAATCCCTTTATTCTTATATCCTCAATTCACATAAGAAAAACAAAACAGAACAAACAAAACTATTTACTTGGAAACAATAGGTGAAACCTCAGAAGGCCTTGTTCTTTGGTAGTTTGTTATAGAGTTTGCACAACTAAAGTATTTCACATAATGTTTAGTCCTACATTATTACCTCGTATTAAAGGGGCTTGAGGTTTTAATAAATCCATGATAGGGTGTTTAAAGACAGTTAAAGGAGTTGAGTAGCCTACTCATTCTGGTCTCTTTTTTAAATGATGTGATACTATGATTTTACAAGCAAGTGCATCTACCTGATGGCACTGGAGGAGGAACTATTAAGATAATTTACTCAAGTAAAATTTATTAAAATCATATTATTTACATTATTTCAAAGGTGTTTATTATTAGTACTATTTAAAAAAATGTGACTTATTGTGATTGTAATACTGTGATGTCACCTGTTACGTTTTTTCCAAACCTTTATGTTAATTATTTCTTGTGGTAAAATAGTGAGTACAAAAACACATCTCAGATAAAAACTTTAAACCATTTTCTGCAATTACTATTTTTTATTACAAGCAAGTGCATCTACCTAGGAAGTATTAAGATAATTTTGTAAAATTAATTAAAATTAATAACTGATATGGACGCCTCATTGGGATTTACCCCTTACATATTATTCACATTATTTCAAAGGTATTTATTATTAGTATCATTAAAGAAAAAAAAAAATTGTTACAAATACTGTGATTTCACCTGAATTTAAGTTTTTCCAAAAGTTCACTTTAATTATTTCTTGTGGTACACAATCTTTAAACCATAGTCTGCAGTTACTGCTTTTTATTTAAATATGTTTACCGACCCCAGTTTTCAGGTGTTGCTGAACTCATCTCTCCAATAAACGATCTTCGACGACGTGCACGCCGGGGTTTACAGGTGTCCGGAAGTGACGTAGCACGCTCACAAGACTACACCATTGGATTGGACAATAAATATATGGACCGAGAGAGAGAGAGAGAGAGAGAGAGAGAGAGAGAGAGAGAGAGGAGGGGGAGAGAGAGCAGTTTGGACATCTCCGAGGGATCCCGCGGAGCTACACGGTAATATTCTCCGTTTATTTAATGACTTTTATCCTTTATAGTGACAATAAAACCTCCACAGCTCTCACAGTTTGACTGGATCGGGTCTGATTGTTGGGATGAGTGCGCTGAGACTGTGTGTGTGTGTGTGTGTGTGTGTGTGTGTGTGTGTGTATCTGTCAGTGGAGCTGCGGTGTGTTGTGTGTGCATTAACATCGACGACGGTGTAACTGCATAACGCTGTAAACTGTTCATACTGTTTATGAATGAATGTTTCAGCCCATAATAAACACCTATAGTGGCACCCCGAGTAAAGACTGTACCACCAGGTTTAATCAGCCAAACAGATATACATATATATATTTATATATATAAAGTGGTTATTGCATACAAGTATTTAAAAAAAAAAGCTTCTCTCTCTCTCTCTCTCTCTCTCTCTCTCTCTCTTTTTTTTTTTGGTCTTCATTATGTAATCAAGTGGACAATCTTTGTTGAACAGTTTGGGTCTAGAAAAAGACCTTGTCTGTTTGAAGCAGGAGGAAATTATAGACCTCTGTGCGCTGCTGTTGCAGGAGGGGAGGGTAAATTATAGTGGGTGGTGAAGAAATGTTTGTTTTTGAGTAAGATGTTACTCAGAAAGTACTTTTTGTGTAGTATTTTTTTGACTACGTGGCTAAAACAAAAGCCCCTGGCTGGGAGAGGTTTGGCTCTGGTTTTAATATTTAGTTTTCCTCTCAGTTAGACTGCACTGTTGTTATTGAGGTTGTTATATGGTGTTTACACTTGTTTGTAAGGATTAGGGTTATAGCTAGATGTGACTTAAACTAATGCCACAACCCTGCAATAAGTCTCCATTAAGTGAACTGTTTTAGATTCAACTTGCGTTTTTGAGGCTGTAGTGGTCCAAAAACAATGCAACAATATTTTATTTTGTGATATTGTAATTTGATTTTTGTGTTTAAACCTCCAACTACACGTTAGCAGTGTTATAAATGTAAACTGTGGGCTATGACGTTGGATGTTACTGCGACTGTGGTGAATACAAATGCAGATCCCACCGTTCTGATTGCATAGAAACATTGTTTTTACTCAGATTTTATGCATATAGTCTGATGTTGTTCTTTTAAATCACTATATATATATATATATACCACCTCACTTACAGTATCACAGTGTATTGAACCATAACCCCTGTATTGTGATATGTATTCAATCACCAGACTCCTAGTAGTGCTGCAGCATCATAATGAGAGATGTTTCTAATATTTTGCCAACCCCATTTATAACAATGAGTTGAGACACCTCTCAGTCTTATGTAATACGATTCAACTACATTATAAAGCTTAACAAAGTCATAGTTTAGTCTCAAGTAAGCCCCATGTCTTGATAATAATGTCCTGAGTCAAATCCATGTCCTAAACAAGTCATAATACACCCAAATGTAATGCTATTAAAATGTTGATTGAACTGTAAAATAAGGATTGCCCTTTAAAATGTGTACTTATCTGTGACACAGTTACACTTATTTGCAACTTGTGAACCACATGTTTTTTGCATGTTGCCATCCATTTTTTCTTTGTTGACCACAGCACACACATCAGCCTCCATGCTCTCTGTGAGCAGCTCTCAGTCGGCCATCTGACACAAATCAGAGGTGATCATTCGTACGTCGTTCACAAAGACTTAATGTCACAACTGTTTTATGGTTCGTCCGCCTTTTCACTTTGGTATACTTGACAGTCAGTCAGCGGTGGAAAGCATTACACGTGTGAGCGGTGGATGCTGTGTGCTGTCACGACAGCAGCATTGTGTTCCACTCTCATTGTGCTGAGTGGGACATTTCCAGTAAGTGTCCACGTGTGTCACTAATGGCTTTGCTTCTCTTGTAACGGCTTGCCCGTCTGTGGTGCAGTCACAGGTCACACTTGGCACCAATCAGCCAAATGCAGTCCCCCACTAACAGAGTGTTGAAGGCTACACCTCTCAGGTGTTCTTTGTGTTTCTTAACTATGGCACAAAGACACCCAACACCACGTTTACGGCAAATGTGAGCAACTGTAACTGTGGGCCAGAGTTTTTTAACTCTTTTTTTTTTACAAGGACATTTTCATACATTGACATTGAACCCAAACTCTGCCACCAACAGAGAATGAGCAGATTGTTTTTCCTTTCAACAATATACAGTACGTCAGTGAGGGCGTGACTTCCGTTTCATTTCCCGAGAGATTACAGAGAGAGGGACAAGTCCAGGAATTCCCCACATTTCATTAGCAGCAATCATAGTAAGAGTGTTTCTTAAAGGACGAGGCTGGTTATATTCTACTCAGAGTCGAAACTTTTGTTTTAGTCGATCAACAGAAAATAATTTGGCAAATTTAAATTTTGTCTGTGATCAGCTGCTTTTCTGCATTTCTTTTGCATTCTTTTGAATAATATATATATATAATATTATATTTTAACTAATTGTTAGTTGCAGCTTTAATTTAATAATCTTCTTATTGTCAACAAATTGCATGAAAAGACCCAAACGACCAACCTATTGCAGTGACAATATATAATGTAGTGTATCGTTCTGTGCCGCAGAGCTTAAAGACACATCAGTGAGCCACACTGTTACACTGGGTGACATGTTCCCCTACCACCACAAATATGGGCACTGTAGTTTATTTTGGCTCAGCCCCATATATACCATCCTAGTGCCAGATATACTCACTAGCATACCGAATGTGTATTAATCCGCAACTGAAAATAGTCCCCAGCAAATGTGCTACTGGTCGTGTTTGAGTAACGTTTCCTAAACTCTACAAAGCCCAGCTGTTTCAGAAAACGGTCGAGCCTTTGTTTTTTTCAGAAATGAACATATATATTGATGTTGAGAGAGTTAATTCTTGACCTTGGAAACAGTAGTCGACAAAACAACATCATCGCAAAGTCTATTTCTGTTCTTGAGCTTGCAATCTTATCACGCGACCTTCATCAGCAGATGAGGTTTGCCCAGTTGTCATGATATTCAGATTTCAACACTTTAAACTCCTCCATGTTGGCCTTAAATACTTTGAACCCAAAGATTTAAGAGTTCAGTAGAAATTAGTAGAGTGTCACAGACAGGATAGAGAAGTGGACTGAAAGACATACTAACAACATTTGAGAGGATTTTCATGGGATTTGTTGACAATAAGAAAAATAAGAATGCCACTAGCCTTATCCTATAAGTGGTTCAACGCTCAAAATCCCCTCTTCTAGAAGAAGTGGGTCACTCTGGTGCTGCTGTTGCGTGGCATGTTTGTCCAGTTGTCAAGAGTACCTGCACATCTGAGCGGTTGAGTGCCACGTCGAGCAGAGCGTCAGCAGAGACATAGGAAGGGCAGGCCGGTCCTGATGCTGGCGTACAGACAGGAAGCTGTATTTTATGTAATTGACATGTGTAGCAGCAGCAGCAGCAGTGTGGCCCTGCAGCTGGTCTTATCTCTCTAATCCCAGCCCCGGAGACTCGGCTTGTTTACTTTTGGTCACATTTATATAGCGTCAGTGTCGCGTTCAATCGGGCTTAATAAATAAGCTCATTGCTGTATTTCATAAGATGAAACCACATTTAAGAAAATAGTATAAAGGTTTTATGTTTTATCTGTCATTAGTGGTTTGCTGCCATCGATCCATCACAGCCATGAGAAAAAGGACTACATTAGTTACTCCCCACACTCTTGATTCACCCCCAGAGGTGTTTTCACTCCATCATTCGGATGTTAGCTTTGATGCCATTTTAGACCTTTTTCACGGCATCCATTTTGATATGAAACAGTAGGGTAAACACAGTTGTTACCAATGATACTGGTTAAAGCTTCTGTTCATGTTAAACAAAGTCTGGGTGCTGCATTTGTGTATGTTGGCTCACTGGAAAGGTCTTGCTACACTAAATTGAACAGAAACTTAATTAAATCATTGCTAACACCTTTGTTTACCCTACTGTTTCATGTCAAAATGGCTGCTGGGAAAAAGGTCTACAGGCTTAAAAACAATTGACATTGTCCAAAATGTTTGAGTGCCCAGTTTGGAATCAGTGTTGTTTGATGTCATGGCACCAAATTAGAGAAAATATACAGGGACAATATCTTTTACACCCAGCTAGTACTGAAACAGTAGATTGTTAATCATTTTTGATAATAAACTATTTGTCAATTATCAAGCAAAGACCCTCAAAATTCTCTGGTTTCAGCTTCTCAAATGTGATAATTTCTTTCTCTTTCTCTGTTTTGTGTCACTGTTTATTGAAAACCTGCTGGGTTTTGGACTGTTGGTCGGACAAAACAAGAAATTTCAAGACATTACCTTGCTCTGTGGGAAATTTTATGTTATTATTGTAATATTATTCACAAACTTTTGACTTTTTATAGACTAAAGGATTATTTAAATAGTTGAAAAATGCTAATTATCGTAACAGTCCTACACCCAACACAGCAAATCACAACAAATGGACAATAATATAAAGCTGTATATTAAATAAATGTGGAGCTGAACAGTGATTAATAATAATCACATGTGCTGAATGTTCATATTGCGTGCACGTACGGCTATTGAGGGGCATTTGAGTGGAAAAAGCCAAACAACTAACGTAAAGGAGGGATGTGAACATGAATGCATTGCCCCCTTTCCTCCCGTATCCCTCTTTATCTCTCTTCTTCTCCCCCCCCCCCAGGCCCTCTCTTCCTCTCCTTCCTCCTGACTGACATTTCTGTAATGACATTGTCTGTGCTCCACAGGCCCTGCCTCCATCCCATCCTTAGCTTACTGTGCGCCACACGCAGGGCCAGCTTGTCACACCGAGAGCCATCCTGGCACTCCTCACATCTATATCAGACCACTAAATGCCAATAACGACAACTCAGCTTGATTAAGAAAGTAAGCATCTTCCATCTTCCGGGCCCCTCTGCTCTGTTGGCATCCGCCGGAGGTAGAGTTGCCGTTTGCCAAAAGGGTTTATTGGACACACTCGCAGACGCTCTGCTGGTCAGCCTGTTTTAGGATTGGGTTGAGAAGTGGGTTAAGCCGCTCGTCTCTTTATATTTGGGCAGGGGTATTACAGTAGTGACTGTGAAGGGTTTAGATTAACTCAGCATTGTTGAACCCTAAGTGTGGCTGGGCTTTGCGGCTAATATTATGCAGGCTTTACGTCCTGGAGCAATGTTGGGTTACTTATGAGTGCCCAGTCATATGTAGTAAAACGATGCGTTTATCTGTACCTTTTTTAAGTTTTGAATGCGGCCAAAGACCATGAAAAATCTTCACAGGAGACCCATTTTACATGTTAGGTGAAAATGTGGATGATTATTTTCTTACAAGCTACAATGTTTTAGTAGTGTGTGTGCTTTGGTTTGTGTGTATGTACTGTATTCACGCAACTGCACATGCCTTTAAATGTACTTCTCTCTGGTGATGTGTCTGCTAGCTGAGCTTCTATAATTACCACAGCCTGCGGCGCCTCATGGGGAGCATATTAACACACACGAGTGGAGGAGCAAGAACCAGAGCACATGCACAAGTCATACAGACTATATATTTGTATGTGTGTGTGTGTGTGTGTGTGTGTGTGTGTGTGTGGTTGTTTGAATGTTGAATGTGTTTGCAGTATCTCTGACCTCTGATGTTGTGCATCTGTAGAATAATATGTGATTAGAAAAGGATGCATTGTTACTCATAGATCAATGGTATAATGCGGCCTTACGTATTCATGAGTGACGCTCGTCTAATGCAACAGGGACTAGACACAACTAGAGCAAATAGTTGATCATCAGAGAAATTATTGGCAACAATATTGATTGAATTGAATTAGTTTAGAAAATTCATCAACATTCTCCAGTTCAATCTTAAAAACTTTTAAATTTCTGTTCTTTTATAGATTTTTAAATTGAATCTGATTGTTGCAAGAACAAAATGAGTACTTTGAAGATGTGGGAACTTTAGAAGGGTATTTTCTGCTTTTTTAATATTTTATAGACTAAACAATTTAACACCTAATCAGTTCATTAATAGAATAATTGGTCAGTTAATTGACACTGAAAGTAAGTATTACTTGCAGCTCTAAACACAGGTGGAAAACATACTAAAAATCTGTGATAAAGGAACATTTATCTGCCCTCTTAATAATTAAAAGTGGGTTGTTTTGTGAGTTGGTAATTTAGTTCTTTCTAATATTTATGCCACTGTATTACAGTGCACACTTTACATACAGCGTGTGCTCTGCCCTGCAGTCTCCTCTACAGTTGTAACCTCACATATTCGTCTAACAGCACCATACACCCCCAGCTACACAGCAGTAATCTCAGGCAGACCACAACTGCCTGCCACCCACTGCAGCCCCACACTCCTCCTCATATCCTCCATCCAGGGATGTAAGGAGGAGGTGAAGTGTATGCGAACACGACATCCCAGTGTGTGTTCATTTCCTCCCACTTCGATAATTCTCTTTAGTGAAATAATTAGGAGCAAGAAAAGCTGTTGAGCCTTCATAACATTTTATGTTATCTAAGACTTGCTGCTGTGTTCTGTATTATAGCTCTGCACGCAATCCCATAAATCACGCTCGGGATTACCAGGTGCATACAGTTGGGGGGGGGGGTGGCGACGGCACAGGCTTTCTGTCTGCTGCTTCTCATCTGTTTACCCGTGCAGTCTACTCTGAACTCACAATAAAGAGAGGGAACAAGGATGGATGGATTGTTGTGGTGCGGGCAGAATCCTCCGGGAGTGTTGAACAGTCATTGTTATGTAATTTCCTTTCAGCGCGGATTGGTCAGGCCGAGGTTGTTGGTGGGCTCAGCACGGTAATCTCACAAGCATTATCTGTCTCTCAGAATCAGTGGTTGTTGTGTGCAGGACTCTCATCCATGTCTGCCTTTGTAAATCCAATCCACCAGACAGGCCGGCCTGTTTCTATCATCCATCTTAGGCAAACAGGGTTGTCCTTGTGCATGAAGTCAACATACTCGGGGACCAGTCTGTTCTCATTAGTTTAGGTATTTCCTGAACTCATCTGACTTTCTCTCTCCTATTCTTTTATCCAGTGGCCGACCAGTTAGCTCTGGTCTAGGGGTGCAGACGGTACCAAAAAAGCATTTGGCCATACAACCTTTATTACAAGGGTTTTTGTACAGTAAAAATTAAGATAAGTGTTAATAATTTCAGATTTGGCAAGTCGGGGAGATATCTTGTAGGGAAAACTGACCCCTAAGAATAAATAAATTAAATAAAGCTCTTCTCTACAGAGGCAAAGATGAAGTACTTTAATAATTACTTTGAAATCAATCTAATAAAATAAATTATTTAAGTTGTGTGATTCAAAAGCATCTTAATCCCTCAAAATCATGTGAATTCCACTATAAAGCCATAAGCTGAGATGGCGTTTAACATTACTGTTACTGTGCTAACCTAACGCTACCTTAGCTGTTTTTACTGACTGTTTTTACATTTTACTGCCGGTCCTTATTTATGTGGGCTGACAAATTAAATGACCAAGATGGCCGTTCCTCAGAACTACAGGAAATGGCAAACATTAGTTAGATTAGCTTTGACCAAGGATAGCCGTGGCTATCTCTTGCCAGCTAGCTTCAGCTAATGTTAACTTGAGTTAGCTTTCTAGTTTAGTTGGCTTTTTGGTTTCTTCTTTAGATGTGTTTTGACAATTTTATATGTTGCCTTATTTTTAAATAATGTATTTTGACCTGAGATTAATTTACTGTAAGCTTCAGATTTTTTTAAATAGCTTTTTTTAGGACAATAAAGTCCTGTAATGTACTACTATTACATAATAAGTCTTTCTCTCCATTACCAGCTCACTGCCGTACAGGTGAACAGACATTAAAGTGAACATAGACTGAGAAATGAGATAGATTGATTGATTCAGTTTACTCTAACAGAGTATCTGGTCTGTCTATGTCCGACCGTTGCTGTGCCAACAGTAGACCTTGAGCCGATCACAGTGACAGAAAAAGGCTTTTATTGACAGTTTAATTGCTTTGCACACTGTTTTCAAGTTTACCTCATTGATTGTCTTAGAGGTTGCATTCTGCAGTCACACAACTTAGAACTACCATGTACTTTTAATGGAGTACAGAGAGTGTACTCGAGTACAGTTTTAGATACGGGTGGTTTGTATGAGAATTGCCTTTTTTTTCCTGCTCTTATTTTACTTTTAAATTGTATTTTCAACTTTTAATTTCACTATGTTTTTTGTTTGCTGTAGTTATTTTACAGATTCATTAAGCTCTCAAGTGCTAATAGTACGTTTTCTATACTAATGTTGAGTTTCAGTACCATACCAAAACAGTACCTGCTCTGATAAATGCAAATATACAAAATCCGTTTTTCATTTCATAAACGACAACCTAATTGCACAAGGACTTTACCTACATAAAATAGTCTAAAAGTGGCAAATTTTAGATATACATTTTGGTATTTAGCTAATTTTTATAAGCGGCACGAAGGAAACGTGCCTAGTGGCTCATAATATAAAGAGATATCTCCAAAATCTGAACTTTTCAAAAACTTACTTACTAGAACATTATTTTCAATCAATAACACAATGCATTTTGGACTATAAATCTACCAACGTTTTCTTATCTTTAATTAAAATGAGCAAAAAGAGCCCCAAAAGTTAAAATGAAAGATTAAAAAAGTTGCCTAAACATTTAACATTTAATTTTGTTTTACATGTAAAGCAAAAACTATTTGAAACTAATAAAAACTAATATATGAAAAAGAAGAACATATAATCATTCATCTGTACAATGTCTATCTTTGATACTGGCTGTACTTATGTGACGCTTTCAATCACTTGTATTGGAGAGAGGGTTTTTGTGTTGACGTTGCCAGATTTGATTACTTCTTCCACCTGTACTTACTCATAATTTAATGTGACCCAGTATGACATGTCAACATACTGTAAGACTGAGCAAATCTCCATGGAGGTCTTATTTATTAGTCTGTAATCATAGATGTGTGTGTGTGTGTGTGTGTGTGTGTGTGTGTGGGCCAGCGTGTCTGTACCTGGCCACTGCATGCGATGGCAGATTGTAAAGGTAAACCACTGTAAGCTGCGATGGTGCTTTTTCTCTTATTAATGCGGGGGACACAGGAGCTGTCAGTGCTGTTGTTCCGCTGCTGGTGAAATAGTAATGAGTGTGTATAACGGTGCTGAGCCAGTGTGGTTTACAGCTCTGTTGCACTTGGAGGCGAGGCCAGGGCACATGGAGCACTAACTGGCTGTACATCATGTCTGTGTGGCCGGTGATGAAGACAGAACAAGAGGCTTCGGCCATCGCTGTGATAAAGCTAATTTAGAGACTTGAGGTCAGACTCTTTTTATATCTTTGGTTCGGACATGTTTAAGAAGTGGTCTGGAATTTTTCTTGACCATCTAATACATCTGAGTAAGGATTAATATCTGGTTGTGGCTATTGTTTAGATTAGACAACCTATATAAAGGCTTGTAGTAAGTTAGATTAGGTTATGATTCATGGGCAATTTGTGGATGTAATTAATTTTTTTAAACTAGATCTTATATTAAGAGATGAGACGATGATGGAAAGATGATGGATTTTGACACTGACCTGTGAAACACTGTGTGGAGGCTGAAGTTGCCAACTATTTTGATAATTGATAAATTGGTAATTTTTCAAGCAAAAATACCAAACTTTCTCTGGATTCAGCTTCTTAAATCAGCATATTGTTCTATTTTATGTTTTCTATTTTTGTAGATTAAATAGTTTTTGGCTTTTTGACTGTTGGTCAGACGAGACATTTGGAGATGGCACACTGTGCTCCAGTTTTTTTTAACCTTTTTCACTGGCTAAATGATTGTCAGATTATTATTAAAGTAGTTGCATCCTTAGTGTGAATTTCAGATTCAGTTCATATTTTGAGACAATCGTTTCCCTACATAGGAATATATATAAAATGTTACCCTCCACTGATACTGTGTTCTTAACTTCACTTTGCTTGGAATAGTTTCTGATTTATTTGACAAAAATGTCCTTTATGATCGATGTACTTTAGTTACATTACATATAAATCTTAAATGAGGATTGTTAGTTTGATTCTACAGACTTTCTAATAAGAATAAAACCATAACACAATGTTAATCACTCATTATGTTGCAGCTGTAAACAATCTAGTGATTGGTGATTGTTAAAGACTTCAATCACTTCTGTGGCATAACAAGCAGTGGTATGCTACAGAGTATAGCATTGACCAGCACACCGCATATTAACACAGTCGGAAGCAAACCAAGGCACAGAACAGCATCACCTCAAGTAGTCAGGCAGGTGGCTTGTCCATGTAATTGCGGCAAAAATAAATATGGCAGATGTTTGGCTCAGCAGAGGTGAGTTAGGAGGGCCCGAGAGGCCATGATGATCACAAAATAACTGTTTTATAGTCTTATTATAATGAGCTTTGCTTTTACTTTGTGATTTATCTCGTGATCAAAAGAAAAAGGGTTTTTTTTTTCATCTCAAGCGATGACTGATAGGAACATAATGAATGTTTCACATACTGTACTGAAAGGCATTTTCTACCTGAGAAAGCTGTCATCAAAGTAGAAAATGAATACACTCAGATTTCAGCTGCCCTGCTTGTTATTTGAAACTTTTAATTAAAGCTGAATTAATTCAAATATTTTTAGCGAAATTGAAGGATGGAAGACATATGATGAGAGAAAATTTAAAGCCAGCTCTCACAAACGTAGCCCTGGCTCACTAAAACATCTGTGGGTTTTTGATATGGAACCTGTGATTCATATTCATGCATTATTTGTTAGATAGATAGTCCTCACAAATCAACACTGCTTTGATGAGTTTAAAGTAAATGCAATCAATATTTGTTAAAAGCACTACCCCTAGGATAGCCTTTTAAAAAATTAACTGCATATTTAAAACACTGGAAAGCCTCTTCAGCTTCCTTCTAAGTCACTGATTCTGACTAATTTTGGTTTTACAGGATCCTTTGGCTATGTCTGATAATATCCTTAAATTGTATCACGACTATGTATCACATTTAGTTCAGGGTTTCATTAAAAATACTTAGTTGGAGTGAGTTGCTCACTAGTTTTCATAGTACAATGTGCCTTTGCTTGTTTCCATATAAGCTCAGAGGCTTGTGATCTGCTGACCTTTGGAATTTCAGCTATAGAGCGGAGCTAG
Organism: Dicentrarchus labrax; assembly: GCF_905237075.1. Lineage (NCBI taxonomy): Eukaryota > Metazoa > Chordata > Actinopteri > Moronidae > Dicentrarchus > Dicentrarchus labrax. The sequence continues at coordinate 13,534,412 of NW_026136706.1, forward strand.
ATGTCCTCGCTAAGCAAACAGCTCAGGTATTTGAATTCCTTGCTCCTATGGATACCTAATGTCTCACTCTATCTCTCTTCGCCAATATTTAACTAGAGCTGTATATTTGGGAATGCCCCGGCTGTGTTTTTGTGCGTGTACTGTGTACATGTTTACAGGAGTGTGTCTTCAGCGGCATGGCAAGAATAACAATTCCGGTCTATACCCACTCCTGTTCTTTTCAGATCCAGAAGAATGCTTGACATTGTGTCCATTTTGGACTTTGCATCACAAAGGTGTAGTTTAAAGAGATCCAACAATCCGCCAACTACACTCACCATTCCCCAATGTCAGTCCCATTAGAGCCAGCATCCTCGGCCATCTGCACCGTGACTCATTTGACTGTCATTTCACGCCATTTATAGGCTGTGTTTGGAAGTCTCCCCCTCAGCCTCGCCCCGGGATACCAGTCCTCCTCCTCTGGTGTCCCCTGCTGGGGTGTGGCTTGAGGATGGAGAGTGGACAATGCTGCTCCAATATCCCAACCCCCGACCCTCCATGCATCATTACATTCAGCACTACTCCCCCCCTGCCGACATCATCATCTTCCCCAGAGGTTTAGGCTTTTAACAAGAGGATGGGGTGGAGCATCTGTTCCCCAAGCCTTTCCTTTCACCCGCAGGCCCTCCCTCTCAATCAATCACTTTTGATATACCCCCCTCTGGTTGCGGTCAGTATCAATCTCTGCCATTAACACTCACAAACACACATACATACAGACAGACACAGCAGAGTTGCACCCCCCTTTTCTCTCCAGTCCCAGTCTCCAGATTAACTGGTGACTCAGCCGTTCAGTCAATTTTCTTTAATGTCACCCTGAAAATGATGCAGATGGCATTACCTATGTTGGTGCTCCAAATGTGCATTTTAGACACAATGCAGCATCTTCCTTCATGCCATTTTTCAGTCTCCACAAAGTTTAACTTGTCACTCACTTTATCCCTGCTCTGTGTGTGTATATGCAGGTGAGAAGCAAAAAGGAGCCAAACCTGAGCCCAGATCGCAGTCTGCAAAACCTGTGAGATGCTCAGAAACCACCTGACAGGTCAGTACGTGTATGCACACGCATACAAAAGCCTGCACACAAATGCAAAAATGTGTAGAGAAGTTGAACGGCTGAATGAAATGGTTTTACTTCAGCTCATTCTGGAGTGTGAGAGATTGTGAGAGACATTAAATGACCTTTTGAGGAGAGTAAAGAATGGTTCTTCTGACATTCTGTCTCTGACCTTTTTGATTTTTCTCCGACTGTCATAGTCCTTCAACTCTGAACAGCTTAAACTTTCTTATTCCCCCTTGAGTATGGACTCCTGTCAGGTGGTTTGATTTGAGATTCGAGTGCTCATCATCATGAAAAGCTTGGCAAAATAGTCAAATTCAGTCGTACAACAGTATATGACCAATGGTTTTCATGCGTATTTCATCAAATACTAAAGTCTGACAGTTTACAGTAGACTAGTTATTAGCTTATGAAGAGAAAGAACAGCTGCGCAGATAATTTACACCCTGTGGTGAAAATCACAAGGTTAATCATACTAATTTAATTTTTATTTAACTACAGAAGCAGGTCTGAACTGTGTGTGCATGTGTGTGTGAGCCGGATGTGACCTTGGCCAAATTATAAACTACATTAAAGAGAATTTTCACAAAGAAGGGATTGGGTTATTTGGTTTTATGTATGGATTAATTAGTGACTAATGGCTTTATTAATAGGTAATATGTAATTTATGCTAATAATTTATGAGTCATAAGTCAAAAGTGTCGTCCTAGAGGAGGGTTCATTGGAACCAAAGGGATTTTACACAACCTTACCTTGTTGTAATGGATGCCTTATATCTATAAAGCATTCCTAAATGTATTTACCATTAATAAAGTTATTTGTTACAACATGTCATCATCAATCATTGTTCTACCTGTAATTACCTGCTACATAGAAACAGTTCACCTGAAAATAAAATTTGACATTGTTGTTATAGAGGATTCCCTCTGTGGTGCCACACTGGACTACAAATTAAGATCCTTAATATGGTTTGTACAGTGTTTTTTGTTGTATTTAGAGCTGAAACGATTAGTCGAGTATTTGATTTGATTTGACAATCAATTAAGTTATTTTTCAGACAGAAAATACCAATCTCTTCTCTCTCCTTCCAGCTTCTCAGTTGTTAGGATTAGCTGCTTTTCTCTGTTGTGTGTGTGATAGCAAAGAAGAAATTGAACCTTTGGGTTTTAAACTGTTGGTTGGAGAAGAGATGTGGCTTTAGGAAATTGTAAGGACATTTTTCATGTTATTTTTAGTCACAAATGGATAGCCCATTCTGGAATACTTGTTACAGTGTGTAGTCATATGTGGGATGTTGATACAACTGGCTTGGAGAGAACTGATTACTGATTTGGCACAAAGGGATTTCTCTTGTGCAGAAACGGCCTGTCCTACTTACAGAGACGCCACCGCAGCCTAACCTGCTGTTCCCAGCTGGTTCTGCTTTGAAATACATCCCCCCTCTCCTCCTCCCTTCTCCTCTTCATCTCTCTTTGCTCCTCCTCTCAGAGTCTGTGCAGAAGGCTCCACCTCTCCTGCTACCCCCCAGCCCCCCCTGCCGTCCCCTCCTCCTCTGCTCTTTGAGCCGCGTCCTCTCTGCGTCAGACAGCTCCATTCATGAAAAGTGTGACGTGAGCAGGTCTTCAGCGACCCGGTGACGCTCCCGGCCACCCACTCACAGCCCAGGTGCTGCGGGAGTTAGAGGAATGCCTGTCATTCTCCAGCCTCTGTCTCCCCCTCTCCCTGCTTTTCATGTTGTTTTTCTCCATCCTGACTGTCAGCTCAGTCTTTCTTCCCCTGGCTTTTTTTTTTTCTATCCGTCCCTGCCTCTGAGCTGAGAGAGGACCATGAATCTGAGCTCTGTCTGCTGTGAGTAATCTGCTGAAGCTGTGTCTTTGCCGAGTGGAAGCTGGTGTGATGTGGAGGTACTTCTCCCGCTTGTATGTTTGTCTCTGGTGTTTTTCTTTGATTTTTCATGTGTGTATGTCTGCAAGGAGACATTCAAATGTGTGCATAATGTGTGTGTTGTTTGTATGTGGATCAGCTGTCAGTGTTTGTTCAGTAGCAGTGCTGCAGGAGTGTGTTGAGTGGTCATGCGTCGGTGCGTGCAGGAGCTATTTTAGGCTCAGCGGTGATGCTGCTGCTGCTTTTTGATGCAGTACTTCTCGGTGCCCTCTGAAGGACAGGTTGAGATGTAGGTAAAGGTATAGACCAACAGAACTAACCCTCAACCTTGTGATGTAGCAGCCAAATGATACTCTGAGGCATTATAATGCTGGTGGTTCACAGATGATGAGACTTTTTTGGGGACACACGCACAGCCACGGTTATTTTACTATGTTCATACACACAAATCACATTCACTTTCCTTTTGCAGTGTTTTATTTGGCCTTATTTAACTCTACCTCCGTCTTTGTCCATGTTCCCCCCCTGCCTGCTTTACCATCTGACTTTTCTCCCCCACTTTGCACCTTCATCCATCTCTTTATTCACTCAGATTGGCAGCAGGAAAGCTCTGTGTGTGCCCACCTCTGTCCTCTGCTACTAAGCATGTTTATGTAACTGCACTGGATGAGTAGCCGGCAGCCGGGCTTTAAAAGAGAGGAGGAGGAGGAGGAGGAGGAGGGGAGAGCTCCATCCATCCATCCATTCTCCACAGAGCATTTAAAATAATGGCTGCATATTCATATCCATGAGGAGTTTGCCATTTGGATTTTTTTCCCTAAAGTGTCACACTTCAGCTGCTTGGGGTAAATAATTTAATACTAAAACATAGCTGAGGTACATGTTGAGTTTTTTTTAAGGGCAAGCAGTTGTAGTATGAACCCAGGAGGTAATCGAAGCACTAATGTGTATTGATTTCTTGGCTTTCTGCTGTGGCAGACTCTGTCTTTAGGCAGAAGAAAAAACATGTAGGACAACATTTCGTCTTGTTAGACTCACATGCTCCATTTTTTATTTATTTTTTGCTCCATAGTTCTGTGTATTTTCATGTTGCAGACATTAAAATGGTGTCAGTCACAGCCAGTCTCCTGCAATATGCGTGTTTGTCTGTTGTGTCACTTTTTGTGTGTCTGTCTCTCTCCCCGGCCCTTGTTGTTGGCGGGCCAGGCAGGCCGTCCCTATTAAAAGAGCACAAGGGGGATTGTTGTGGCAGCAGCTGCTCTGGTGTGCAGTGTTGAGTGTGTTTTTCTGTGTGTGTGTGCTGTCTCCTGGCCGTGTAGGGCAGACAGGCCCAGTTCACATGGAGCCGGCTCCTCTTGTGTCCTTTGTTGTCGCTCTGGGAGTCTTTCCCATTGGAGCGTGGTCGGTACAGTATCACGCCGCAAGCAGCCACAGCAGTGGCAGAAAAGCAGTTTCTCCTTCTCCTTTTTTGTCTGTCCCTCATTCATTTTTCTCCCCTCTCCCTCTTTTCTGTTTCCAGCCGCGAAATGTTCTCCCTTGTTCATAACCCTCCGTATCCTTTTCTGTCTCCCTAATCTGCTTTTCTTCCTCTACTTTTCTCTGAGCTATTCTTTCACTCCACTGTCTCCTTGGCCCCACTGTCCCTTTCTGTCTGTTTGCATTCATCATCTATCTGGATGGATCTGGTTAGCATTCATAAATAGAGCTCTGTAAAGCTTTATCGTTAAGCATCGCTGGGAACAAAGACTCTGCTTGACTGAAAAGGCCAATATTGAAGCTTTTCAGAGCAGAGTATGTGTGATAGTTGCAGGCTTTAGGAGACTGTGTGTCCTGGTTGCAGTTCTGGCTGCAGCCTCACTGAGAGGCTGGGAGAATGAAGCTGGAGGGAGTGTGTGACGCGTCGATGGCGCACACTCTTTTCTTCAGTTATTTATTTTCTCCAGTTCTGGCTGGTACCGGCTGAGGCTATTTGAGGAGCAAGTTATGTGTGTGTGTTTGGAGTGCTAATTATCCACAGCCATGTCAACCCTGTGTTTGAGTGTATACCTCTAGAACGCGTCGGTCAGCTGGACTCTGCAAGTATGAATTTGGTTTGTTGAACCACACAGTCACACGTTGATATTTTGGACTTCAGGAGGAGAAGCCGAGGTGTAGCTGTTTTTGTTTCTTTACACACTCTTTCATCATTTTATCAGTCAACTCTCTCTCTGGCAGTTTCATTCATCCACCTGACTGCCCTCCTCCTCCTCCTCCTCTTCCTGAGAAATCCAGACTTCATAACAAAATCAAGCATATTTCAGATGATCCTACCTGGCACTTTCCCTGTGGCTTCGGCAGGAGCAGCTTTGACCTTGTTTCTATTTGCCCGGCAACACCAGTCAAACCCCTGGCAGGCAGGTAGGCAGGCAGGGATTATTGTTCTATGGCCTGCTTTCCCCTCCAGCCACCACCAGGTATTTAAGTCAGCCCAGGTGAGTCACCAGAGGGAATCAGAATATGAAGAAGGAGGGATTATAGGGAAATGTCAGCCATGTGATGGCAGATGCCTGAACGCTGTGCCAGAATTTGTTTATTTTCCCTTCCACCGCTGTTCCCACACCAGCAGATTATTACTTTCATCCACCTACAGCAGGCTGTCCAATCCCCTCTGGCAGGACTCATGGCCATGGAAGTGAGGGAAAGCTGATTTGACATCAGCCCACATCCCGACAATCAAATCAGGACTTGGGCGGCTCTGTTGGCAGAGTCATATTTCCGAGGTCTCTGTATGTGATGTTCATATTGCTGAATATGTAAGAATTTTGTCTGGCTCAGTGACCAGAGAGAAATCTATGAGCAGTATGTTTCCAGATTTCTGTTTCATAACATTGTTTACTCACATGATGAACATTGGCCATGAAAGTCCATAGTCTGCACTGACAAGGAAACAAGTACAGATACCAGAGTTCAGCTGTTCAACTGTGACCCAGAATAACAGACGGTCACATGTGTAGTTCAGACCACAGAGCCTTCTGAGCTACTGATGATAAGAGGCTCTTGTATTTGTCCAGTCTGCTTTCTTTTTATACTCTAAACTTTTCCTTTATTGGTTACTTTTGGTGCTCAGCGGAGAAGAGTACAGCTCTTATAATCTTGTTTGTTTCAAGAGAAGAGGTCAGTTGGGATAGGAACGGGCTGGAGCAGGACATCTTTACTTCCAGCAATAAGCTCTCAGGTTGGGGCGATGGTGCAAACCAGACTGCTGGATCTGGACAGTATCTGTGAAAAGGTTTGACCCTGGCTCACTGTGTTGTAGTCATAAGACTCTGAAGCTGTTTAATCATATGAATTTCAGATATTTGTATAAATCTGTTATTATTAGGTTTTTAGTATCTGATATGTGGAGAGTTGTACCCATCTACTTTTGAGGTAAAGAGCTATAACATGTACTTTGTTCTTTAAAAAAAGCCCAGTATATTCTGATGAATGCGCTTAATTCCTCACTTTAAAGAAAGCAAAGACCACTACTGTATGTTGTCAAGCAACTTTCCCTATGTGACAGGCTTGGTGGATATAAAAGCATCCTCCAGGCTTTTTGGCCTCTCCAAACCTGAGTGTTGGATGAGAGTGAGTGTGACTGGAAGCAGAAGGTCACGATGGATGCTGTGTTGACATGGTAACGTGTGAATGACGAGGTGGGATAGGGACTAAATTGGTTCTTTGTTGGTAGCGCAGCTGTCACCTAAAGGGAGGTTCCCCCTATGGGGCCCAGCAGGGCTTCCCTTAATGAGGAGCAGAGTGATGGAGACACAAATGACGTTGCGGCTGCTGCTGCTACTGATGCTGCTGTGTGTGTGTGTGTGTGTGTGTGTGTGTGTGTGTGTGTGTGTGTGTGAGCATAAATGAGCACTTCCTGTATATGTTAAAGGTCTCTCTGTTGCTACATTAATATGTTGTGGAAGGTCCAGCTGCTTTTGTGTGGGTAAAGCACGTTGAAACACAATCTAAACAACTGTAATGGCGTTTGCTGAGTGGCACAGAAAAACTCCCCTCCCCAGTGGATTGCTGGGAGTAGTGGGATTATTGGATCCTGCCAGACACGCCCCGGGCATGTGTGTATAGTGTGTGTGTGTGTGTGTGTGTGTGTGTGTGTGTGTGTGTGTGTGTGTGTGTGTGTGTGTGAGCACGTGTTTGCGCTGAACCTGATCTCCCTGCACCACCAGCTGCCATGTACACACACACATGCACACACTGATATAAAGTGTAAACTATACTAGTGAGCGATATTCATCGTCTATAAGTATGTTCATATATTAAAGATGTACCTACCATGATGCATTGTGCTGTTGACCGTAAACATTAGGTTGTCTTTAGAGAGGCAAGAAATAAAAGGAAGTGTGTAGAGGATATATGGAGGGGGGAGGGCTGAATAAGGTCTCTGTTTGTAGAGGGATTAAAGGATCAGCCCGTGATAATTTCTCTAGCCCCCCCCCTTTCTTAATTTCATCCATTCTGCTGAGCATCTGCATTGTTTCTTTCTCTGAAGCGATATCTACTTTATGCAAACATTTTTTCAACGTCAGAGTGTCTTTTGCCAAGTCACGGTCACTTTCGGAAAGTCCTGTAAATAAATGACTGTAAATGAAACCCTGGGCCCTTCTTGATGAGGCGCAGACATTATTCATGGGATTCTATGCCCATAGAGATCTTCCATTAGAGATTAATGGGAAAGAGCGAGAGGTCTGTTTCCTTTTCTTTGTGTCTGATATAGACGCATAGACTCAGTCCTGATTCAGCTTATTAGAAACAAGGAAAGAGACTGGGCAGGGAACACAAATGGGTGAAAATTATAAGAAGTTGAAAGGCATCAGATTTTCTGTCTGACTGTGCTCTGTAGTCATTATTTATGCGAGATAATAGTGCAGTTTTAACTTGGTTATAGGTGGTACTGTGCGTGCAGGCTTGTGTCTCCTTGCGCGTGTTTCTGTCCAGCCGACCACATCAACCCACCATGGCCCACGTCAGAAACCCAGCTCTGAGAATCGTCCACGGGGTGGAATTACAGCACGGGCCTCTACTCGAACAGCTCGATTGTCTCGGCTGTGGAAGGGACGGATTTATTGGATACCTGAGAGAGCATTCTCTCCTTCCCCTGCACTCTCAGCAACCTGCTTAGAGACAGGCCTGCATTATAGATGAGCTTCTGGCAGCCACTACACTCTCACAGCGCTCAGGTTACCCCCCCAGTAGATACACATGGATACAGTACATGCATTCGCACAAACATATAAGAGGCATCTGTGTGGAGCAGCGAACTGGCACGCATACCATGTAACTGTGAGCATCTGCACTTTCTGAGTCCTGTCAGGAACTTTTAATGTGTGCCCTTTCTCGTTCCCCATCTTTTCTTTTCTTCATACTATTGTCAAGTATCCAAAAAGGCAAAATTCTAAATAACAAAGACATGATTAAACACACCCATGCTGGGGTCTGGAATAGGTTTTGCAGCATTTCAGCAGCAGACGTGTCTGCGTCCGAGGGATCAAAGCTTTATTGTGCTTCGACCTATGTTGAGAGGAGGAGCTGTGCATTCATGCCAGTGTTCCTCACAGAGGGCAACATAAACTAAGTGTGTTTTGATTGGACTTCAGGACTGCCCTCTACCCTTCAGAAAACTTCCACGTAACACAGCGCCAGCTCGCTGCTCTGCCACTCTGTCTCCTCCCTCCTGGACTTTGATCTTCTGTTCCCAACTGTACACTCTGTACAGCCTCTCACTATCTCCCACTCGCTGTGTCCCTCACTCTATATTTTCTCCTGCCCCCTAAACTTTGATTGACTTACTAAGGCCTTGTCTTCAGGGGTTGGAGTGTCATTTAAGAAGAAATTGATACACTTCGCTTTGTGCTGCTTTTTTTGTTGTTGCCAAGATTGGTAAACAAGCACAGTCAGACTGGATAAATTGCCATCTGTTTGTATGAAAACACTGTGTATTTTTACAGTTGCAACAAATTACAGACTTTGGCAACCCCCAGTGATAGTGTTGAAAAAGACACTGGCAGAGAGCATTGCACACCAATACACCCCTACGCAGTCTTGTCTGACCCAGGGACAGTGAGATGAAGAGAAAGAAAGAAACACATACTTTAAAGTCCAGTCCAAAATCTTTTGCCATCAGAATAATTTGACGAAAGACGTTCAAATCATGCAAAAATGCTACATATTGTAGTGAGTTTGGTAGATGGACAGGAAAAGGTTTGCATAGTTCGGTAGTTTTTTTAACAACAACTGTAATATAAAACATATTTGGTTCACATTAGACTGGAGATATTCTATATTTGTCTTAACATCCATATATCACATAATAAAACAAAAAACAATACTAATTTGATTCTAACTAGTTGCTACAACTAGTGTTATAATGTTGTCTAAAATATGGCACATAGACTGAATGAGTCACACTGTTGCACTGGGTGACGTGTTTTTTGTAGTTTATTTTGATTAGGTCCCATATACAGCGTCCTGGTGCATTAAAAACCCACTAGAGCACAAAATATGTATTAATTCATGTCACCAACAAATGCATTATTTAATCCTGCTAATGTTTGCTATAAATCTACAGCGGATTTAGGAAATTACTGAGCCTTTTAAAAAATATGTATTTGTGACATGCTGTTAGCTTTTTATCTTTTTAGATTTAGATTTGTACGAAAAATAATAAATACAGAATAATCACTTTAAATATTGATACATTTGTTGTATTATTCAGTTCTACATATTTTAATCTACTAATAGTATTACACAGTTACTGCCAATATTATCATTACGTATAAAAGTGGAAGGTTCTTGACCTTGAGATCAGTATGCATGACAAAATGACTTCCACTCATTCACTGGCTTTGGCTTTGGATTCATTTTATTCTCTACATGTGTGCATATGTGCTAAGCTCATTTGCCATGTTTGAGAAATCAGTGGTGACAACTAGTTTGGAGCAATATGACAACATGTACTTTAAGTTAGGTTTAAATTTGTCAGAGATTTTGCCATGTCATGGAAGCTACGGCCTCAATATCTCTGGATGTATTTGGCCTTTATGAGTGAAGTTGCAAATCTAAGAACAGATCTGGTGTAGGGGCCATTTATAGATTAACTTTTCAAGAAGATTTCTGTATCACAATATCTATAAATGTTGTGGTATACAATGACATCTGTTGTGATAGAGGATTTTCCCCATATGACCCAATCCAAGTAACAACATGTTGCATAATGACCTCTGTGTTTAGGAAAGTTGTGTCCCTTCCCTGACCCTGGTTCAGCAGCGTCTTGTGTAACACTAATAGGCAGATTGAGATAGTATAAATTTTCTCCCAGTTATTCAGTGACTGAAGAAAACTAGTAAGTCTGCTGGGCAGCTGGCTACGGGTCCTTAGTGGCCAATGCCGGCCCTGCTGGTTAAGCAATGAGAATGGGTTGTGTGTGCCAGATGTTTTGCTCTCAGCAGTCCTAATACACACAGCAAGACTTTTAATCCCCGCTATACAGTTACTGCCTCACAGGGAACATACTAAAGCCCCAGTTGTGTATGTGCGATCGGTGTAGTCCAACTGTTTCCCAGAAATTTCACAGAATTGTATTATTTGTATCTAGTCTCTTTCATTCAGCAACCCTGTCTCCTGTGCACTGATTTAAAGCCCATCTGATATTTGTGACCTCCTCCACCCAGCTGTGTTTGCACTTCATAGTTAAAAATAATCATCATTAATGTAAGCCCTCTCAATCCCAGATCTATGAGAGGAAATGAGAGGATTGCATGTCTCTTTGTGGAAGTAAGAGAGCCCCATGGCAACAGTTACAATTGTGTTTATGCCATATAAAAAGTGTCTATAAGCATCCAAATGGATTTAACTCAACTCAATTTAATCTGCATTTCATTTTCTATGTACTTTATAATTTAACTAACCTGCCTCTCTTTTCTTGTTCTTGTTCTCTCCCAATTCTGCAGGTGATTTACAGCATTTAGACAAACCAGTGTGTTAGGACGTGCCCAACTCATCATCACTGGGTAGCCCATGCACATGCATGACACCATGGGTAGCTCCCCCGAGGTGCTATCGTGGACTTCATGCCCCAGTCTGCTGGTGGGCAAGCTAAAGGAGGAGCTCAAACTCACTGTGGTTGGGGACGCCATGAAGAAATCAAACTCGCCCAACTCCCAACCTCAGCCTCCTCAGGCGCCTCCGTCCAATTTACCTCCTCAGATTATCACAGACCTGGCCCCGCCGACACACCTGCCTGTTCCCCTGCAGACACTGCAGACGCCCGGCCAGGACGAGGACTCAGTGCTGGGGGTATAAGTCCCCCCTAACACAGCCTTGAGTGTGGACTCGACACGGAGCGAGGGTGGGCACTTTGACAACAGCGTGCTCCAGCTGCAGGAGCACGACCACGAGGAAGCCGTATCTCCGGCCTCCTGTGAGCACGTTGGGTGTGGCAGTGGGATGGAGGAGCAGACAGGAGAAGGAGAGTGTCCCATTGACCACAGTGGAGAGGGGAGGCAGAGCCACCCCCATCACCCTGATGACATCAAGCTGCACTTCCACAGAGCCGGGCCTGGGTCGGGTGGCTTCTTAGAGGGTCTTTTTGGCTGTCTTCGGCCTGTCTGGAACATCATAGGGAAGACATACTCGACAGAATACAAGCTACAACAGCAAGGTTAGTTCTGGGTTTTTTATTTCTGCATGGCATCAGTTTAGGAAACCAAATACTCTGTTTAATTCAAATATCCTGTAACCATAATTGAACAGCCACCCCTAGCTTCATCATATTGTTGTTGTGGGTGAAGCTGTACAGCTGTCAGTTTGAATTGAGGTCATGGTAAAGGTAGACTCACCTTGCTGCAGGCCTGCCTGTACAGGCTGGACACAGAGGCTACAGGATACGAGTTGAGGTCAGACAGAACTGGGCTGGGTCTTGTGGTTGGTCAGCTAATGTTCAAATGTAGTGGGCTGAAGATTTTCAGCAGCATAGCTTCTCCTGTACGCTGGTTTCAAAACCACATAACGAGGATGGAACAGCATATGACTCACAGTTTGAACGACATTTATAGCAGTTGTGCACATGGCTTTAGATTTATTTTTTGCTCAGTATGGCATATATGAAATATGATATTTAGTTTGAACCATGTTTTGTTTAATTTTATCTGCTGTGCCACAAATCTGTACATTAGAAAGTACGACATTCTGATGAGGATGACTGAAACTGCAGGACATTTATTTTGAAAGTGTTGTGACTGTATTTTTCCCCAAGATAATTTCAATTTTCAGTGGAATAGTTTGACATTTCTATTTTCATTTTCACTTCCTGGAGTCTTGTTGTCCCAGTGAGGTTGCCAGACAGCCAGTGGTGACTCCAGAAAATGTCCAGTCTAGAAATAGTTCAGCACATAAATAGCCGGTTAGCGAGCTTTAAAGGTGCAGGTAAGCAGATTTTGTTATCTTTGGAAAGAGCTAGGCTACCTGTTTCCCTCTCTTTTCCAGTATTTGTGCTAAGCTAAGCTAACCAGCTGCTTGCCATAGTTTTATATTTACCGTACAGACAAGTGTTATCAATCTACTCCTCCAATTCTCAGCAAGAAAGTGAATTAGCAAATTCTCCAAAATGACAGTACAAGAGTATGGGTAAATAAAAACAACACTAAAGACTAAAAACACTTAGTAAGTAACAATATATAGATTTTATTGTGATAAAATATAATTTACTTGTTTCCAGACATGTGGGAGGTTCCATTTGAAGAGATTTCGGAGCTGCAGTGGCTGGGCAGCGGAGCACAGGGAGCCGTCTTCTTGGGCAAGTTCCGCTCTGAAGAGGTGGCCATCAAGAAGGTGCGTGAGCAGAAGGAGACGGACATTAAACACCTGCGAAAACTCAAGCATCCAAATATCATCAGCTTCAAGTAAGTCTACAACCATATGACCTTGTATGTCACTTGATGTAGTCTTTTCAGCTGGTGGAGCGCTGATGGTGTCCAAATGTGAACGGTTTACCAGCATTGGGTTTGTCATTGTCAGTATCCGTTGGTCTGTAAATGTGTTTTTTCTGTGTTTCGTCCAACTTAGGGGTGTGTGCACCCAGGCACCTTGTTACTGCATCATCATGGAGTACTGTGCCCAGGGCCAGCTGTATGAGGTGCTGAGAGCGGGGAGGAAAGTGACCCCCAGGATGCTGGTGGACTGGGCCTCCGGCATCGCCAGCGGCATGAACTACCTACACCTACACAAGATCATCCACCGAGATCTCAAGTCTCCCAAGTGAGTTTCCTCATTTCCTCGTTTAGTAAGATGAGAGTATACTTTTCGGAGACCTAGAAACTGTTTAGTTCTCACCACTGTGTATTCTAAGAAAATGATCAATCTTTACTAAACCTCAAAAAACCACTGAGCAGGAGCCCAATTTACAGTTGTGTTGAGTTACAACTAAAATACAGTTAAATTGAATGAAAATGCATCAGTGTGTAAAGCAGCAAAATTGATGTTTCCTCCTGATCTAGAGGGAGAGTACAGTATATTTCCTTGTTTTGTCACTGTTATGCAGCAACTGATCTGTAAATCTCAGGCAAACAGCTCAGCAGCCTTGTTCAAGATTTCTTAGCCCACAGCAGCAACAACAATTCATCCTTTCATCCCTGAATGGTCTGACATTAACTCAAATACCATTCTCAGAATTAAATGTAGCTACTTGCCTTAATATAAGAGTAAGACACAGTGTCCTGTCTCATCCTGCTCATCCTGTCTCATCCTCTGCACACTGTAGCCCTGTTTCTCTAATCAATATCATCATGCCGCAGCAGTGCCAAACACTGTATTAGTCAGCAGAATGATAGCAGGCTGAATGTGCTGGAAAGGTCAGCCTCATTCGGCTAATGGGGTGATTCAGATGCAGAAATGTGCTTCTGTAACAGTCTTTTAGGCTTTAAAGATTGAAATGCTATAAAAGAAACTCATACCGCTTTAAAACCAGTGGAATGTCACTGGAAAAACTTGGCATCAGTCTGAATGGTTTAACCCGGGTCATTTGACCTGGATAAATGTTGGTCTGACATTGCTTGGCTTTGACATGAGAGGCTGAACATGAGTTTTTATAGTAACACCAGAATTTGCAATACAGCTGTTAGAGATTATTATAGGACTGCTGTAAACTTTTAGGAGATATTTTCTGTTTTGGTCCGCCTAATCAAACAGTCAAACCTTGCTAAAAAAGTCTATATGTCTTCTGTTTGTGTTTGTTTTAGTGTTTTGGTCACCCACAACGACACTGTGAAAATCTCTGACTTTGGAACGTCCAAAGAGCTCAGTGACAAAAGTACAAAGATGTCATTTGCGGGTACGGTGGCCTGGATGGCCCCAGAAGTGATAAGAAACGAGCCTGTGTCTGAAAAAGTAGACATCTGGTGAGTATTAAAATGATGCAAATTACAAATAATATATATTTTTAAGAAATATAGTAAATAAAATGAAAAAGGCCGGTAATGTACAGTTAAAGTCTGAATTTGAAACAGACTGTCTTTACTTCTGTGTCGCAGGTCATTTGGAGTTGTCTTATGGGAACTGCTGACTGGAGAGATTCCCTACAAAGACGTGGACTCCTCTGCCATCATTTGGGGTGTTGGCAGCAACAGTCTTCACCTTCCCGTCCCCTCCACCTGCCCAGATGGCTTCAAAATCCTCATGAAACAAACATGGTGAGTGTGGATCATGTATTATGTCGATATTATGTGAAATATTGTGGTTAAAAAGGTTTAGTGGCAGGTGTATCTCATTTAATCACTCCTCTTCCTCGTTTTTTTGCTGATTCCAGGCAAGGCAAGCCCAGGAACAGGCCTTCGTTTCGTCAGATCCTCCTACACCTCGACATTGCCTCTGCTGATGTCCTAGGAGCTCCTCAGGAGACCTACTTCAAGTCTCAGGTCTGCACTGTAGCCGAGCCTTAGACTATATGTATTTGCCTGCTCTGGATGATATTGTTCTCTTAGTGCTGAGTTTAAATCGTCTGATGCCGTTTGTGTGAGTGAATTGTCAGCACTTTGACCGTGTCCATCCATATTACAGTCAGAATGGAGAGAGGAAGTGAAGAAACATTTTGAGAAGATCAAAAGCGAAGGCACCTGCATCCACAGGCTGGATGAAGAGCTGATCCGACGCAGGCGGGATGAACTCAGGTGTGTAAGAAAGGAAAACCAGAGAGATGTGACCTAATTTCATAAAAATGTTGCCTGTTGATGGCGTGGATTATTTCTGCCTGTCAACAACAAGTAAACAAATGCTGCAGCACAGGGATACTCGATTCGCTTTTGCCCGGGGTCCGCCAGTTAATAAACAAACATTAATAATAATTATCAGATAAAATGAATAAACATTAGGATTGTTGATGTAGCAGTATAAGACAACCTCGCTTTTCTTGTAGTGCTACCAGACAACTTCCCATTTAACAGCTCTGGGACATTATTGAACATTTACTAACTGGTATAAACAAACAAATTATCTATATGAATGAATTTATTTTCATTATGAAATAGAAAATGGTTGTAGGGCCACCCTATCCCAGGCAAGATTTGACTAAAGTTGCTTATCACTGCTGTAGCACCTCCATTACCATACAGATAAATTATTACCTTAGAATGTATCAGAAAGATATTGTATGATAGACAATCGTGTATTTTAATGGCAATTTAATTATTTTTGCATGGATTTGTTCCTTTAGAGTGAGTGATGTGGTTTTGAAAGTGGTTGTTGGAAGTAAACATTTGTTTGCATTTCCTGTGCTCTTCCAGGCACGCTCTGGACATCCGGGAGCACTATGAGAGGAAACTGGAGAGAGCCAACAACCTCTACATGGAGCTCAGTGCCATCATGCTACAGCTGGAGGTCCGAGAAAAGGAGCTAATGAAGTAAGTAAATATACTATTTATTACAGTAATCATCAGCTAACTTCTTAGACCTAGCTTTTTGTTCATTTGTTCCTTAAACTGTCACTTTAAGACCTGAATTCACAGACATGTAACTAGATTTGTAAATTTTACTTGAATTCTGTCTTGTGTGTATAACTCTCTATAGAACTGAATGTGAATATGTTTCACTGTCATATAACTTCAAACTAATTCAGCAATCCCTGCAGGAGAGAGCAGGCAGTGGAGAAGAAATATCCCGGGACCTACAAGCGCCACCTGGTCCGACCAATCGTCAGGTCCAACGCTGTAGAGAAGCTCATCAAGAAGAAAGGAAGCATTTCCCACAAACCTGGGATGCCCCCTACCAAAAGGTAGGAAGCTTAGCTGATGGAACAGCTTTGTTGTAAAAGAAACTATTATTAGCATTTAAGTTCATTTAGATGGGATTTACATTAATTTCTCTGTTAAAGTGACAATTCTCAGATTATTTACTGTACTGTTGAAGCCAGTCTCATTAGCAGACATTGGCCATACATTGTTAGAATAAATGAATTAAGATATATTAGGTTAACGCTGCTAAATGCTTTTCTCACAGGCCAGACTTGCTTCGTTCTGATGGGATCCCCAGCGTTGACTCTCTCCCCTCCCCCTCGCCACTATCAGCCAGCCCGAAGGTCTCCACACCTCCTGGTAAAGCCCGCTACAGAAGCAAGCCTCGTCACCGCCGCGCTAACAGTAAAGGAAGCCACAACGAGTTCCCCGGGCTGCTGAAGCCTATCGCTGGGGCACTAGAAGATACCCAGTGTCTTCAGGAGCAGCATTTCCACCATCACCACCACCACCCACCAACCGTGGGGCCCTTCCTCCCCTTGAAGGGCCGCGAAGAGGCCGTTGTTAATTGTGCCAATAACCTGCGCTACTTCGGCCCCGCCGCTGCCCTCCGTAGCCCTCAGACAGACCACCTGCAGCGCCGCGTTTCCGGCTCCAACCCTGACCTCATATCCACCGCCGTGGATGCAGACACGCGGCAGCGGACTTCATCCATCAGCTCCAATCCTGTCCCCGGTGCTGGTGCTGGTTCTTTATGTCCCTGCTGCCAGGCTCACCCCTTCCCTGGCTGCCTACACTGTCAGGAGACCCCTCCTCCATCAAACCACCCAGAGTTGTCCCACTACTCACTGCTCAACACCCAAGAAGGTACCCCCTCTTCTTTAGGGGCTCCCAGCAAAGATCAAGCCTCAGACGGAGAGGCCATAAAAAAGGCCGAGCCACAGGAACAAGAGGCATGCCAACACACTCACGCCCTGCCCACTGCACTGCCCCGCACTCTCAGACCTCTCAGGAAGGTGAGCACAGCTTGTAGCCTTAAACCAGTGAGTCTGTAGTAGGTGTTTGTGTCAAAGAAACTATGAAAGATGATGGATTAACAGCTGTAACTGCTTCGTTTACAGGGTGGCGATGAGTCATCTGAAGAGGAAGAGGGGGAGGTTGATAGTGAAGTGGAGTTTCCAAGGAGACAGAGGTAAAAATACAGTTTGCCACCTTGATCTTCACTTCACTGTGTTGTAACACTGTTACATCATGTGGTGCAATACAAGAAATTAACAAACCATTCACCAAACCAACCAAAATAATCATTATAATTTGAAATATTGACGTCTCCCAAATACAGTGAACCAGTCCCAAAGGTAACTACTGGATGTAATTTTGTATTCCTCTGCTCCCTCACAGACCTCACCGCTGTATGAGCAGCTTCCAGTCCTACTCCACCTTCAGCTCAGAGAACCTGTCAGTGTCTGATGGAGAAGAGGGAAACACCAGCGACCACTCCCACAGCGGGCCCCTGGAGAGGCTGAGCGCCAGCCAGGAGGAGCACCTGGATGAGCTGCTGTCGCACACACCAGACATCCCCATCGACATCTCCACCCAGTCGGACGGCCTCTCTGACAAGGAGTGCGCCGTCCGCAGGGTGAAGACCCAGATCTCTCTGGGAAAACTGTGCTCTGACGAACACAGCTACGAGGTCAGTACTGCGGATGTGTGTGCCCCCACCAAGTTTTGTTCAGTCTTTCCACCACTTCAGTAAAACAAAGCATCAACAAATCAAATTTGCTAAATATGTTAGGCTTTATTTTCCACCCCAAAAGTCCACGCTCAGATTATAAAATCAATATAGTAAAGATGTTGCCCTTATCCTGGATATGTGCTGATGTTTCTGTCTCATTTTTCTCCTAGAATCCGCTACAGTTTGGCGACTCAGACTGCGATACATCAGAAGCAGAGTGCTCCGATGCCACCATTAGAAACAACAAAGTCGGGGCTCCTTCCTCATGGTGAAACCTCCCCCAGGGCTTGGTTCTGTTTTTGCCTGGAGGCCATCGTGTCCCACTCTGCCCTGCAGAAAATACAGCAATAAGAGGACGACATTGTAAACAAAGCTCCCTATAGCAAAGCCCCATGCAGTCTCTCCCAGAACCCCCCTCCACCCTTACCCTTCCCTTTCACAAAACCCAATCTTCCCTCATCTCTAGCACAGCATCCGGGCAACCCATGGCAGGGATTCCCTTTTGAATGATAATGTACAGTCGATAGTGTAACATTCATAATTTATTTTTGTCTGAGTTTTGAAGGAAAAATTCAGGACTTCTTTATGTTCTCTGATCCAAACAGAGGAAGAAAAAAAAACCCAGACATTTTGATACTGAGCATGGGCTTAACTGTGTGTTGGGGAGAGGCTGAGATTGGATGAAGATGCAGATGGTGATGATAATGATGATGATGATGATGAGAAGGAGGATGTGTTCGAGTGCTGATGTACACCGAGGTTGACAACTAGCAGCGTGGAGTTGCATCACTGCTGTTGTCGGTCTCTCAGGTGACTGACGCAGACTGGGAGCGTCGCTACAAGCCTTTTGATCTGGCTACGGTTGCTTTTCAGCATCTTACCGTTTTAGACTGAAGTCCCCAACCAACCATACAAGGACTCCCTCTTACTAAAAGTAAACCCAACCTGCTTTATCATGAGTTTACAGTGCAGAGCCCCAGTTGCCCCACGCCTCCCTCCACATCGACCCTGCCCTCTATCATAGTGAGTGGGGAACAGGGAGCTCATGAAAACAGTGTGAACACCAGCATGAACCACCTGCCTCGCAACCGGACCGCCCTCACCCTCTCCCTCTCGCTAGAGCCACCACATGTGTCTAGTCATCAGGATCCCACGCTGAACTGTCCTAGCATGCCTGTGCAGCTCGCAGAAAATGCAAAAAGCTGCCGGAAGACTGCATGAAGTGGACAAGCCAGCAGACCAAAAGAGATGAAGACTCGGCTGATGGCTAAGGAAAAGAATTAAAACAAAAACAAAAAAATGAGACTCTTCCTCTGTGTCCCAGCTCATCCTTTCCTCCAAGACACGCCAATGTCATTGTCATCATCAATCAGATGTCATGACCAGAGTTGTTGAGGGAGTTATCAGAGTGTTTGTGTGTGTGTTTGTGTGTGTGTGTGTGTGTGTGTGTGTGTGTGTGTGTGTGTGTGTGTGTGTGTGTGTGTGTGTGAACACAAAAAAGCCCTTTTTCCTCTCCATTAGACATTACAGTTTCAAGTCTCATCTCAGGATTGTTCGAGGACTGTAAGAAACTGGACTGGACCAATTATTGTATGTAGGAGTCTTCTTTGAGCGGCACATATTACAGACCACGCAGGAACATTAAAGAAGGTCTTGCAGATAGCCTTGATGTTCAACCCATTATTGCTGTAACGGACATTAAAGTTATGTAGACATGTAGAGCGTTTTTTTAGTTGCAATCCAGGTGCAGTATCCCATTTCTTGAAATCACTAGGTGCAGCGTCTCCAATGTACCATTTTCTAGCAGGGTAATTTATACTGTCTAATAAGCAATGTCCAAGAATGCTCATTGTTCTTCTGTGCTGTAGTGAATAAAACAGCAATAATGTACTGTAGGTCGACCCTCAGGTGAGAAATGGGAGTTGCTTGCTCAGGATCCGGGGCGTCTAGCTGGCTAGACACAATATTGTGACTGGTGGCTAGAGGAGAGCAGCAAGTGTCCAAACAGCTTATTATAGATGCTATATTTTTAAATTGTCCCATTTTTTGTGAACTTGCCTTTCCAGAGATTGATGCTCAGGTTTTTATGTTGCCGATTGACAGCAGGAGCAATATATCAACAGCCACTAGATGGCGACAGTTACAATGACTTACTTCTCCTTGTGTTATGTAAATGTCCTGGTTCGATTCCTTCTTTTCAACACATGGTAATTTATGTCTCCTATGACCATCCAAATCCAAGAATCCCAGCAATATTACTTATTTTTTTTGTGTGTCTTGTTGTCTTTTGAAAATGGATACTGCATCTGTGAGAGCTTTATTTCCCCCCCTGCCACCTGTAGAGTGTGTGTCGTCCACCTTTTAATGACTTAACGGTTGAAAATTAGCCAGCCAGGATTGAAATTTAAAGATAATGATGTCAAGACGTCAGCTGAAGTGTACACAGACGGCTGAGTTTCTAAGTTAGGAATATAAGCCAGAGACCACAAAAGGCCACAGAGCAAATTTAGCTGCTCTTGGTTTTTCAAACAACCTCATTTCAGTGTTAGTTACTCCTGTATATAAACACCTGTAAATGTAATGTAACCCCGTTTTTTGTCCTCTCTCTTTTAACGTATCGCACAGCAGGGCGAGCTGCTGTCACTGATGAGCAGCCGGCTGGTTGAAAATGAGCAGAATATATCTGTATTACATCAGTATTGATCACCGCAGGAGAGGGTGTGAGTCATAAGAACAGAGTAGCACAAGGTGAATCTAAAACTGTACTGATGGATCAATTATCTTTTTGTGCTTGAAAAAGGCTTACACCTGGTACTGAAAGCAGCTGCTGCCTCTCCTCGACCTTTTCTTCACTCATGTTTACGTACGTGTGAAATAACCTAGTGTATTGTAACGACTGGGTAATCCGATCAAGCTGTTAATAACATTGTCTATCTGGCATATATCCTGTGAAGTATGATTGTTGTAAAGTTTTAATTTAATTTTGATTCTTTTTTTTTTGTAGCTGGCCTACATGATTATTGAATTAATTTATTATGAATGACTGGTAAAGGTGCGTTGTTCTTTTTAATTTCAGGCAGCTTTAGAAAAAAATGTCATGACCTATGATTTCTCCTGGAAAGTATTATTTAAAAGGAAGCACAATGAATTGGTATGGGAAGAGGACAGTATTTGTATGATAGAACAAAAAAAGCATTGTCATATCACATTAATCTGGATTTCTTTTTTTTTGTTACCTTTTGTGACCCTGCAGAGGGGGACCATTCGTTATTTAGATCAGCATTGTGGATGAAGCATTGATTTTAACAGACTTTTCATCAGTAATTAGCAAACAGGTGTTTCCTAAAAAGCTTTTTTATCTCGACATAGGCTATAGGGAATCACTTGTAGTACAAACCAAAAGCCAGTCAGTAGACTGTCAAAGCAGGGTAAAATGAGACGTTATGTCTGGAGGCACGTGTCATGCCAATTTCTGTACTTCTGCAGAAATCCCTTCCTCTCATTTTTAATCATAAAACACACCAGTTACTTACATTTGAATTTCTGTGAAATTGTCTAAAACTGTGGACATCATGTTGCCTCATCCCACGTATCAAACATCTGTTTCTTTGTTACTCTCATTTCCATCTCCCTTTCCTGTTGAATGGCATTATGATCAACCAATCCTGTCAGTTTCCTGTATTATCCAGTGTACAGTGCAATGGGTATCTGGGAGAATAAAATCTGAGCAAACAACTGTGCATGGAATAAATGCTGATGTACTGTACCCAAAACACAGCTGTCCGTCTCTTCTGTGACACAATAGAGTCGAGTGTTGGTTTTCATCTCATTAACTACGCCCATAATTTATATTAATTTATGGATTTAATGAGTTTTAGTGAAGTATGTAAGTTTTGTAGATCCTACAGTACCTGTTGTCCAATGGTTTTATTTAACATACCAACATAATATGAAACACAGGAGGATTTTAGAAGTAATGAGGTTGTAAAAATATATTTTTCACATCATATTTATCTTTTTAACAGTTACTGCAAATTGTATCTCCCTACATAAAGATTTGTATCAAATGCTTCTCCAAACTTTCAGGAATTTGGTGTGAGATCAAATTAACACCAGTCACATTTAAAGATATTGATTCAAAATAATAAATATAAATTAAAAAAACCCCACCATGTAAGTTAGCTACATGATGTCTGTAATTGTTTGTGTAAACTCCTCAAATTGCTTAAACACACAAATACCCCAAAGCAATATGGAGGAGATGACTGACAGCTACTAGTAGCTCTGATATGAAATTAAAAATTAAAATCTTAATAGTTTTTAAAACCTGTTGTCAGTGTTGTTGACTTTGCACTGACTGATATAACGTTAGAACTTAAAATGTAGGAAATTACTGAATTAGGCTATGATGATGATAATAATAAGGTAAAAAAAAAAAGTATACTATTTTAAAGTTATGCCTTATTTAGAAACTTACTTTATGTAGCTTTTGTTCTACATTTCCAAATAGGTCTTCTGGTTGTTACGTAAATGTTTCTATAACTTAACGTTAAGTAATTTCAACCTGTTGAAATACGTGCTGAGCTTTTCCTGCTGTTATATGAACCCTCGGCGCTCGGCGAGCGGGCGGAGTTAACGTTGTAAGACGTGCTGACGCTGGAGCGGACTTCTAACCGGACGGTGCGGGTAGATAAAATCAACGCTCGCTGTACTCCACCCTGCGAGCGCCTATCCGTTGGACCAGAGGGGGGCGGAGTCAAACTCTGAAGGAGCGTCACAGCGGTTACGTATCACTGAGGTCTTTACCTGCTGTGTGAACGAGGAAGCGACATCTGGAGAGGAGGGGTGTGAACACGGAGTTAGCCAACAGTTCAACCACTTTCTGCTCGTTAACCGACATTTCTTCACGTTTTTCGGCCCAGTTTGTAAACCGAGCGGGTCAAAATGTCTTCGATGGACTTGGAGAAGCTGAAGATGACGGGAGCCGGGCGGGCCATAGCGGTGCTGACCAGCGGTGGAGATGCACAAGGTGACTTTAAAGTCAGCCAGACTGTCAGTAAAGTGCAGTGAGGGGCTTTAAATGCACGTTAATATTAAGATATATAGTGTAAGAAGTGTTGGCTTAAGAAGGAAGTAATGGTAGTTTGTTTATGAAGAGTTGAGTGAACTAATTTATAGTCAGCAGGGGTCAAAGGTCGTGAATAGGCTGCATACAGTAATTTCTCTTATACACCCAAAACTTTATGGATGTATAAGGTATGTATGAAGTAACTAAATACACTCACTCAAGTACTGCATTTAAGTATAATTTAAGGTAGTTGACAGGGGACTGCGTATAACAAACATACATTTCAGTACTGGAGATATATCTAATGTGGGCAGGTGGAACAATAATACAAACAGCATATACATTACATTCAACATGTAACATGAAATTACATGCACAGTGCATTTCCTATGCATTTTTATATGTAATTGAAAGTAGCTCCACCTTTACCAGCTGCAGTAAAGTGAAGGGCACATTAATGTGTCCGTAATCATAATCCAATAATTAAGTACAATACATTATTCTGAAATGGGTCATTATGCATATTTTTCGGTACTTTATTTTGATACTTTGATACTTTTACTTGAATGCATGGCTTTTACTCACAATGGAGTACTTCTATGCTGTTACTGAGTGCTTCTTCCACCATTGGTAGCTCATGCAGTGTCATGTAACGCCTATAAAGGACTGTGATTACTGCCTCCACAGAGCAGGTGGCACCTTTGCCCAACGAGAGATAATGAAGTAATATATCCACCATAGTGTGTTTGATTTCCTCATGCAGAGTTATGGTGCAACAACTTGTGTGTAACGACTTGAGAAGCAGAGGTGATGCTAATATGTTTGTGCAACTGTTCTTGATCAAGGGATGAATGCTGCCGTCCGAGCTGTGACCAGAATGGGCATCTATGTGGGGGCCAAGGTCTATCTTATTTATGAGGTAAATAGGCTGTTTTGTATTAATATGACCCCACTAAACACGCACATTCTTCTTGTCATTGACGTACAATTTGGAAATGACCACTTTTCAGGGATACCAAGGCCTGGTGGATGGGGGAGACAACATCAAACTGGCCCACTGGCACAGTGTGACCAACATCATCCAACAGGTAGGTTAATATATTGTTGTCAGCAGGGGTAAAGGTAGCTATAAGAGGCCTTTTTCACAGCAGACATTGTCACACTAGTAAAAGCACAGGTGTTACTAATAACATTGTTGTTCTATTCAGGTGTCCCAGTAACAGGCTATGTTATAAACACAATAGCAGAACCATCACAGCTTTTATTATTTACACCTGTCACAATCTCCTCTGTGAAAAGGCTTATTGTACCTTAATTATACAATTATATTATGATTGAGGATTTTTGTCTTTTCTCTCTGGTATTAAATCTCTCTCTCTATTTCTCTTTCTTTTTATGGTTTTAATAGGGATTTTTATTATTTCGTCCATCTCCTCTCATGTCTTCTCTCCCTGCCTGTCTAATGCAGGTTTTAACCCGGTAAGGGGCCTTGCTGCATGTGATTTAAACCTTATCAGTTGAAGAAGCAGCAAGTTGCACTGTTCAAAAGAAAATTACAAGCAATCCCACTGACCTTTTTGCATTAGTAATCTTGAATTTATGCAACAAATGTGTCGAAGGGCATGTGCTCCTTTTTCTAAAGCAAATCTGTTATTGTTGTGTTTAAACTATATTATAGTATCCTGTACCAAGATGTCCAGATTTTGTTTGATGCTGGTTCCTGACTTTTTTTTTGCTCTTGGCTAATTGATACAAAGCAATGTCTACTTGCCAGCTCCTGTCTCAGGGTTCATGTTTATTCAATTTCAGTAGTCACATGTTTTGACTACTTGTGATCTGGTTCTGTTTTAATTCCCTTTTCACATTTAATCTAATCTGAAACGTCCATCTCAGATATTTGACATATCAAACAATGAGCCAGAGCAAAGAGAAACGTCATTCAACGTGATGGTTTCTCTGTGACAGATTACAACGTCCTGTTTCTCTTGATCTGGTTTATGACTTGTTATATGACTGCAGGGTGGAACTGTGATAGGTAGCGCCAGATGCAAGGCCTTCACAACTCGTGAGGGCAGACTTGCCGCCGCCTTCAATCTGGTAAAGAAAGGCATCACCAACCTGTGTGTGTGCGGCGGAGACGGCAGCCTCACCGGAGCCAACCTCTTTCGCACCGAGTGGAGCAGTCTGCTGGAGGAGCTCGTACAGAAAGGTTAAAAGCTTTTAAGAAACCACTGTCGAACTGTCACTGAGCCTTAAAAAAAAATGTACCCTTGTTTCATGTCAAGCCTCCTGATTTATGAATCATTCTCTAGCTCGTTCTGTATTAATATGAATATTATTTCCTTTAGCTTTGGCGTATTAATAGTAAACTAATAGCATAACTACAACAGTGTCTCTGTATGTGCACGTGTGCCACTTCAGGAAGGATCACAGACACTATGGCCAAGCAGCACAACCACCTGAACATCGTGGGGCTTGTTGGCTCCATCGACAACGACTTCTGCGGCACTGACATGACCATTGGAGCTGACTCGGCACTGCACCGCATCATGGAGATAATTGATGCTATCATGACGACGGCACAAAGGTCAGACGCTGTGTGAGACTGAACAGTGGCAGCACTGAAGCAGCTGGTGTTTCATCAAAGCAATTATTATGAGGAATGAATTTTAATTCCCTCAGTTAAAAAGTGCTGTGTGTAACATTTATGGGGATCTATTAGCAGAAATGGAATATAATATTCATAGGTATATTTTCATTAGTGTATATTCACCTGAAAATAGGAATTTATCTACAGAGGGAGTGGGTCTTCTTTTACGGAGGCTGCTATGTTGAACTGCCAGATTTCAACAGTAACCCAGAATGGACAAACCAAACACACCTTTCGCGTTTTTTTGCCAGTGTCACTGTCACTGTAGTTTTTCCTGCACGCTGAAGGCTGAGCTGTACTCAGCTGGTTGCAATCTGCAACTTCACAGCTAGATATAACTAAACTGATTTGATTCTATTCTTTGTATAAGACTGCCGCTGAAGCAATACAGTTGATTAATTGATTAGTCAAAGTAATTGGCAACTATTTGGTAATCAGAAAATGCAAAACATTCTCAAACTCCATCTTCTTAAAGTGTGGATTTTCTGCTGTTATTTGTCCGATACAGTATTATATCTGGGGTCGGACTGTTTGGACCAAACATGGAATTTAAAGTAGTCACCTTGGACAGAGCTATAGAAAATGATTAATGATGAATTGTAATTGAAATTGATTTGATTTATTGTTAATGGAATGCAATCATCTAAGCCAATTTTTTTTATTACCCCACTCCCCCATTCAAGCCTGTCTGGCGTGATTTCTATGATCTTGTCCAGACTTGCTCCCTTGGATCTCAGCATGCTGCAGCAATCCAAAAATTCTCCATTTGTGTGCTCACACAGTTGCTGCAAATGTTTATTAGCTTGTTTCACTATAAATGTTGTGTCTTCCTACAGCCACCAGCGCACTTTTGTTCTGGAAGTCATGGGGCGACACTGCGGGTGAGTAACACTCTGGCCCAGTTTGCTATCCTCATTCCACTGCCACTGAATAAAACAAATTACTGTGCTATTACTCCAGATATCTGGCCTTGGTGTCAGCATTGGCATCTGGGGCAGACTGGCTCTTCATTCCAGAGGCTCCTCCTCAGGAGGGCTGGGAGGACCGTATGTGTGCCCGCCTAGAAGGGGTAAGACACAAAAACTACTGTATGTATTCACAGGAGATCGGTTTTGAAGTAAGAGAAATATAGACATACTCTTTGGTCTACAAGTATTTCAGAAATAGAGGAGGCTGAATTGTCTCTCCTAAAATACAGTGCAAGACAGCGCGTACTGACTTGCTGGCTAATATGTATCTGTTTACCTCCAGAGCCGCATAAAGGGGTCAAGACTCAACATTATAATCGTTGCAGAAGGAGCCGTCGACATACATGGAAAGCCCATCCCCTCAACTTATGTAAAAGATGTAAGTAAAAAAATGTAAGGACTAGGGATAAGCAGTGTGGTTCAAATGAAGGATAGACCTTTGTGCTCTGTATCAACAGAGAATGCATTGTGATATTTGTGCCAGTTTTATCGATTTCTTGGTTGACAAGCCTGAAAGAGATTTCCTCTCAGATGTTTGTAAAGGACTTTTCTCTCATAGTCTCTCTCTGTTGTGTGTGTCTGCCAAATGACAAACCCAGAATACACTGAAATGCTGTCATGTCTTTATGTTTGAAGCTGGTGGTAAAGAGGCTGGGTTACGATACCAGAGTGACAGTACTCGGCCATGTTCAGCGAGGAGGCACTCCCTCGGCGTTTGACAGGATACTGGTGAGTTGAAAAAATTGCAGCTATGAGACATGAACAACATGTTGAGGCCATACAGATTGTCTATTACACCACTTCAATTGCTTACCATGGCCAGGGGAAATACTTGTTTCTGATTGGCTGGTTGGTGTTATATATATAATTATATTTTTATATATATATTCTGGTCAACACTACTGGTATCAATTCTTGACATCATTTATTGTGCCAGTAGATTTTAATCTAGTTAATTGGACCAGCACACAGAATACAAATAGATACATTGTCTTGGGAGAAATGTATCACTATGAATTAAATTATTACGCTTATATGTCATGGAATATATATCATTTTAATAGTTGAAAACAAAGTGTGAGGTGGGAGGAATGGTTGACCTTCTCTCTTACTCTTTCTCTCCAGATCTCTGGATTAGGGCGTTCCCATAGCTTGTAAACATGTAGTTAGTTTGAGCTTGTAAATATTTAAACAGTTCACTGGATCTTCTTCTTCCCTTTTTTCTAGATAAAAAAAAACTTCCTTTCGAGTAGGAGGAGATTCTCTCCAACATTCATCATGTATATATTTAAATGCACATGTATGGCCTCCCTTGTGTTTTCAGAGCAGTAAGTTGGGTGTGGAGGCAGTGATCGCCCTGATGGAGGCCTCTCCCACCACTCCAGCCTGTGCTATCGGCCTGTCAGGTAACCACCCTGTTCGTCTGCCTCTGATGGAGTGTGTGGAGATGGTGAGTCCCCTCGAATGTAATTTATTTTAATTGACATTCTCACAAACAGCGGGAGGTTGCTATAATTATCTTTCGACTGTACTATCATTGGCAGACTAAGCTGGTGCAGACGGCCATGAACGAGAAGAGGTTTGATGAGGCTATTAAACTGCGTGGAGGGTGAGAGCATTTTTTCTTGTATATTATTTATGATATACTATTATATTATAATGCAAAATTGCCTTAATGTGTGTCAACAAAGTTTTGTAGGTCTCTTGTAAAGGTATCATCCATTCATATTATTTTTAATCAGGCACATGATTTAATGATCTTGTTTTTTTCTGTGCAAATAATAAAAAAAGAAGCTAAAAGTAAAGATTTTCCTGCAGGAGTTTTGAGAACAACTGGAACATCTACAAGCTTCTTGCCATCCAGAAACCTTCCCAGTCTAAGGTGAACACACATACATACACACACACAACACCACACACACACACACACACACACACACACACACACCATTTTAGCCTTAACACAGGTAAAACTGTTACAAAAGTTAAACTCAGATGAGCTTATAAATATCTGACTCATGTTCTCCCTCAGAGCAATTTCTCTTTGGCTATCCTGAACGTGGGCGCTCCGGCTGCAGGGATGAACGCAGCAGCGAGGTCTGCAGTGAGGTTAGCGCTCGCACATGGACACAAAGTCTACGCTGTCCAAGATGGCTTTCAAGGACTTGCCAAAGGAGAGGTGAGGGCTTCTACCTCTACATGTTTACCTCACTGGGGTAGATTTTAGCAACCCATGTGAGACTGAGAGAAAACTGTTCAAAGCTGACACCTGTCTGTCTGCAGGTTTTTGAGATGGAATGGCACAGTGTGGCGGGGTGGACGGGCCAAGGGGGCTCACTGCTGGGGACAAAACGGTGAGCGACAGGACACTTTGATTTCTATGATATGAACATATTTAAGTTATCATAAGAGTACTCCAACAGACAGATAAATGTAACTACAATTAGACAATATGACAACATGTACTATGAGACACCATTTACACTGTGTTAAGGATCCCGGTCATATTCCAGAGTGTATTAGCCATCGAAGGAAATGTAGAAAATCAATATGCAATTATCATTTCTGGGTCAATGTGATAATGTGCCAGCTATTTAGTTTGCTAGATTAGAGAAAACAGACATTTCTGTCCAATTATAACATCCATTATAATATTTTCTCAATTGATTTTTCATAAAATTGATTATATTATATCACATATGATGTTGTTTCGATATCCCAATTTTTTTATATACCTAATTATCTATACTGTGATTTTACAGGATTTTATCAACACGACCCAAACTGCATCTTACAGTTCTCATAATTCAACTCAATTTCTTCTTTTCATAGACCTTCCCACCCACATATTTCAAATTCAAGGGCCCGTGTGTAATACAGATGGTACAGAGGATGAGTAATTTCTCAGAGTGCCTTTTTAATTGACTTTTAATTTCTGTTTCATGTCCTCAGAACTCTTCCAAACAAGCACATGGAGAAGATTGTGGAAACCATCGCCAAATTCAACATCTCAGCTCTGCTTGTCATTGGAGGGTTTGAGGTATAGAACAAGACACAACCCTTCAAAGATCCAGAGCAGAGCAGATACCTGCTTGTATATTAATTTACAGTGTCAATGTTACATCAAAGAGGTCTTCAGTCTTCCTCTTGGTGACTTTCAAAGGGGTACGAAGGTGTGCTGCAGCTGTTTGAAGCCCGGAGTCGCTATGATGAGCTCTGCATCCCCATGTGTGTAATCCCTGCTACCATCAGCAACAACGTCCCTGGAACTGACTTCAGCCTGGGAGCAGACACCGCTGTCAATGCTGCCATGGAGGTAACGCTGAGCAGATGGAAAATTAACAGTGTCACTTTGATGTTTCAGGATTAACATGAATACAGACTGAACCGAGCCTAAGATAGACTTTGAACTCTGCATATTTAGAACAGGAGTGACAGCGAGTATTCAGGGATTTAGTTTTTATATTAAGCTCCTCACCTGGAAAAAACACATCAACAACACACCAGCCGTGTATTTGTCTGTCTAAAGTACTGTACAGGTGAGGGTTAATTCGGAGTAAGTTAAAGTTGACTCTCTCCACTTCCAGATGCACTTTTGATCTTTACCCACCCATCTTCAATTACCACTGTCCCCTTTCACTCTGCCATTTCGATTTTTTTATTCTCCAGGGCTGCGACAAGATCAAGCAGTCTGCCACTGGGACCAAAAGACGAGTGTTTGTGGTGGAGACTATGGGTGGATTCTGCGGCTATCTGGCAACCTGCACTGGAATAGCCGTGGGTGCTGACGCAGCATACATCTTTGAAGACCCTTTCAACATCCACGACCTCAAGGTACGACCAAAAAACAAACCTCTGCTGTTTCTTGTCTATGATGTTTACAGCTTTCTGTTTCTTTAATAATCTGGCCTTTTGACAGACCAATGTGGACCATCTAACTGAGAAGATGAAGAAGGACATCCAGCGGGGGCTTGTATTGAGGTACGTAACGCTAATGTAGCCTTACAGTGATTCTCATGCAATGCTAGTTGCAGAGGCTAATGAAATCATCTACTTTCCGGCTATGCTTTTTCTAAGATCATGTTAACTATTGTTATATGGCAGTATGCTATCTGTAGTAGGCATATAATTCAATTTCAAGACCGAAAGTCAACAGTCAAGCTAGCGACTCTATGAAGCTGTACTTACTTAGGCAAGGGGTATTGGGCTAATGCTTAGATCAGCGTGCTCAATATTACAGTACAGTTTTGTACTAGACACCGCTGAGTATGATGGGAATGTTTTTAGTTTGCAGTCATATATCAAACAATTGGACAAACTGGGCATTTTGACTAGATTATGGAGCTTTAGGACTTGGGTTGGATGATTTAAGCAGTAGGACTTTGCTGAACAAAAAAAATACTAAAAATCGTAACTATTTGATGTCAGCAAAATATTCAAAGGACATACTACACATATTCCCTTGTTGGTTGTTTTCTGTCATAACAGGAATGAAAAATGCCATGAAAACTACACTACAGATTTCATCCATAAACTGTATTCATCAGAGGGGAAGGGCGTCTTTGACTGCAGAGTCAATGTGTTGGGACACCTTCAGCAGGTACAGAGCCACCATACAAGGTCCATCGAATCTACAGTGACACTCAAACACTGTGAAGAGACAGTCTTGCATTATATACTAAGCTTGTGTGTTTGTGCTTCAGGGAGGGGCACCTTCTCCCTTTGATAGAAACTTTGGCACCAAGTTGGGCGTGCGGGCTGTCCAGTGGATTTCAGAGCGACTGACTGAAAACTTCCGACAAGGTAGACTCACTGTGAAAACCCACAGTGAACGGAAATAAATTGCTTAGAAATCCAAAGTCAAACCAGACCGATGTTGCGATTACACATTTTTTCCCCACCAGATCGCGTGTTTGCCAACTCACCAGAAACAGCATGTGTGCTCGGCCTCAACAGGAAGGTCATCGCTTTCAGCCCAGTCACTGACCTGAAGGCTGAGACTGATTTTGAGTAAGAAAATGTATTTTTTTTGTTAAATAACAAGTGTTCATTATTATTAACATTAACGTCTCAATAACACGTGAATGACGTCTTTGTTTTTCAGACACCGGATGCCCAAGGTCCAGTGGTGGTTTAAACTTCGGCCGATGTTAAAAATGTTGGCCAAGTACCAAACGAGCTTCTGTGAATACGTCCCAGGAGAGATTGAACATGTGACTCGACGCTCCATCAGCATCGACTCTGGGTTCTAGGCTCTCTGAAACTGCAGTATATTCTCTGCACTTTTTAACCCTTATCTGCCCCTCCTTTGTTTCTACAGACTATACTCTAAGAATGATTTTCAATCTGTTGCTATGTGTGTTTACACGACTGAAGTCTTTTTAAAGCCAGCATTGATCTCAGTCTGTTGTAAGCGTCATAGTTGCTATAGTATGTTAAGAATGTAAAAATGTACTTCAAGTATTCATTTATTGAACGAGGCATTCAGTACAGATCAAGTTTTCCTATTCCTTGTGCCAGCTTTTGTATAGTCAAATCAGTCATAAAAAGACAATCAGAATTTGAATGTACTACTGAATATGTTATATAAAACAGATTTTATGCCGTGTGATTAGTTTCCTTCCAAAATTACACAGGTGAAATGCTCTAAGACAAATACTGAGCCAGAAATAATCTGATCAGGAGCATTAAGTAAAAGAGGTGTGTATATCCATGTTTTAACATGCTTCATTAGCTAAAAATAAGAGCTACTACAATTTGGAGCTCCTCTATAATTTGCACAAAAATTTAACTTTGAATGCTCCAGTGGTTGATTTGACTTCTGGTTCATATTTAACTCGCTTAATGTCAGAATGTGACTCATGGGACCAGTGAGATGGTAGTTTTCTTTTATTTAAACACTGTGTATGACTGAAACACTGCATCTGTCATTAATTAATGCAAACTCAAGGAATCACAAAACATTAGTGCAGTTTGTAACACTGTGTAATAAAGTTTGCAGCTACTGTTCTTACAACAGAGAAATATGAACGTATGTTGTGTTATTATTTTCATACTAATGTTATATCTCCAATAAAATGTTATACATATGTTAACTGTAGTGTGAATAGCTATTGAAATAAGATAAATAAATACCAACCATTTAACAACATAAACTGACAAATGTATTAGAAAAGTCTTACATGACAAACATTAGCTTTTTAACTGCTGAAGTTTTATAATGGTGTTGAACTATGACCCCTTTCCTAAGATATTTATCATGAACCCACTTTATGAGAAAATTACAGATGAAAATGGGTCACAAACTGGTCTTACAAACAATTATTCAGCATTTCAGATGTTTTTCTTATACCTCAAAAGTTGAATGAAAATGGAAAATCATCCCTGGTGTTATCTTTGTCAGTTTTCGGAGGGCTCTTGGCATTGAAGGCAAACTCAAAGTCTTCACTTTGCTCTGGTTGGCCAAACAGGAACTCGGCTGCAAAATCATAAACAAGCCTGTAGTTCAAAGCCGGTGACACACAAATATAAAGAGATCTGATGTGATACTTACAGGTTGAAGACTTTGATTCCGTGTTTTTCTGAAAAGAGATGAATATAGTTTGGTATTTTTATACTAGTTAAACTATATAAAATATAGGTGTAGTAAAAAATATAGTACCTTCTCGCTAAAAAAAGAGCCACTGAAAGCAAAAGATGAGTCCTGTAAAAAAAGAATTGGAGGTAATTCCTTGACTAAGAAACCATGATTGATGTTAAATCACTTATTTCTTTTGGTCACTCCTTGCCTCGTCCTGTGACGAGCCCACGTCAAATCCAAATCCAGGGAAGCCTGGGGTGCTAGGATCGGCGTTCAGGGAGAACAGGAAAGCTGGAGATTTGGTATCAGAGGTCCCTTGATGTGGGGAGCTGCCAGGGCTAAGGCTGAAACGGTAACATCAAAACATAAAGCCCAAAACATAGTTCTCAGAAGCTGTCAGTGACAGTGATTCCAAGTGTTGGACAACTCAGACAAGGCCTTACTTAAATGGGAATGTTGCAGTTGAAGGCACAGCTTTCACTGTTTCTGGGGAGGACTCAGGGTTAATCTCTTGAGATGATGACTGAGGAAAAGCAGCAAGTTCCTCGTTGTCCTCTTTGCTTGGTAGCTGCTCTTCTATAGTTATTCTTTCCTCCACTGTCTCCTCAATGTCTGAGACAATAGACTGCTGTTCCTATACAGAAAACACCTTGAGTGTGAGAGCATTTTCAAGAGTGAAAGCCTCTGACACTGCATTTAATGTAGGGCACCGTGTCATTATTAATATGATTCATATGAAAAACCCTGCAATATCTCTTCTGTAAATACTCTCCAAATATTCAAACAACCTTGCAGTGAAGCATTTGTATTGCCTGTCCAGTTAAAACTTCAGATCTGTGGATTATTATCAATAACCTGATATTCATTCTAGAAAGAGATGCTGCTGAGTTCTACAGATGTAATACATTCATACTGTGAGAACCATAAAAGAGTACTCCAGTGAATTAATATTTCAGCTCCATAAAGTTGGAAAACTTGTGATAGACAAATTCTAAAAAAAGAGGCAAAAACGTCCTGACTTTTAATCCCTAGTATGGGTCAAACTCCAAAAACACTCTATCCTACATTTCCCAGACTCCAACTAAACTGTATTTTTCATTGGACCATCCAAGTCTGGTAAATGTTCAGGTATTTCAAACCCCATGGTTTAACTAGGTTTAGTTTTGAACCTAGTTGGGAGTATGCTCCTTGTAGCGTAAAAGTGTCCCATATTTAAAATGCCTTTCATCTCCACTGTTTTGGGGTGAATACATTAGTCTCAGTGGTGGAGATCTCACAACCAGTACCTGAAAGATAAAGTACACTACACAATATACCAGCAGGTGTAAGGCTTTTGGTAAACTGGAATTGAGAAGTGTCCATTTTAGGGTCAGTCTAGGTATAGTAGACAAACATAAGACCTGGTCCTCTGGTCCAGTTTCCTGGTCCTGCTCCTCAGTGTGCATCACATCTGGCTGTGTTTGTTCTGAAGAAATTTGAAGGATTTGATGTAACAGAAACATCCAAACATGAAAAACCGTGCCACGTGGTGTGTAAAGTGTTCACATTCACTGAAACACATATCAGACTTTCTTTTTCTTACCATCCAACGGTTGACATGACCACAGCCCATTGCTTGCTTCTTCTGCGAAAGGGCTGCAGCCTTTAGTATCCTGGACATTGTTTTCCTCACAAATCTCTTCAGTATTTGCCTCGACAGAAGTATTATGACCATTCTGCAAGATCTGTGGTGGTTAGTGGTTAGGACCGAACAGCTTCTACATCTCATTATTGCTAGAATTTTGTTAGCTTTACAATGCCAGTAGCACTGATGAGTGTATCCTACTACCTTTGTCTGGTTGAGATGAAGAGAGGAGATGTCAATGGAGGAATCCATTTCCTCCTCTGTCTGAGGATCTAATTGTTTCTCTGGTTCTGTTAGAAGCTGCTGGTCAAAAAAACTAGGAAGACAAGTTGACTCAATCAGAGAAAAACTGTGCTGGAAGTTATTATTCTATGTTATCTATAAGATTCAGTGAAAGATACCTGTCTGGTAGTTTCTCAGTGGAGGAAGAATTGACTGCTGGACCTGGTGAGACAGAAATTTAATTAACTGTATATAGAGCTGTAAATAATTCAGATTTACCTGAACAAGTTAGTTTATAAAAAGTGTATTACCAGTGAGATGGTCCACCTCCTTCTGTTTCACTGTTATTTGATCATCACAAGCCTTGATCCTAGACTCAATCTCCTCTTTTTCAGCCTGCAGCGCGAGAAGCTTTTGAGCGAGAGGATTTTGACAATAATACTCTTTATGAGAACTGAATATCTTGCGGTAGCTTGCAATTCTCTCTTCGTAGACTTCCCTTGTAACAGATGAAGAACAATTAAACTTTGTTTATGATTGCCCACAAAAATGTATTAAACGCAACAGCTAACTGAACCCACATGTCATGGTTGTAGCTGGCTTTTCTGCTCTCCAGTTCCTCTTTCAGTGTCTGCTCATACTGAAGAAGCAGGCTGTTAGTCGCCTTCATCCTAAAGTTACATAGACGGTAATATGAATATCCATACTACACTGCACTGCTGTTACATGTAAAATCTGATTATGTATCACATTGATCCATCGTGGTTTGGCCCATGTATTACCTAGTCATCATACCTTTTAGCATTTGCTTTATTATGTATCACAGTGTTCTGCTTCATCCTAATTTCTTCCTCAAGTTTCTTGGTGTTTCTGTGGATTGTTTCAATGTAAGACCTCCTCTCAGCAATGTCAACTCTCACAACTGTTGACAAAAACACTTGATGGACACCATTTCATGACATAAAATCTATGGCACACTATTTTATTCTTAGCCTTTCCAATTTTAAATAACTATTAAGGTTAGATTATTAGTATAAATTGTTAGACTTACCTTTAATTTGCTGGTTGATCTCATTCTTCCTTTGGGAAAGCTCTCGAGTTTGGAGAGCTATAAAATACAAAGGGCATTTATTTTATTTGAAAATAATTGTTATCTATATTTTAATTATTACTATTATTAGTATTACTAGTAGTAGTAGTAGTATGAAAGTAATAAGTAAAGTAATTATAACCTGAATTATTTTAAGTTAACTAACACCAAAACTAACTTCACTTAACATCCGTCAACGCTAACATTAGCTAAAACTTTACATAGTAAGCCAACACAGACAAAAAAAACATCCAAATATAGCTAAACAACAACAAACAACCTTTAATAAAACAATAACTGAACTCACCAAGCTGAAAGAGGAGGCTGTCGAGATTATTAAATGAGATCTGGTCGCCCATTTTAACCGCTAGCGTCATTAACGTTAACTAGCGAGCTACTGCCGTTGTCAAGGAGACGTTAGCAGACACACGTTCGTCCTTTCAACATAAAATAACGGAAATGTTTTATTTTTATTTATTATTAGCTTTTATTTACTTATTATTTTAATTAGAGAATTTAAGTGAAAATTAAATGGGAATGTTCCCTGAAGGTGACCTATATACTGGATCGTTAATCAATAACAGCAGGTGATATGATCAAAAGTTAGTAAAAAATTAATGAATAAATTATTTTTTTTTAATCTAGCACTTTATTACTTTATTTGTTTATTAATTCATGTATATGCTTACATAACATAATGCGACATATGGTCCATATAAATTGTGAAATGCTGTGTAACATTTTAAGTCATTAAACTAAGGGAATAATATTACATGCTTATACTACTACTTATAATAGTAATCACTAATAACATTTAATAAAAATACGCATATGTTATTTTAATTGTTTATTTTTTATGTATATATTTTATTTGTAGTTGACATATTGTATTAATTCCCAGATGTGCTTTTAATAAACATTGGTGGATTTTATTTTCTTTTTTCTCCCCCCCAACATTTTTTCCTGTTCACATGACTGCAGACAGTCAGGATCATGGATGGCTCAGGATTGGTGTGACAGAGGTTAGAGGGGCGGGTTTAGTGCTATTCTGGAAATCATTTTGCGTAGCGCATCTGTATCGGCAAAAAACAACAAAAAAAAAACCCAGCGCTGTGATGTGTGGGCTCAGCCAAATGAAGTGATTCATCCTCTCTCGGTACATGTTATATACCCCGCTGCTCGTCCAACCTATTTGAAAGGTAAGGTTTTAATTACAAGCGCAGTTCTAAGTCAGAGTACATGTTGTTCGCCGGCTGGCGTCTGCAGACAAAAGAGCGGACATGGGTGGGATTTAAATGGGAGGGGATCAGCTGTGTGAAGAATGGGTTGCATTGTCGACCCCCTCTTTTATTCAAAATTATGCATTTTTTAAGAAAATCCACTACAATTTATGTATGGATTTAGTAGTTTGTATTTGTCTGTAAAGGGGATGGGATTATCCACTGAGGGTACCGCTGCGCTGTCATGCAAAAGAGAGACAGCCCCCCTCCTCCCCTTTTTTTTGTACAAATCTATCACGCTTTGTTTGTCATCTATATAGAGCGATTTGTGTCTGTGCCTGTTCAGATGTCCAATGCTATTAGATCAATGATAAATGTGACATTTGATGGATTTTTTATTAGTCATCATCACAGGAAAAAAAAGGCGAGTGTGCAGAATCTAGGCCAGGATCACTGTAAATAGAGGATTACATTATTGTGACTGTGAAAAGAAAACATGCTTTTTAATGTCTCTCTCTCTCTCTCTCTCTCTCTCTGTCTCTGTTTGCTTTTACCACTTTGCATTCATCGCCCTTAGATAAAAGTAAACACAATGGGTGGACCTAGTTCTGGACTTTCCCATTAGTCTCTATATATAGACCATCAAAGAGGAGTCTACACAGTCAAAGGGGGTTTTACTGGATCCAGTGAGAGCATGGCACAGGTAGAGGAGACCCAGACTGAAGGAGAGGGCAGCCCCCAGATGATCTCCTTAAGATCAGACGTATCAGGGAACCATGTGGACGATGGAGAAGTGGGGCCCTCAATAAGGAGGAAGAGGAGGAAGAAGAAAGACCCCCGTCCAGAGTCCATTATTGTCTACCGGTCTGATATGGAGAGGGCGCCTGGAGAGGACCAAGGCGGTGAGGAGGGAGCGGAGAGGAGCGCAGAGGAGGGAGCTAAATTCCTCTGCACACCTACAGGCGAAGGTGAGACGGGTGTCAGAGTCTGTTAAAATCATGAAGGCACATGCCTGTTAGCAGTCTATGTGTTCAGCATATGTAATGCAGATTATAACATGCAGACTGACTACTCACAAGTAGATTCATTAGGATTGTAAATAATGAAATAGAGATTTAAAGTCAAATCTTTTTGAGCTGTTCTGTCTCATAAGTATTTCAGTTCTTCCAGTGGTGTAATCCAGGCTACCCACATATTTTTCTGCATTTGGTACACCCACTTCTAAACCACCTCTAAACCACCTCGTATGTGCATCCTTCAGTAGTGTTCTACGAGCTACATTTGTTTCTCTAGGATGGCAAAGGTATGACATACTCCAATTTTAGGAATCAAGAGTGCTTCACTCAAAATGCATATTTATGTAGTTGTCTCATGCGTCTGTGAGCCAGTATTGAATGCAAAATCTGCACCTCTTCTGTTGCTATTGTTGATTTCATAATGATCCTTTCTCCCTGATGTCAAGCAGCACGTTAAATGACAATTAACAATTACTACTGGCTCCTTGGAGGAGATAAATATGCAAACATTAGCGCAGAATATACCCACTTCTCCAGGTACTTCCTCGCACCCAAACAAGACGTTCAGGAAGGGAACCTTACTTGTTGTTGTTTTTCAGATAAGTATCTGTCTTCTGTTGTATTATCTCTGAACAGGAAGCGGCTGGAGCCTTCCTCCAGACAGCCGCTATGTGACTCTGACAGGCACCATCACCCGTGGCAAGAAGAAGGGTCAGGTGGTTGACATTCACCTCACTTTGACAGAGAAGGAACTCAGGGATCTGGCTAAGTCAAGGGAACGTCTGGATGCAGAGTGTGAGGCAGGGGAGGGCGCTAAACGCAACTGCAGCTTGGGTGTGTGCCAGGGACCCCACGTTGTCCTCTGGAGCGTCTCCTGTGCCCCCGTGGTTTTCCTCCTCTCCTTCATCACCTCCTTCTACTACGGCACTCTCACCTGGTACAACGTCTTCCTGGTGTACAATGAGGAGCGGACGTTCTGGCACAAGATTACGATATGCCCCTTCCTTATCATCTTCTACCCCATGCTCATCATGCCCATGGCGCTGTCTTTGGCTCTGTACTCTGCTGTGGTGCAGGTGTCCTGGGCCTTCAGTGAGTGGTGGCAGGTTGTGAGAGACCTGGAGAAAGGCTTCTGCGGTTGGGCCTGTGGGAAGCTGGGACTGGAGGACTGTTCCCCCTATAGCATAGTAGAGCTGCTTGACTCTGATACAGTTTGTGGCACTCTGCAGAGCAAGGCCCCAAGTGAACTTGCTCAGACGTCATCAGTGTGAAGTGGAGGGATGCTGAGGTCTGAGGCACATGTTGATGCAGGCTGAAGTCAAGTTATGTGACCAGGAAGTTCAAATCGGTCACAGGAAAGTATATGAAAGCTATTTCACTTTACTCTTCTGCAAATGAGAACTTATCAAACACTGCCTGAATTGTGTTACTCCCCTTAAATTTTGTAAAGCATCATTGGATCCAGATATCTATAAATGATTCCTCTGAGCATGTTGGGTCATTTTTTTTTTACTTTTAATTATTCTCAGATCACTGAATCCTACTCAAGGACCTTTTGATACACGTAGGCCTTGATGCCTCCTGTAGTAAAGTTTAGATAAGCTGACTGTGGACTCGCACATTGTTGGAGGCCTGAAAGTTTCACTTCACCTGTAAATATCTGTACTTAAAATGTTTGTGATCACTGTGCTGTGCACTGACATCCGAAACAGGCAATGCTGTCTTGTATGTGACGTCATCATTATCTCTCATTGAAGTTGTATTTGAAGCAAGGCTGGATTACCAACTGGGAAAAAAAAGGCTGTTGATTGGGAATATGCACCATTGAGCACATTAAGATGGGCGATATCTTGTTAAGGAGTTCTGTGTCAGCATCTAGTTTTTAAAGGCTGGCGTGACTTTATATTCTTCTTGTTGTCAACAAATCACTAATGTGGTAGTGCTTCTGGCTCCTCATTTCCTGTCTGTGGCACTCAACCCCACTGGTTCCTACTGAAGATATACATTTTTAATAATGGGCCATAAATATAACAATGCATTACTGTCCTAAAACAGCTGGGTACTGTAGTTTTAAGCACATTTTAAGTAAAACAGAAGCAAATAGTACATTTGTGTGGACTTTTTTAAGTTGCAGTTTAATACACACTTAATGTCTAGTGGGTATTTTCAGCAGCAGGATGGTGACGATGTGGGACTGACTCAAGATAAACCACAGTGTGTGATCATGATAATGAGGGAATGTGTCACCCAGTGCAACAGTGCGGCTCATTCATGTGTTAAATCAGCCACGATTTGAAGCCATAGTCAGGACAAGCTGACAAATCTGACATTACTTTGGTGAATTTATGTTTTTTCATTGTCATGTTTTTGTTTAAAGCGCCATCAACACGGATGTTTGTGATCTTAAACTACTTGTGTTGTCTTCACAGTTGTGGTCCATACACGAGTAAAATTAAGTTCTCTGTAATTTTCCACTGAAGAATTCCTGTTACATTTCCAAACAGTCATATTTCTAATGCTGATTTAACTTATTTTAAATATTTAAGTCTTGTACACTTCCTGACATTGTTGTAGCTAGGTGTTTTATACTCTGGCACTTTGAAGTAAATGTATTGCAAACAGCCATCAGTAACTGATTGAAATACATAGTGGAAGGTGTTGGTTTAAGTAGATCGGATGGTTTAAATATTTGGTGATTCAAATGTTTATGATTAGACCTGGCCGGGTAAAGTAATTTAATTTGAACTTCACACAGGTAAAGATGTGTTTATGGATTGAGTCTGTATGCCATATTACATGTTGTGAAACCACAGAATGCAAAGTAAAGAATTACACAAATTAAACAAAGTGTTACTGTATGTTATTACATATGTGCTAATTTTCAAATATGCTCTTGTTTCAATGCACAGCAGATCACTGTTTTCTGTCTGGTTTATAATGTCTCTTAGAAAAACAAGTCAGTACATATCCCTGCATGGTGCACACAGATGGCTCTCTGGATGCTTCGAGATCTGATTATTGGCACCCTGGTGTTACATTGGGGTTCTTACTGCAGAAAATCCATATGCCCCAGTGCCGTATACAGTACAATCGAGCAAAAAACTCACAACATGACAATGCATGCATGATGTAAATCTAATTATATATATATATATATATATATATATATATATATGGGAGAACAGAGAGTGTTCCAGAGACTAGGATTTATCTGCAACTTGTACAGGCTTAGTTTATCTGATTTAATTAAGCTAATGTTAAAACAAACGCAGTATATGATTAAAAACCACACAAACGAGCCAGGACAACTTTTTGATTGGGGACAGTAAGGTCATTGCTGTAGTAATTCTTCAGGACATGTGAGGCGTTTGTGGTGTATTTTATTAAAATAATTTAATTCCTCACAGCATAGAGAGCATACACACCTTTATGTAATGAAATAAAAAGTATACAGTTAAATTTACACAATTAAAATGATTAAATGGAATCAGAAATATCAAATCAAGGATTTTACATTTTAGTTTTAGTGCTCGGGATGACTTTGAGTATTTTGTATTTATATTAAATACTTATTTACACATTAATTCATCAGTTTTATTGCTCCTAAGTATTCATTTATTCATTTTGTTCATTGTGTATTTATTTATTTATGATTTTATTTGACCTAAATAGACACACACACACACATACACAGGGGCTATGAAACGCTGGAGGGCGTTTGTCCTACATTTGATTATTGCATTGACACTGACTCGTCTTAAGTTCAATAACACCACAAGTGACATTATCATAGATGGATACAAGTCCAGCATGTTTCGTTAAACAGTTTTATTGTAACTTCCGGTGAGCAACCAGCACTAACACACCGTGAGAAGCTCGCCAAGAGAACCGCGGAACATTTGTTTCTTCCTGTCGTTCACAGTTCCTCTCCGGAACCATAACAGAGCGACACCCACTTGTCGGGAGAGGGAAAAAAGAAGATGGCAGGAACTAAAGTGAGTGACTTTCTGTTACATTTCTCAAATAAATGAATAACTCCTGTGTGCAGGGTTGTCAGATAGTGTTAGTTGTTTTAAATGCGCAGTTTTTAAACGTTAGAAACCAACTGTTTCCTTTCATTGAGCTTCAGACGTTAACCGTTAACCGTTAAACGTTAGTGACATGTTGGGACTTGTTGTTGGGACCGTTGAGGCTAACTGACGTTCCGCCCCCTGTTGAATGTATACAAAGCTCAATCTGGTTTGTTTGTTGTTGTTAACAGCGTGAGAACAACTAAAACTACAACTTTTAGTGTGTTTCTATGTGGAAAGTGTGAATGAGTAGTTAAAAAAATAAAAATAAAAATTAATTAAAAACAAACAAACAAAAAAAAAAAAAAAAAAAAAAACTGGGAGTTGTCCATAAGGAATGAATGAGCGAAAAATTGACGGGAAACGCGGAATAAATCGAAAATTATGAAAGGTATCAATGAGAAAAATCGGGACTAGACGCGGAAAAAACATAATAATAATAATATGTTTGGATTTTTTAAAGGCTTGCTTATCTGTGTCTGTGCTCAAAGCATCTCTAATGTGTTGACCAAAACAAATGTTTTTATTAGATCCTGAAATGTTTTGTTCTCTGTAGTCAGCGCTGGTCTTGTGCATGGATGTTGGATTCTCCATGTCCAACTCTGCCCCGGGTGAAGAGCCTCCCTTTGAACTTGCAAAAAAAGTCATCCAGAAGTTTGTCCAGCGCCAGGTGAACTTCTACTACACATTTACAACAACAAAAAACCAAGAAACAAACAAACAAACAGTATCTACCTGGAGGATCTACAGTGACGAGGCCTTTTGTCTTGTGACAGGTTTTTGCAGAGAACAAGGACGAGCTGGCGTTAGTTCTGTTTGGCACAGACTCCACCAAGAACCCCCTGGACCGGGATGGCCAGTACCAGAACATCACGGTGCATCGTCACCTTATGATACCTGATTTTGAGCTTCTGGAGGAAATAGAGAATCAGGTCCATCCAGAGAGTCAGCAGGCTGATTGTATCCTTTTGATTGGTAAATAAATCAGGGTATCAGGTTGCAGGTATAAAGGTATTGAGGCTTTATCTAATAATACTTTTAATTTTACAGTGGAAGAATTGATGGTTTAGCAGGTAGTGTACATGGGTATTACAATGCAAATGATAATGGTGATTTTAATTCTCAGGTTAACATTGATTCAAATGTCCCTGTTAGGTTATTGTATCATTACCATTTCTTAATTTCTTTTCACAGAAATATATATGTATGTAAATATAGAGATAGATAGATATAAATTACATTAACCACCACACGCTGGAATGACTGTACTCTGATTTTATTCAGAGTGAACAATGTGTTTTGGCTGTAGCTTCTTCAGGTTTGCGATACAGGATTTTCATTGTCAGTGTCATTCACCCACCTCAGACTATGCTACATAAATCCCAGCGCTCTCCTTTCACACTAATTTCTAAGAGGAAAATTAACTTCTTGTTTGTAAACACATTTTTCAAAATCAGGTTGATTAATTTAATTGTTTAATTATTTCATAACAAATAGGTATAACTTAACGACTTGTGTGATTAGATCCACTCAAATATCTATTGTATTGGATTTAATTGTCAGTTTC
This sequence comes from Dicentrarchus labrax, assembly GCF_905237075.1. NCBI lineage: Eukaryota > Metazoa > Chordata > Actinopteri > Moronidae > Dicentrarchus > Dicentrarchus labrax. The sequence goes on from NW_026136706.1 coordinate 13,578,458, forward strand.
ACTATGTGTTTTTAATGTGTAACGAAGCAGACAATTACGTGAGAGAGAGACAGACTCTTTGAAGTTATTCACCCATTCAGCGTCAGATCCTCTTTGTGTACAGATGACGTGTGAGAGTCTGTTCGCTCCTTAACTTCTGTTCATCAGGGATGGACGCTCTTGTTGTCTGCATGGATCTCCTTCAGACAGAAACAAAGTAAGAAGCTGCTTGTAGCTCGTATGTAATAACTGTTGTCCATGCACTTCAGTTTCAGAGATCATTGGTTTTTCAGTGGTGTGATAGATTGATTGATGTATTTGGTGTTTTCTTTTTCAGGGGGAAGAAGTTTGATCGTCTCAACGTTGCCCTCCTGACTGACCTCAGCACTCAGGCCAACCAAGATCACCTGGACGTTATTATTGAAAACCTGAAACAAGCTGGCATCACCCTGCAGTTTTTGTAAGCTTTAAACACATTCACCAAATGTATTTGACCGCGCACAGGCTCAAATGTTTTTTTAGAACACATCTCGGATAGCGCTGGTTCCTCGAGCTGTGCTTCTTGTTGCCTTGTGGCTGCTTAACTGCTGGAGTTTCATTATGATGTGCCAAATACTGTTTTTATACACACTTAAGGCAAACGGGTCACACCTGCAGACATAGGAACCCCACAAATTTGCATAGTGCAGTTGTAGGATAATGATGATGATGATAAGTACAATATGTGTGTCAATTATTATTATAAGTAATAGCAGCAATTTAATTATTATAATGTAAATTATTACCGAGCTGTGAATGAGAGACATATTTTATTTTGCTAATAATTATGTTATTACAGATCAAGTAAGTTAAATTAACTGTGTAGTTTCAGGGCATTTACTCATACCTATGCATCCTTCCTTACTTCTGCGTTTTAAGTTTGCCTTTCCCTGCGGAGGACGATGAAGAGGGTGGAGGAGATTCAGACAGAAGAGGCCCCGGTCACCCGGGCACGGGCAAAGGTCTGTCCAGGGAACAGAAGGAAAGTCTGGACCTGGTGAAACACGTCATGCTGAGCCTGGATGAGGAGGATGGCCTAGATCAAGTTTACACCTTCAGGTTTGAACGGTCTTTTAAAACGCTGGATACTTGTCTCATATCTCACTTCTTTCTTCTTTACATCCATTTTTGTCTCTGACTCACAGGGTTCGCGATACATTTAAAAGTAGTTGATGCTCTTACTGGATGATGTCGTATGACTTGGCTTTTTCATGTGCTTCACTCTTGCTGTAGGGATGCAATTGAGCAGCTATGTATGTTCAAGCGTATCGAGAGGAGACCCATGGCCTGGCCCTGTCAGCTGACAATTGGCAGCTGTCTGTCCATCCGTATTGTTGGATACAAAGCAGTAAGTTTACTGAGAACTCCACTGGAGGAGTAAGCACTGCATGCTTTTTAGAGATATTTTCTCAGGTCTGAATAATGGCAGAGCTGCAATGATAAGTCAATTAATCGATTCATCACCGATTATTGTTAGAATCCATGAATTGTTTCTAGTATTTTAAAATTCTCTAATTTCAGCTGCTCAAATGTGATTTTTTTTCTGGTTTCTGGTTTTCTGATATTTTATGGACCAAACAACAAATTGAACTATTGAGAAAATTATAGACAGGTTAGTTGCAGCCCTAAATATGCTGTTACACATGTAATCATGTCACTCTGCAGTTACTACTGTAAAGTCTGGCTGCTTCTTCCTGTTTGTTAATTTGATCATTTAGTGACACCTTGTGGCAAAAATGAATTCCACACATTGCTTAATGCAAAAGGTTATGGTCAGATGTTTGTCATGTTTTATTTGTTTACTAAGAATAAAATGACTGACAACTGTTTTTATTTACTATATCCAATATATACCAGTATGTACATTTTTAACGGAAGTTATATTGTATAATAGTGTTACTGCCTGAGTATATATTGTACGTATGCTTTGTTCAGTGAAAGAACTCAAATACACAGCTCATCAATAATAGTCACAGTGAAGCCAAAGGTTTACTCATCCACAAATACTACTCACCATCAGGGACCAAAATTCACACCTGTCAGTTAATTTTGAGTTTTGCCAGATAATAAATTGAGGGCCATTGTTGTGTTTTTCATGTGTCCTGGGTGAGACTAATGTGACCCTCACTGTCCACCATACCTGTCGTGAGGTCAGCAAATCAAATCAAAGCAGCTTACTACTATTTGGCACTTTCTACACACTGTCTGTCTATGGGTTTGCCGTAAGAAACGTATGTGTTACATGTTAGTGTCTTTGTGGCTGATCGATGCAGTTTTATGGCCGGTAAAAAACTTTGGTAGATGAGCCAGAAGGTTAATTTTGGACCCTCCTCACCGTGTATTTCAGGTGACAGAGGAGAGACTGAAGAAAATGTGGGTCACGGTTGACGCTCAAAGCAACCAGAAAGAGGACGTGAAGAGAGAGACGGTCTACTGCCTGGATGATGACAATGAGACAGAGGTGAAGAAGGACGATACCATCCAAGGTAAGAAAGTTGTTGTAAAATCAGATTGCTTACTGTTGTTCTACTTACTACTTCACTACTACTGCTACTTAAAAAACGTATTCTTTGTTAACAGGTTTTCGTTATGGAAGCGATATTGTTCCGTTCTCCAAAGTAGATCAAGATCAGATGAAATACAAACACGATGGGAAGTGCTTTGCTGTTCTCGGCTTCACCAAACAGAACCTGGTATTGTACTTTATATGCTAGTGTGAAATATTCAAGTAAAACAAATGATCTCAGATGACGTAAACCTAAAACATTTAAACTTTATTTGCCTATTGCAGGTACGACGCCATCAGTTCATGGGGAGTCAAGTCGTCAAGATGTTTGCTCCCAAAGATGATGAGGTGAGAACTGAAAGAACTACTGCATTGAGGAAGACTACATGTTGATACTGACCTTTCTCCTGTTTCTACTCTTCTGTCTGAGCAGCACGCAGGAGTTGCGCTGTCCGCCCTCATCCGAGCGCTGGATGAACTCCAAATGGTTGCCATTGTGCGTTACGCCTATGACCGGCGCAGCAACCCTCAAGTAGGAGCGGCTTTCCCGTGCGTAAAACAGGACTATGAGGTGAGATCGCAGACTCTTAAAACATGCTGGTTTCAAGAATATTTACTGAATCTGCATCAAATATCACAGAGCTAACGGTGTGTATCGCACCCTTATTAGTGTCTGATGTACGTCCAGCTGCCCTTCATGGAAGACCTCAGACAGTTTACATTTCCTTCTCTGGAAAACAACAAAAAGCTCTCTCCATCAGGTACTGTCTCTGCTTGTCAAGTTTTTTTTTAGATAACAAAACACCTCAAGGTACTGACTTTGTTTAACTAACTGCAGATTCTCTGCAAGAGGTGTGATTATTATCACAGCAGCAATTATTTAGACCTGCAGGTGTAAACATGTCACTGTTGCCTCTTCAAGTGCAAAAAGTAAAAAGCTGTTGCCATTTCAACACTATTTCACCAAGTTCCATACACACAGTGAGCACACACACACACACATGCATCTTCACTGTCGCTGCTCTTATTTAACCAGAGTTGATACCAGTCATCAGAAATTTCTCTATTACTGGGCACCCTGGTTGCTCACCTGGTAGAGCTGGTGCCCCCATGTGCGAAGGCTGAGTCCTTGCTGCACCAGCCATGGGTTTGAATCCAACATGTGGCTCTCTCCCCTTTGTCTGTCTATTGTGTTTTGTCCTGTCCAAAAAAATGCAAAAAGACCCCAAAAAATCTCCATGAATAATTCTTCCAGAATCAGGTATCGCCAATTATGTGTGTCTGTGCACTGATCTGGTACTACGTATTTTATTAGACCTGAATTGGTACACTGCTACTTCCCAGCAGTGTCCTTTTCACCATCTTTTTTCCCAGGATAGTGAAGTCATGACCCGCCCTACTGCAGCACTACAGTTAGTTATTGTCACTAACACTGTGTGTATCCTTTTAAAAGAGAAGTTGGAAGACTTCAGTGAGAGATGTCAGAATAGACTTCAATGGGCTTTTGTGTGTTGTGTGATTCCTCTAGACACCCAGCTGTCTGCGGTGGACTCTCTTATTGACTCCATGATGTTGGTACAGAAGGATGATGATGATGCAGATCAAAAGGACATTTTCAAGGTCCACCACATTCCCAACCCTGCCTTCCAGAGGCACTTCCAGGTACTGCGGTCTATTTAAGAGATACAGCAATCCTATAACTTATTCTGAATTGTGTCATCTTCAGCTCGGTAACATTAGATGAGAGCTTCACCAGCGAGTGGCTGTTGATATTCAACCAGGATTTCTTCCTCAATCCAACCTTTCTTTCAGTGTCTGCATCATCGGGCTGTAAACCCCGGCACCCCTCTTCCCCCCATGGAGCCATGGCTGAAGGCCGCTCTTGAGCGCCCTGATGTCATTAGCGAACGTTGCCAGGCTCCACTAGAGGAGATAAAGAGGAAGTTTCCTCTCATAGAAGTGGAGAAGAAAAAGAAGCTGAAGACTAGTGCTCAGATTTTTGGCAAAGAGTAAGTTTTGCTTTAGTGTGCTAGTGAGTCTTTGACCATTACAGCAAGGGATGTTAGTCATGTAGTGAAAAGTAGTTTGTGTTGTCCAAAATATTCATGCAGATGGTTGAATGAAATTCAGACTGACTTTGGGATGTCATTTATTTATTTTCTTTTTTTTAATCGTACACTAGTGTTTTGAGAGTATCTGTGGTGTGTGTGTGTGTGTGTGTGTGTGTGTGTGTGTGTGTGTGTGTGTGTGTGTGTGTGTGTGTGTGTGTGTGTGTGTGTGTGTGTGTGTGTGTGTGTGTGAAGGTTTTACTGAAATGAACTATTTTCCGTATTCTTACTGACCCCCTTTGCCATTTACAGCGCCGAAGAACCAGATGCCAAGAAAGCAAAAGGAGACGAAGAAGAGGATTATAACCTGGCTGACATCGCCGAAGGCTCTGTTACTTCGGTGAGAATCAGGGGAGCTGGATGGCGTAATAATCCTAGATAGATAACCACTTTCTGTAAAAAATCAGCTAGTCCAAATAAAGTACTTCACCACTTGTTCGAACAGCCTTTAAAATTTCCATTTCACCTTTTTTTTTAAACTCTTCACCAGGTGGGAAGCGTGGATCCAGCCCGAGACTTCCGTACTCTGATTAAGTTGAAGAGTCTTCCATTCGGAGAGGGTGAGGTCCAGATTTTTTTCTTTTCTTTCTTCTAAACATTTTGTCTGGACGTATTATAAACCGTTGTGACTCATGTTCAGCTCTGGTAATTGTATTTATCTCTTTGTTTGGTTGCGGTGACCCCCGTGTCCTTCTCAGTCTGCCAGCAGCTGACTCACAGGATAGAGCAGTTGCTTAGCAACAAGAACACACACTACTACATGAAAAGCATCACCTGTATCCAGGCTTTTAGAGAGCAGTCCGTTAAGGTAAATAAACATTCACTATCTTCCTTTTGGGAAAAATTAATGATGACGTGGGAGTTTCTGTTTTAAGAGTCTGAAACAATGTCGAGATATCAGAACGCATAGTTCTTGCTTTACCATGGAGATCATGAGTCAACCTGAGGAGTCTGTTTCATTCCTCGAGACTTGAACTAAGGCCAGTTCTTGTGCGAGTGTGTACTTCTGTGTCTGTAGGTAGAAGTGAGGTTTTAAAGCAGACTGATAATTGGATTTTGGATGTTTCTTATCTTTCATTTTTCAGCTGGGTAATGCTGATCTGTACAATAGCTACCTCCAGTCCCTGAAAAGAAGCATCCCAAACAGACGGCTGGAGGTTTTCTGGGACTTGCTTGTTCAGGGTATGTTAAGCCGTATTACTGCAGGATTTCTCTCAAATCGTCCCTTCCTTGAGAGGAGATTACATTTCCACATAATTGTGAGCAAAATATGTAAATAACACCAAAATGGGGGAGCTCATTGACGCTCAATAAAGCGCTGAGGCCTGAATCACAAGTCTGTGTTTGTGAACCTTTTTTTGCTTTTTAATTGACAGATGCCATAACTCTTATCAGCAAGGACGAGGTTGAAGGAAGCACTGTATCCAAAAACGAAGCTAATCAGGTGACGTAATGAAAACTCCCCTCCTGAAACCACTGTGATCTTGAGTCTGTACTAATACTGACTGGAACCAATGTTGTCCACAGTTTCTGGTTGTTGAGGAGAAGAAAGAGGAGGCGGCTGTGCCGTCAGCTGAAGACACTGGAGATGTTGATGACTTGGTATGTGTTTGTGACTTTTTAGCTTTTAAATATTTAACTGATGTACCCTAAACTCATGTTAAAGCCATTTCCTGTGTATTTTGCAGAATGGGCCTCAGTCTGATGATGTGCTTAGCCTGTTGAGACCTTTTATATAAACTCTCTAGTCTTACATCTTTTTTTCTCTTCCTGTGCAGCTGGACATGATGTAAGAAGGGAGGCAATGGGAGCGTCTGCAGTGTGGACATGCAGAGAAATGAGAAAAATGCAATCATTCAGCCAGCCTGAACAAACTAATTCAGCCGTCCATTGTTCTGCCTCCCACTTAGAAACCGCTGATACTTGTAATAGGTGATTCTGAGTTAACTGCATGCAATGTTGGACTTAACTGACGTTTACACCAGTACTGTGTCAAAGATTACTCTTGTGTGTAGAATTCACACAAACTATTGCAAGTTCTGTATGTGGAGGGCTTTAAATGTGTTTTGTCTCAAATGTCTTAGTTAAAATTATGTATTTTCTATGAATCCATAGTAATTTAAGTGCTTTCAATCTTAAGTTTTCTGTGACTTTACAGAAGACAGCACTGCGGTGTCCGACAAGCTGCAGGTTTATTATCTGTAATACGTAAAGCTTAATGGTGGATGAAGAATGTTTTTGCGTAACAATATGGAAGATGAATACAGTTTTTCCTGACAGACGTAATAAATCACAGTTCTGTGATGTCAATTGCAAAATGTACAGTGCATAGAAGAATTATATTAAACCAGTATCACATGTTTAAATGCTTGAATAACAGCAGTAGCACCAGTATGACATTCACGTCCATGTGGTCTCTCTTAACATACCCACTGGATGAAACGATCAAACAAACTAGACTGGGACAGATCAGAGACGTCTTTAACTTTAAAGATGGCGTCCTGGTCACTCATGGCCAGCTTCGTTAAGACTTCTTGGTCAACGTCACTTCCCGTGGCTATAACTGTGGAGACGACCTGTGCCCCGCGCATGGCGCTAACCGCCTCTTCCAGGTTCTTGCTGTCAGTGACACCGTCTGTGATGATGATAAATGAAACCTCTGCGTAGCGTCTCGTCTGCCGAGCATTTCCTTTACCCAGTACGTTGTCGATGGTGTAGATGATGCCAGGCCCCACGCTCGAAGAAGTATCCAGATAAGTCAAGGCGGCTATTCCTGCAGCGATGACATCGGAGTCGTGTGTGAGAGGGAAGGCCACAGCGTTCTCGTTCTCTTTGCCGAACTGGACCAGTGCCAAGCGGGCTCGCATACGATCAGTCTTGCTCCGGGCCAGTCCCAGTCTGTTTGCCACTTTCTCTACAAATTCACGCACCTGCTGGAAGTTGTTAGGCCCGAGGCGCTCTGAGCCATCTAGTAGAAATACCAGATCCACCGGCCGCTGGACGCATGGAGCTACGTCAGGTTCTGTGATGAAAGAAAACAAATCACACACTGAGCTACACTCTTTGTTTTGACAACAAACAAATAATCAAGCCATGAATAACACTTACCACTCTTACAGGGGAGATCAGGACACACGATCACCGGGTCTGGAAGGAAAATCAAATGGTTACACAAATGGTCTGAAGGACCAGTATGGTCATCCTGCTGTGTGTACTGGTGCAGGCTTACCGGGACAGAGCACAGTCTCCATCTGTTCTATGAAGTTGTCAGCCACCAAGTCAACGTAACTATTCATCTCAATGATACGATCCTTTTTGCCGCACGCTATCGACCCCAGGGTCTCATCATTTTGTTTCCTTTTAAACATGTCACCAACCCCAATGGCATTCACCACCACATTGTTGTCATTGCAAAGGTAATCAAGCAGATTATCGTCGTCGTGTGGGTCGTAGCGGCCATCTGTGATTACCACCACAGATATTTTGGCCCGGGATCTCTTGCTGCCCCTGATGAGGTTATCATAAGTGTACTTGAGGGCTGAGGGAGTGAAGGTGCCCCCAGCAATCCACTGCAGTCTCTTCACAGCGTCTTTGAAGGCAGACAGGGAGTTTATGGTTGGGTCATCGAGACGAATGGCCTCAAACGTGTGACTGAACTGTACAACTCCGACTCTTGTTCCTAGAAGAGGCAGACATGTTAGGTAGTGCATTTTCAGTTTTAAAGGATACATGTGGCATTATTGTAAATTTTTCCCATGAAAAGGCCAAAACCAAGTATGTGTTTACTTGAAGAATTCCTTTTCCTGTTTGTAAACCTTTAAAAATGGGATACAAATATATGTTTTTTTTTAAATGTGACATATTCATACACACACTGTGTTTTTGTGAGTATTAGCTGCACCAGGATGTGATTTAAGGAGGGATGTCATTGCACTTGTTAACCTGCGATCCTCCCTTTTTATCCCCTAGTAGCGAGAGAGCACAGGGGCAGAGGGGTTGTTTAATCAAACACGTTATTCTAGTCTTGCCTGACACAGATCTTTCATCTGATTGAGGTTTGTACTAGTTTGAATCTATGGCCCCGACCATGGCTCTGAAATATCAGTAGGCAAACAGTGCTGCTTATTGATAAATCCATGCTGCTGTCCGTGGTACTGAAGCAGCAGACAGATTTGCAATTGTGCTTTTTTTTTTTCGAGTCCCGCCCTTCTTTCGCCTGTGTCTCGGATCTATAACTGCATACTATTAATATTAATTACTACATCATATTTTTACCTATATACTCTAGATGAGTATATAGAACGTATAGACACAGGCAGCAGGCCTGTAGTATTCCTATAATATTTTAATGATCAATCCGGAGTGTCAGTGCTGCTGAAAATATACACCCCGAGACCAAGTCACCTCTGAAACCTGACCATAGATCAGTAAGAGACATCCCCCCTGTTAAAAATTAACAAATCACACACTGACTACAGTCCATGTTTCTTTGTAATGAATGACATATCAGGCTTGGGCTACACAAGTGGTTTTGGTCTTTTCAGTTAATTTGTTTAAAATAAGAAAAACATATTGAATATTGGCAACCTTATTCTTTACATTTGTGATGTTTTGGCTTTGTGTTCACATCAGTGTGAATGTGAATTGACACCATAGTTTACCGTATGAAGTTTGAAACTTAAAATATGTCACAGTGACAATCTACTTAGTGGTTACTGTCACTGTTAATGAAGAGAGCAGTGTGTAAATAGGGGCCCTGCTCAAATATTTCTGGCTGTAACTGTATATCCAATGGTGGATTAAGTGATTCACTCTTTGGACATAGTTAATCTTTTATGGCAACCTCTCCTTCTTGTCACTTGAAACTGTGTCTGCAAAAGGATTTGCAGGGACGTCTGTGCTGTGTTTTTGCTCGACCGTACCACTTGTTGACGTAGGGTCGTTGGCCATAGATCCCATTCTGTTGATGGTGTTGATAACAAAGTTCTTCTCCAGGGTAAAGTTTGTCTGCCCAACACTTTCAGAGCTATCAATTACAAATATGATGTCCAGAGCTCCACAGCGTTTCTCACAGTCTGAGACAAAAGACAAAAACAGGATCAGTATGTTTAAATATGCCGAGGAACGGACCTGTGTTTGATCGGGTATGTTTGCTCACCACAACAACCACACGTCTCCCTGATGTAAGTCATTACATCACAGTCCTGCAGTGACAGGTATGCAGGTTAGTAGTAAAACAACCAAGGAAATATAATTATTATAGTATTTTACTGTAGCTGTAAAGATTTTTAAAAGGCAACTCACAGTGAGGCCAGGATCGCCCTCTGGTCCTGGGCCCCCCTGCACACACACACACACATGCGCAGAGAGCAATGCAATTGGATCTCAAATATGCATGCATGATCAAGTCATTATTTGAGTGGTTGTGCTGTTGCTTACATCAGGTCCAGGTTTCCCTCTGCCTCCTCTGTCTCCTGGCTCACCCGCCTGGCCTGGGTCCGCCTAAGCAGAAATTTTTTTTTTCAGTGGAAGTCATTTTTATTATTGTGTTAATATTGTGTTTTTACTACTTCTTTTGAAGTCATATTCTTATTGGTTTCTGCCTCTGTTTAACCTCATATTGTGGTTATTCTGCAGAAGACTGTAGAGAATGTTCCAAAATGTGTGTTGGATTTCTTAAGAACTAATTACTCACCGGATGCTATGCATGAATCAACAAAATTGTGCAATCACAATGTTAACTGTTGATGATGGTTCACATATCCGACATCAAGAAATATCACTCCTCATAAGCCCAGCTGGTGTAACATGATCTCTTGGGAATGTTGGTATGTGTCCAGATGAGGAACTCCACCGGCTACAATATCTAGGGACTTTGTTCTTCATCTGAATTCACACATATGCATATTCTCATTGTCACTCACTGCAGAATAAGTCAAAGTGACAAAGGGGCATTTTTGCACTTAACTTCTAATAGTAGCCTAAAGAGGAAGCGTTTTCTTTGGAACTACTTTCTACTACAATCCCAATGGAAAGTGGTCTGGGCATTATCTACTGAGTACCAGGGACATTGTTTTTGTAAAGTTGTGTTTCTTTTAAGATTTAAAAACTAATTATTAAATGCTATGACGACCAAAGTCCATTCAGTTTACTTATATTAGATATTTAAGGGGTTGGGCAAATACAATGAAGGCTATTTGCATGGCTAGATACCATAAGTGGTAAGTGATAAAATATGTTTTTTTACACTTTGAGGTGACCATGCCGTTTAAATTCTTTGAGTAAGATGTACGGCATACATTTTAAGGTGTTCAGAGGAATCCTCTGCACCGCAACTATATGAATACAAATTCTTGTTTTTATTGATCTCCAGGTTCCTGGTCAAAACACAAGTTACTCCGATTGAAACCAAAATTACACTCGAGTCCAACATTTTGTTATTAATCTTACAGGCCTTCCTATGGGTCCTTTATTTCCAGGATCTCCTTTGGCGCCACATTCTCCTCTGGCCCCCCTGGGTCCTCTTTTACCTGGATCACCTCTGTCCCCCTGGAAAGAGCAGAGTCACTTTAGACTCAAGTATGCAAGATATGTTAGAATTTTGTGAATTAAATGGAAAACCGTACAGTGGGTCCTCTCGATCCAGCATAGTTGAATCCTTGTCTTCCTTTGTCACCCTTTGGAAGAAAGAAAGATAGCATCAATCACCAAATGTTTTAATGTTTTACATGATGAAAGTGAAGAAAAGTTTGACCCACCTTTGGTCCAGGGAGCCCAGAGTCTCCCCTAGGTCCAGGATCTCCAGGATTTCCCGTAGTGCCCTACAACCACAGAAGAAACTTTGAATGAAAATTGTATAATCTAGCATGTATTTCAGACACATATTTCTATTTTTGAGAAGTTAGTGATGATTATGATGTTATAAACAACACACATTTGCTCCGAGGGCCCCTGGTTCTCCTGGCTGGCCCCTTGGGCCCGGTAGTCCTTGATCACCCTGGAGGAGACAGAAAGTAACAGAGAAAACATCATTACTGGACATCACATTCACTCCAGCCCACACAGAGTTATCATGCTGATGTGAATTTGGCAATGTATGGTACTGGACACATTTTTAGAAAGAAAAAAAAGCAATTTCCCTGGAAAAAAGTGTTTTTATGATAAAAGGCTCAGCTTCGGCTATTTTGGCTGGACTCCCAGTACATAAGGGCAAAACTCCAGTATTGGAGGTCTAAAGGAAGACTTGCTGAGTGCTTAGGAAGCTGCTGAGTCATCCCACTGCCAGAATACACCCACAGTATAATCCCCTCACCTTTGCGCCCTTGAGTCCGTCTTCCCCGGGCCGACCTCTGCCTCCCAGTGGCCCCCGTTCTCCCTGGAAAAATAAATGAATGTGTCAGGATTCACACAACAGCATTAATCATTTTCCTGAGAAGCAGGTTGTGAAATGCCCTATAGAAACACAGAGCCAAAATTATACTGAGCAAGGAAGTGTTTACGATGTTTCTCTGGAAAAGTAAATGCCTAGAGAGAGACTTAAACACATGGGACTGCATCTCTCACACTGTTTAAATCTCTTGTTAGGTCAACAGAATCCGCTGCAATTTATCAGGATTTCACAAGAACTTGTTCTTTGGCTTTCAGATCACCGCCTCTGCTTCCCTCCATGTTTGTCTACATATGGTTTGGGTGTTTTTGGGTTACACTAAGTTGAGTCAGATTTCAAATGAAATTCTGGAGAATTGCATATTCTGCAACTATGCCAGGCTGGTCTTTGGAATGAGAAAGTCAACGATTAAAGCAGAGATTTGACAAAGACCAGACCTCAACCCTCTTAGTTTACTCGCTCAGTTTCGAATCCCGAATGCCTATGGTACCATGATTATGTTCTTTTATCCCATTGATACCGAACAACTGAGCCAAAGCAGCTCTTATACTGCTGTTTGACATAACTTCAGACTACAGCAAATACATTAAACATTAAAGAAACATTTATTATTTTCTAACTCAGAACTCAAAATAGTCAAAACTAACTAAATCACACACGTTTAAGCTACTCTAAGTGATGAACTGGTGAACTAGTGTAATGTGTTTTTACTCCCATTAACTAAGCCTACCCTGGAACTGTTTGTAGTCGCCCCCAGGGAGGCCCGACTCCTACTTTGAAAACATCTGGATTAAAGTACCGTAGACAACTTTCTCTGAGCGCTGAACTTACCTTCTCTCCTTTTGGCCCATCAGGACCTTGTCCTCCCTTTGTTCCAGCGTCTCCTCTCCTTCCCTGTTAATATTTATTTAATGATAATTAATCATCTATGGCAAATTCTCAAAATGTATGTGTAATATTGTTTTTTAATGTTTGTTTGAAATACCGGTTCGCCCCTTAGTCCAGGTATGCCAGGAACCCCCTGCAACAGTTAAAAGTTTAATTTCAGAGTCATCATTGTAACATTAGAAGTATATAACAAGAGTAATTACATTGAAAATAAATGTTGTGTACCGGAGGTCCTTTTTCTCCTGGTACCCCTGGATTTCCAGGATTTCCTGGTTCACCCTAAAAAACAGAGATTTAGTCTTGTGATTTTGTTTTTAAGTAAATGAGTTTTAATAATGTAATGAAAATATAATATTGTAATAATGATAATGTTTTAATTTAAAGTTTACCTTTGGTCCGTCATTACCAGGGGGGCCATTACGACCCGACTTTCCAGGGAGGCCTGGGTCACCCTAAACAAACAGACAAACATACAGACATTAAATAATGCACATTTGAAATGTCTAAAAATCTACGGGCCCCGTAGAACAACGATCTATCCTGTTATGAACTGTGTGAGCCAGTGAAAATTTTGACCTATTGTTTATACAAGAGGAAAACCAAAACCACAAAGCACGCTGGGAACAAATTTCATGGGAATACGTCCAAATGTTGGCTTATTTTAGAATAAGGGATATAAACAATGATGCTGTTTAAAAGCTGTGCATACTGTTTAATATCTTTAGCCACAGTGTTGGTTCAGTCAGTCCACCATATTGTTCCAGACTGAAACGTCTCAACAACTACGAAATGATTTGCTGTAAAGGTTCGTGCAGACGTTCATGATCCCAAGAAGATGAATCTTAATGACTTTGGTGACTTTTCCTTGTTTGAACTTTAAGGTTGGAGCTTCACAACACAAAGTCTAGAGGAAATGTAACGTGGATAACAGAAGCTTTGGGTTTACACGAAAATGAATAATCATGGATGGATATTGAAAAAACAAAAAGTCTCTTGATGGTTTCTTATTTTGTCAGTAAGAAAACACAAGGTTGATATTATTCCATCCTGCACAAACTTGAAAATGGCTGTTTTGTTTCTAGTAACAGTAATATAAGTACTTAGAACAGTTTAGTTTAGGTGTCAAACCTTAAAAGAAAGAAAGGAAACATGTTGGGTGCCATTACTTTCAAACATCTGCTCTTATTTAGGATACCTTGAAATATATATATATTTTTTACAGTATATCCATTTATTTAGGCCGATACTTTTTATAAAACAAACCCTTAGTGCTCTAAATTGATGTTCTGCATTATGTGCTTAAACAATAGTACACACATTGCTTATAACCAAGGTAAGTCAACTCATAACAGAACATCAATACCACATACTACATGAACTTAAATCACTACTATAGCAGTCATTTCCAGCATCAACAGGCCTACCAACACCAACCTTGTCCTAACCCCGAGCTGAAGCATCCCGTCTCATCTGTGTCTTTGTTTTCTCTGCTGAGTGTCCACACAGTTGTTCTGACTTTACCTAATAATCCGCTGCTCTCTTCAACTGTGTGCCGAATTAATAACTTATTTCTTGTTTATAGTTTTAATTTATATTTGAGTTTTAACTCAACAGGGCACTTTGTTTAATAAATAAAGAAGTAAACCATTGCATGAATCCCCACATGGCCTAATTTATGGCCACTAGCGGGTTCAGTGAACCCCCTGAACCAACGCAAGCTGAGCCTGGGTCATCAGGTCAACATTTTAAAATGTTTAATATTTTGCTTTGTGGCTTGAATACCTGTAAATCTTTCCCGACACCCTCTTCTTTGCTTTCTGCTTGGTGCTCATTAGCAATTTTAGCTGTATTAAGATGGTGTACATATTAAACATTGTGAGCATGCTGATATTAGGATTCAGCTGAAAGAACTGCTGAGCCTACAGCCACAGAGCTGCTACAGTAGCATGGCTGCAGACGCTGATACGTTATACTATATATAACTAAATATATCTTAGTTTTGATTTAATACAAACCTTTTCTCCGTTGTCACCAGGTGGCCCAGTCTCACCAACATCTCCAGGGTAGCCATCTGGTCCCTTTCAGAGACGAAAACAAAATGATTCAGTGGTTCAGTAACCTAATTATCACATCTATATGGCAGATTGTAAATTTAACCACCCATGTGCATTATTTCATCTAAATATGACTGAATAAGATAATAGAATTGGATATATTGGGGTAGACTGATTATCTATTTATTCTGATGTGAAATGTTTGTGTTCTATCAATATCCAGACTTTTTTTTAATTGTTGTGGCCTAAAATGCCTGATTTTTTCTAATTTTCAGTGCATGTTGCAATGTTTTAAGGCATTTGTTTCAATTAAATTTTAGGAGAAGGTGAAAATTGTATAATTATTTTAAGAAATTGAAGGCAACTTGTTCCACTGAGAATAAATAGTTAGTGTTTTGGTGACATATTAAACATATATTAAATAATTGATTTATCTTATCCGTATCGGCCTTGAGAAGCAGGTTCTTGGTATCGGCTAACAATATATCCATGTAATGTCATTTAATGGCAAGCTTTCTCACATAATATTAGCAGCTAATCTGCATGACAGTGAATACCAGCGCCTTGGGAGCAACATGTGAAAGATAATGAACTAGACTTACCTTGACGCCTGGATCACCTTTGCAACCAGGAGTTCCAATTCTGCCAATTTTACCCTGAAGATTTCCCAGAGACAATCACATCAGTATACTGAACATATTAGAGTCATTGCATACTGTTCATTTTACTTTTATTTCTACATTTTTACTCACCTTTTGACCGTCAGTTCCATTCCTGCCAGATACTCCTTCCACACCCTGAGTATTTGGACGTCAGTGAAGACAGAAAATTAACTAGAGTATGCAAATAGTGTTGGATGAACTATAATATAATAACATGAAAGCTAGCACGACATTAAAAACATTATTTACCTTTGCTCCAGATGTTCCGATCTCACCCTGTCGAGGTAAAGCAGAGCAATTAATCCCGACAACATTTCACTCGACTGATGAGCAGAAAAGCAAGAATATAAGATTTATCTCTCACCTTGTCACCTTTCAAACCAGTCTCTCCCTATATCAGAGCACAGAAGGACATGTTAGTGTTAGTAAATAAAATGACAACTTAATTAACTATGTAGCACGCAAAATCTCTAAATCAGCGAGCCTCAACAAACCTTTGAACCGGGTCGTCCGATTGGACCTTCAATGCCAGGATCACCCTGTAATATAATAAATAATATTCAACATTAAAATTATACAATATTGTTTTTACAGAATTTCAAGTTTAATAATGTTATTTTCCACCTACCGGTCTACCTTTAGCACCTTTTGGCCCAAAACCACCTCTGTCTCCTTTTAGACCCTAGAAATAAGCAGAAATATTAACATTTCAACAAAATAATCTTTGGTGTAATCAGCAATTTATAGCATTTATATATTTTCATATACTTTATATACTTTCAATACTCACTTTTGGACCTCGATGCCCTCCTGGTCCAGGGGGCCCTGGACTCTCAAAGCATTGATGTTTATAACACTACAAGGAGCAACAACAATGTAAATGTATTGATAAATAAAAAAACACAGAAAACAGGAAACATCTGGCGCAATTCTTAAAAGCATAAACATAACCAAAACCCCTTTTTATTTGCTAGTCTGGTTAATTACATACACATAATATTTACCTGTAAATATGCTTGATATTTCTGCAAAGAAAAACACAACAATCAGTGAAAAATGCCTGATAGTTTTTACTGTAATTTATATCTGAATTCAAACATAAGAACAGGACGCAGATTTCCGATCACCATGGCTTTTATGATTCGATCGATGTCATCAGTCTTTATTTTTGGTCTCCCGTCAACAATCTCCACAGCCATGTAGTCGTCTCTGTACAGTTCATAGGGAGAGCTGGCTATCTCCCTCATCCCTAATTCATCGATGGACCTGGACGCTGCCACTGAGAAAATATGGATCCCTTGCTCTCGGGCCTTCTCCGCCGTCGCCTTTATCCCTCCACACGGACTTCCTGTCACATGCCCGTCGGTGATGACCACAGAGAAGAGGACGGGCTTCGTCCCTGAGTAGTGGTGGGTCAGTTGGTAGGTCATGTTTCTGAGTGCACAGTCGGTGAAGGTGCCTTTGCCTTTATATATAATCCCACCGAGGTTCCTGATGAAGTTCTCCTTGGTTGTGAACTGACTGAAGACATAGTTTGTCTGGGAGAAGTTCAGGCCTCCTATAGACCAGCTGATCTGGACCTGCCCCTTGTATTCCTCATCAGCAAGCTTCTGGACAAAGATCTTGGTGAACTCCTTGATGTTTTTCACCATGATCCCAGGTGGGGACTCCTGTAAGGCGATGGTCTCTGAGGTGTCGATGGTGAAAAACAGCTTGATGGGACATTCAATTATTCCGGCTAGAGGAGAGAACGTCGAAACATCTTTACTGCTTGTGTTTCACTAGAAATTACAAATAGAATATATACAGCGGTCGAAATAAACTACATCTACTCAAATACTGTACTTAAAGGACCAGTGTGTAGGATTTAGTGACATCTAGCGGTGAAGTTTCAGATTGCAACAAACTGAACACATCTGCCATCTTGATGCAAAGAAGTCCCTATCTAGAGCCAGTGTTTGGTTTGTCCATTCTTGGCTACTGTAGAAAAATGGTGGTTAAACATGGCAGCCTCCACAGAAGGCAGCGTAAAAAAAACATTTCCTGTTTTCAGGTGATTATACACTAATGAAAACATACCTATGGATGTTATATTCTGCCAATAGACCCTCCTAAACGATACACAAGGACCTTTAAGTACACTTTTGAGGTATTTTGCTCAATTCATCAAATCAAAATATTGTGCTATTTCTACTATCTGAATATTTTGTCCCCCACTGGATAACAAATAAATAAAAAAGGATATATAAATTAATAAAAGGAACCCACCCTTACAACTTTGAGGAGGGCCTGGAGGTGGAGTTGGTTCTGGACTGTCACCTCGCCCCGGTACCGGCCTGGGTCCACGGGGGCTCAGATCTTGAGGGACTGCAGCTTGGAGCAAGCACAGCAAGATGAACCCTGAAATCAGTGCCATTTCGGCTGCAAAGACAAAACAACAACAAGACGAGAGATGAGAGAACAGGACAGTTGTTGAAGGCTTACTTTTAACTCCAACGCTCCTTTCAAATGCAGGAAATAGCTGTCACACAAGTGAGTCTTCACAGGAGGCGTCTCCACAGAGCTTAGGAATGTTTATCGTTGTTTTAAACACTGTCAGTGAATTATTGCACCGTGTGGAAAACGAGGACAATATTTAAATTGTAGCTAAAATGGAAATTCAGGTTTAATCCATGGCAGGGGAGATAGAGAGCGGGGGGGGGGCAAACATGTAAGAAACGATGAAACATATGAATAAATACCAATAAAAAAGACACCAGATAGAGATAAACAAGATAAGATTTGTGTAAGCAAATGACATCAACAGGAAAGATACACTGTTAGGACAGCGATGGGCTCTAAGTGAGGATTACTGTTACTAAAAGCATACAATCCCTATAACCCAGCATCAACAAATTAATAAAACACATTTAAACTGCTGGTTTAACCCAATACACAGGAGCAGATGCATTAGATTTTGACATTTGTGCTGTTGTACAGTGGAGGAATGTAACATTTGCTCTGCTTAAAGTACTATTTTGAGGTACTTTACTTGACTATTTCGTCTCTTTATACGTCTATTCTACTAGATTCTAGGGAGAAATTTACCATTTACGCCATAATTTAAGAGCTATACTTCTCAGATGAGCATTTTACACCCAAAACATACAATTATTTTATAAAATAAAATAGTTATGGTATAAAGTATAATACTAAACCTCAACATTTATGGTCCTTTAGCTGTTTATACAACTATAAAACTCTGAACATGGCCATTTGGGATGAATACTTTTGATTCAAGTACATTTAGCTGCATCTTCTAAAGTAAACGTACAGTACTTTCACTTTTAACAGAGTATTCACATTAATTCATGTCACTACTTTAACTTCAAGTTATTTTCTTCAACAAAACACAAAAACACAAAGCCATGTCAAAAGACTTATTGCTCGCTATGAGCTGCTTATCTTTCGCTACTTTTATTTAAAAAAAGGTTAAAATAAAGTAATAAAGTGAATAAAGACTCACCCACTCAACAGTTCGGAGAATGTAAAACTCCAAGCTGCAGTTTTATTCTGCCAGGAAATTCAACCAATCTCCAGAGACTGTAAACTACAGATAATCATCTCACTCGGAAAGCTCCATATCAGCGGACTCAGTCAGGGTCAGCCCTTGGTCGAGGAGCCGCCCGCTTTATTTTCAACTGAAGCACAAGCGCACACATACACACACACACACACACACACACACACACACGTACGCACACAGACGCACGCACCCTTGCGCGCACTCTTTGCAAAGAGGGGGGGGTTCATTGGAAAGTTGAGGTTTTTATCATTGGCTGCTGTTAGACATAGCAGCTGTAAGTCTCCAAAGCAAAGATGTTATTCTGTAAAACAAAGTGTCTTTAAATAAATAGAAACAGGCTCAACAAGGATAAAGTAATTTATCTGAAAAAAATGTGAGAGTCACAGACTGATTCCGTCCAAAGAGCAGCTTTACAAACACTTCAACTCCACAACCCTACATGGAGAGAGCTGCACACGCTCACGGTCTGTTTATGTTTCGAGGCTATACAGCATGAGAGATGTCATGTTGGAATTTAACTGCTGCAACTATCTAAAAATTACAGTTTATGCAACGAGTATTTGATTAATTGATGATTAGTTGATCAACCGGGTTTATTTCTGCTCTTATTTCGATGACTGGTGGATCAATTTAGTCATTTTAAAAAGCAAAAATGCTCCAAAATGTTGATGGTTCCAGTCTCTCAAAAGTGAAGGTTATAACTTTTTTTCTGTTTTATATCAATGCAAATTCATTATGTTTGGGGTTTGGACCGTTGGTGAAGCTATCTTACTTTTCCCTGGGCGGTGGGAAATTGTATAAACTATGTAAAGTAACTTCAAGTATATTTACCAGGGGTAGAGGAGGCAATTCAGATCCTATACTCCAGACATGTACACTCATATACAAATAGTCTAACAACGATGTGTGTCCACTAAAAAAATAAAATTTCCACATCAAACCCCTTAAAAAGGCATCTACTCCATCTACCTAAATAAAAATATGCACATTTTGTTAATTTTCATTTGACACAATATGTCTCCTACTTCTCTGTAAAGTCCATTCTCAGTGTTTGCGCACTGGCTGCCTCAAGCTTCTAAATCACACTTGTGTAAGTTGCTTCAAGTAAGTGAAAGTACATAGTTTCCATTTACACTTAGTCTCACAAATACACATTGTTTGTATCTTTGAGCTCAAACAAACATGATGAATGTTCATGATTACATTCTTGCAGACTTCATCTTCTTCACATTGTTTCCTCTCTTGGCGCAATACGTCCAGCTGTGGGCTCAGTGGAATAATGTGAAACTGTGTGTTCAAGAACTCAAAGTAACTCAAACGGAGGCTCACTCAGTGCACTGTTTTACTTAGATGCAACTTTAATTTTTATTGTCTACTTACTATTAACTAACCCAAATTTAATGTGTGTTTCACTCTTACTAAATCTGAATCTTTGTTGAAAGAGCACACACGTAAGTCCTCTGATTTTGAGGTCACTACAGGCGCTGCAGTGTAAGCTTAGTTCTCACAGCCAGGAGACATAAAATCAATTTTTCATTGTCTCTTGAAGGACGTTTTTCCTCTCCGATGCTGTGGATAGATTATTACAGATGACCTGCCTGTCTTTTCATGGCGCCATGATTTTATTCATTTTTTAAATAATAATCAAGGTCGTGTCCTTGCTCGCAGTAACTGTGTCGAGGTCACTCGTGGCCTTGATGATTGAAACTTTATGCTCCATTAAACGTTAGTATTTAAAAGCAGGTGCAGATATGCTTAGGTGAAAATGTTATGTGAGGCACTTAACAGACTCTGGAGGAAGAAATTCCACTGTATGTTTTCCCGTAGCTGACCTAGGACTCATTGAAATGGATCAATTGGGTTTTCATACTGGGAGGCATTAAGTGCTGAGACAGAGCTTGTTTCTGTAATTCATTATTTTATTTTTATGAATAATTTCCTTAAGATCATAACATATCAAATCACAAGTTGTGTGACCACCACCCACTGTAAATGTATGGTTCTGTAGAAACAAACATTTTTAAATCTGATCTCAGCAAGTTATAATACTCAGGTCTCGTAACGTAAAAAAATATTGCTAACATTTTCAAAATTAAAGCTAAAGAAGACATCTTGTGTCCAACAGGAAAAATATAGCAAAGAACAAAACTTTCATATTCGTAGATTCATAGAATTTTTAATGACGTAGAAAAAGTTTATGTCTTTTAAAGGTTTTAATCAAACACACATTATGGTTCCAAGCAGGCTATTTTTCATATATTTTAATACATGTCTAGAGGGGATTTTGTAATGTAATTACATTTAGCAGCTCACCTTTAAGTCCATGATGTTTGACCTTTGCACCTGCACATAAATGCACCAATATAGTAATATATAAGGAGCGATGAAGCTGCAAGCTCAGAGTCAAGGTTATGTAAGGATTGCAGAGAATAGATGAACAAACCTGACCCCCACATAAACCATTTGATGTTTATCTAGTTCCTTGAGCGAGCACTTTGCTCTGTGGCTGAAGCTACCCATACTTGGAAATACCAATCGCCACTAAAATATGATCCTCAAGGATAATATCACAGTCAAAAACAAAACAACAAAGGAAAAACATGAAGGTGTGGGGAAAACAGACCTTTTTCAGCAAGTAGGATTACTGAGTAGACCCTTGTAAAATCTGTAAATGATATGATATAATATAATGGTTTAATCATATAGCAGATCCATATTTTACTTAATCGAAGACCTGAAAGCAAGTGATATGCATTCATCATTATAAGTGTGTAGTTAAAACTACTAAAGAGCCAATAGAACAATGACCAGTAATCAGGGAGAAGAAATGTAATTTAAAATAATAATTTAAAAAAGCCTATTAGGTACGTATGATGAGAATTGTATTTAAAGTTTCTACAAATATCAGGAAAACTAATTTGCAACATTCACAAAAAATAATCTGCTCAGAATGAATCCAAATAGCTTTTTTTACACAAACTTCATGCAGTTAATGTGTCCACCATCACTGTACAGTTTATCTGTTCTGTACTGTTTTTGTCATGCATTGATTACAATATGAAATATCTAAACAATATGTCAATTAGTCAGGGATTGTCAGTTTACTCAGTGATAGAGAAGAGGGGAAAAGGTTGGTTACAACTGCCTTAAAGTCACAATACAAGCAAAACAAGGCAGTCATATTCAACACATGGAAATTCGGGAATACTGCACTTGCACTGATTGGACATTTAGAGGCATGTGCCCCAGTTTGAGATGTATATTTTAATCAGGTCGCACACTGAACTCTGACACCGCATGACAACCAGCAGCAACGCATTCGTGTACAAGAATTGCTGTTTATCTATGTTCAAAGGCAGGGAGGAAGTCCCTCATCAGGGACTCAATTAGGAAAATGCAGCCATTCTGCTATTGACCTGGTGAGAGAGTGCTGCTGCTGTTTGTAGAGCAGTGTATGTGTGTGTGTGTGTGTGTGTGTGTGTGTGTGTGTGTGTGTGTGTGTGTGTGAGGGTGGGGGTGCATTTCTGAAGAGATGCTGAGTGAGCAAGTGAGCGATTAAGAGAGAGGCAGGCACTCTGAGATTGTTTCTCCTGGGCAACACCCGCTTTAAATGCCTGCAGCATCCAAATGAACATTTACAGCCATAGAGCAGCTGTACACCACGAGCAGACTAAACAGGAACAATGATTATAGTGTCCTCCAAGTATCATACACATTAGCTGTTTATATATATGTATGCTGAACACAGGATTTGTTTCTGGCAGCACATATTTAAGTTGTGACTAAGGGAGCCAGGATCTCATACAGTTTATGAGACAAACCTATTTTACTTAAGATTTTTTTTACTTAACTTAAAGCGCCAATACCACTAAACATAACAATGGATATAAATCCAATATTTTATTGTTTTATCCTTGACACAGTGTGATATGTTGGATTTTTAGAATTAATTATAATATTGTCAATAAACCAAAATCAAACCACAGTGTAAAGATACTCTGCAACCATTCAGATGGTTCTTCAAACTACCACTGGATGACGCCAAAGTAAAGAATCTTCAATCTCTTCACACAGTGGCTTTAAAAAGAAATACTGAAGCATTGGCAAAAATTATAATTAAGGATCTAGGTAGTAAAAATAGTCATTAGGCATATTATTATATCACAACATCTACATATTATAATGTTGGATTATTGGATTATTATTATAAAATAGAGTGTTAGAGAGTTTCTTTTATACTTTGATCAGTATAAAATCCTGACTACAGCCCCGAACAACTGTCACATGTAGTGAAGCAATACGTCCGGCGTTTGGCTGTGAAATATAGTTGAGTAAAGGAAAAGAATTTTATGAAAGTACAAAAAAAATGTCAAAATTGTATTCAAAGACTGCTTGAGTAGATGTACTTTCCACCACTAGTGATGCCTATTACTGCACATCATCATGGTTTCACACAGACAGTTTTCCCGCAGCAAATCGCAGAAAGTTTTCATCTCTTTAACTGCTGTGTGTCAGGCAGAATTACCCTTGAGCAAGACATTAAACCCCAGACTTGTAGCAATTGCTGCACCTATACATCAGAGTATACAGCAATGTTGAAAGCGCACACTTAGAGCTGACCTTTAAACTGCTGCCCACATTAGTGTGAATATAACGCTGGTTGTCGTCGGAGGAGCCACTGTTCTCAGGAGCAGTACATCAATAGGCCACCAGGAGGAGAACCCAAGCCGCAAAAACATGCTACTGAGAATCATTTCTACTGCTGATGATCATTTCTGACAAGTGAAGTACAGTTTGCCTTTCATCTTTCCAATTGGTTCCGCACTTGTAAAAGACCATTTCTACATGATGGAAGACTCCCAGATACAGCGATGATTAGAAGTAATGGGTGGTTTCTGAACTGTGTGGCGTGGCGGTAGCTCAGTGGTGGTGCAGAAAGAAAGTCCTGGGTATGAATCTCAGCTCTGGACTTCCTGTTTAGAGTTTCTCCCTCTGTGTGTGTGTGTGTGTGTGTGTGTGTGTGTGTGTGTGTGTGTGTGCAGGTTTTCTCCCACAGTCCAAAATCCTAAATATCAGTTGACTGGAACATCTAAATTGTTTGTTTTTCTGTGATGATTCACCCAAAGAATTCTGCTGCTGACCCTGACCATGTATAAGTGGGTGTAGAGCAGTTGTTCTCAAACTGTGGGGCGGGTCCCACTGGTAGGGCGTAGAGCCGCTGTAGGTGTGGAACAAGATTGAAGGATGATTTAGTATGTAGAGAAAATAAATAAACAAGAGTTGTGTGGTTGATACCGTTGTGCACTCATATCATTGTTAATGGTGGTTAAACATTTTGGGGAGTGGTGGGGTCATACTGGAAAAAGTATAAGAACCACTGGTGTAGGGAAGGGATAAGATTAAAGGAAACTTCAACATAAAGTGTCTTATTAAGGTGTTGGGTGAACAGCTTCAGTGCATTGATTTTAGAAGTCTCTGGAACTCTACTTCCAGAGACTTCTCACTGAACACCATTCTTCCAAAGGATATTCCCTCATTTGGTTTATTTTGATGAGCGCTGTCTTATATGTCCCATAGGTATTCAACTATTCAGTGTTGTGACCTCTCATGGGGACGTTGTCTTTCTGGATGAGACCGCTCCCATAAGGATATAGGATAAAGGAGATCACTTAATAGCACTGTATTGATTTACAGCTATTGAGGTTTGGCAAAATATAGAAGAACGTAACATGACAATGATAAATTAAAATAATAAATAATAAAGAATAACAGTTATTCACTTCTATTAAATCTTGTGTCAAAACCAGGGAGTCCCGCAGGTTGCCTACTCTACTCTGCCTACCAGGGGTTGTCTACTCTAAGTGGACTTGCACCATGTCAGTAAAATGCCCCCCCACTGCACAACAGAGCCACTGGATCCCCTCACTGCAGGGGTCAAAGATTCAGGCCTGTTCTCTTCTCTTCACGTACAGCACACATGCACTCGCCCACCTGTTCGAGAATATCATGACTCATCTGCCCATATCCCTTACCCCTTGAAGCTCCCATCATCCATGCCCCAACAATGAATCCCTCGTTCAAAGTCACTTCCTCTTTCCATCTTGATACAGAATCAGAATCAACTGGGCCTGCTCTGTATTGTTTAACACACGCCACAGAGCATGATTGGATGTTAATTGCTTAACTGTACCATGAACTGCACCTGCCCCCACTCATTTATTCAAGTTTTTCCTTTAATTTGTCACCCGTCTGTGTCTCTGCATTCAAAAAGAGGAAGAATACGACCAAGGCCGCCTCTCCTGCAATTTCTCTGAGCATTGTCACTGACCATGGATGCTTTTAGCTTCTCTGTAATACCTGTCATTTCATCTCGGCTCTTCAAAATGCTCCTTTTCAGTTTTAAAGGTAGGAGAAGTTGCAGGGAATGAATGCAGTGCTTTCTGCCAGTGTGATTCAGACTTCAGATGACCTGCTTGAATAACACATTAGCTGTATGCAATTTACCCAGTTTCAAAGGTTCAGTGTTCTATATAGTCTGAAAAATATCCTTTCTGGGTCAATTTTCTGCAGATGAAAGCAATGTGTACAATGGTTTTATTACATTGTACACCAACCAGGAGAAAGATAACCCTTTCTGAAATCACTAGTTTGTATGAATTTAACACGTTCAGGCATTGCAAAGTGCCTCAATTATTTGCCTGCGCGGAAATATTAAAAGCTTTAAATATCAAAAGCTTTCAAATTTGATAGAAAATCTGATTGATGAAATGTACAAACCGCCATAGTTCTGCTTTTTTTTTTTTTTGACTCATTTTATGCTAAAAATATGATAATTTATTTTGTTGAGTTTATCCAGTGATTCATATTACTTGAAACCCCTGCAAGGTGGGCTTGCAGGGGTGTTTATTCATTGGTGTATTGTATGAAAAAAAGATGGACTTAAGAACAGAGATAACTTTAAACTGAAAACACAGCACCAAAAGTAAAAGCGGATTCAAACTCTCTGCTCCAACAAACGTCTGTAGAACCTGAATTTAAACATGCAGTGAGTGATTTCCTTAGCATGAAACAGATATGATCTCAAGATGTGCTCCAAAGAACAGTTAAATATTTAAACTGCTGGAGACGTGTACCATATTAATCAATTCAGGTAATAAATTCCTATGTGTTTGGTTGTTTTGTGAGTTGAGTTCTTATCAGAGCTAAGGTGTGTGCATCTGTGAATTCAAAGAGACAAGGTGTGAAGGGAAATGAGGCAAGCAGATTCATGAACTCTCTGCAACCTCCCAGCTCCTTGCAAGTTGGTTCTATACAGCAGCTCCCACCCATTGATATCAGCACCTCATGTCTTAAATAATTCAGCAGAAAATCACGGCGCTACCTGATTCTCTGCAGATACTGTACTCCCAGCATTTGATTATGATGAGGAATAGCAGAGTTGTAAGGCAGCTCATCCACCAGGTAACATGGAGATGAATTAAACAGAAGGATAAACAGAAAGAATGAAATGCGCTTCATGATTATTACGAGTGAATTACTACACTTTATCCTTCAATACAGGCATGAAATTCTTAAAGTTGTTGTCAGAAACTGTGTGCTATTGACACCATAAGGTTTCAGTGCACTGCTGCATTGCAAAAACCTACAGGAATAAAAAATAAATTGCATGGCGCTAAGCTCCAGCATCACTTAAATGAATGCAGATCATTCATATCAGATGTATTTTTAAGCTAATGATGTGTTTTAATGTAATGCATGTTGGAAAAGGCTCAAAGGCATCTGAGGCAGAGCTCCTGAAAAATGTTTCACACTATGATCAGCTTTGGCTTTTTGCTTGTAATGGATAATATTAGCATCAAAATGTTTTTTTTTTTTTTTTTTTTTTAGGAGACTGCATCCAAATGACAAACTGCAGTGTATTTTCTGCACAGCTTCACAGTGTGGAAATAAATGGGTAACATCATCTCTGCCACAGCTATGAGCTTGTTTTTTAACAGTGTTCCTTCCTTCCCACAACATACTTTAGAGTGTCCCCTGGGATAAAACTGATCTTTCAAACATGAAACAAGAGCCGTGAAGAAATATCAAAGGGCATATCTGAATCTGAGAGCTGAGAGACGGAGAGAGATCACTGACTTTATGAGCCAAATGTGAACATGAATATGTCCCTAATGGACTACAAGAGACACCACTGCTTTGGAGCAGAATCATGTTTTCATATGTGGAGATACTGGCAGAAGCAATTAAGCTAACTAGATGATTCTCCATTGTTCAGATGTAGTGTTAGAAATACTGTAAAAAGGCCCCATTTTCTGTTCCAAAAAAGAAAAAAGTCTTCATACAATCAACAAAATCACATAATGGTGTCTGAAAAGAAACCGCCCAAAAAAAAATCATCAAAGACAAAGTACAAAGAAAAACAACCCTCTCTCTCTTAAAACAGTGCGTCAAGCCTGCATTGATTTGGTGTAAGTAAAACACTAAGTAAGGTTTACAAATGATTTTAGGCTGCCTGTTTACTGCTCCATTTCTTGCTTGTTATTTAGATCAGGTCATAGATTTAATACACATCACGTGTACTGTTATTTTCTTTTTGATTAGACACCTTTCATGGAAAATCTTTAAATTCACTTTAAAAACAATTTGCAGTCACAAAGTCTGTGATTTTAATGTGTGAGACCCCGCCCCCCCCCAAAAAAACAAGAACTTCATCACTTTAATGACTGTTAAGTATGGTGGAAGACAGACATCTGATATTCTTGCATGCAATTAAGAGCATCACCCAAACTGCTGCACTACAATGTACAATGTGCGTGATGGAGCCTCACAAAGGTCAACAACTCTCAACCTTTGCAAGTCCTACTTCCTCTGCTTCTATTGTTTGACATACAGCAGACGTATCCTCTTACAGGTGACTGATTATCAGTCAGAAGATTTGTACCTTTCCATATTCTCAGACAGAAATAATTTTTATTCATTAGTAAACTGTGATTTCAGTTTGAAATCATTAAAAGTGAATGTTATTGATCACTTCTCATTTGCTGCTCTAAAACCACAATGTATGCAATGTGTCTGAACGATAGAGAAAAGTTACCGCACATCATTTTAACATGCAGAGATATGAACTACTGCACTTACTTAAGTTAGGAAAATGGTAAATATATCCCATAATTGTCACTAGTTAGCACTGCTTCAATGTTGATCCAATTCATGCCAATTAAGAAAATCTGAAGGTTCTCTATTGTAAGAATAGATTTACTGTCAAAAGTCTTTCAACTGGTTTCAACATCATTGTTCTGTAATACAGACAGATGCCAAAATAAACATGGTGAGTAATGTTTGGTGATGGTATGGTTAAATAGTCTAAGCTCAAAAATCCTCTCACAGTCTTCATTCATTGAAGCTGGCTGAGGTGTCACCTGAGATATTGTTGAAAGCACACCTTCAATAGTAAGGGGACCTTTGAGCTTCATCGTATATTGTTTCAAAAAGGTCAGGAACAAACACATATCCAGATGTTAGCAAACGCTCTTTACCCCAAACATCCAAAATAACTATTCCAATCAATTCTGCAAATCAAACAACTTTGACTTTTATTCAATCCATGTATGGACATCAGAGATGCATTTTGAAACAAACAACAACATGGTATTAATCCAGTGCAGTTACGATAAGACTTTTTTTTGTCAACTGTCAGCTGGTCCATAAATCTTTCACCTCCATGTGAGATAAGGCCTCAACTGACTCCTCAGACTGTAGTGACTCTCATGACCAGCTCTCGTGTGCTATTGCTGGGTTGGCTGCGAGCCTCCGGCTGCCTCAGCTGGCTGAGGAGGTGGAGGATGTTGTAGGGACAGTGTTGGTCCGGCACTGTGCTGCCGCTACTGGGGTCCACATGGGTTCCCAGTCCTCCTGCGGCCGTCACCACGGTTGTAGAAGTGGAGCCGGCGGCTGTGGAGGCTACCACCATCAGCGAAGAGGTGGAGGTGGACACTCCTACCCCAGTCTGATAGCCCGGGCTGGGCTGAGACACAGTCCTGTCCACAGTGGAGTTCTTCAGGTCATCGCTGTCCATAGACTTATCGTAGTTGAGGACCTTCCACTGCTGGTTCACAGCCTGCCAGCGGTGGAAGATACGAAACACAGAAGGTCCCTCATGGACAATTAGCGCTGTGGAGATCAGAACATCAATTAGACAATGTAACTGTCTGGCAGCAGTCTTCATGACACCACAAAGTGATATAAATATATATCTGCAGTGGTAGATTCACTGTGTTCGAGTCTGCAGTAAAGTATTAGCTGAGGGAGCAGCAGAACAAAACCACTCATCTTTAAAGCATCGCAACATGACCCCGAGATAAGGTCTTTATTTCTTAGAAAAACTGTAGACAGGGCACAACTTCTAACACAGCGATACTCACTACTTCTGGATTTAGGTTTGCAAAAATGATGCATCTGTTCTCTGGGGTTGTTCAATAACACCTTATCACGGTTTAAAATTGCTTATTGATTCGTGTTCATTGAACTCAGTATCTGGAAAATTGAAATCAATCTGTAACAAGAGATGCTTGGACCCCGAGATTTCACTGCATTTTCTTCCATATTAAAGTAATGTAGAGGGAAATACTGTTTGAATGGGGATGTTTTCTAGTCTGCTTAACCTGATAATGTTCTGTACCTTCATCACCACTACAATGCTGGCTGTAGTGAACTGTATATAGAAGCTGTACTCATCAAACACCTACTTACAGTACAATATTGTCCTTTAAGAAGTAACATACGGCTCAAATATTGCAACAACTACAGTGAAAGAAGTCTGCCAAATTTGGACATTTAATAATTCTCAATCTCTTCTATGTTTACGGAGTTGATTCATAATATCCCCTCCTCTTTAGCTCTGTTTCTCTCCCACTCTAACTTTGTGGATAAGTGAAAGTCAGGTCTTTGCTCTTTAATGTCTGCCAGGTGACAAGTTAATCTCTGTAAAGTGCAGAGTTAATGACTCCGCACTCAATCCTCGCTACCAAACCGGAGACAATCAATCTCTTCCTCTGCTCATCCTGCTGTCTGCTGCAGTGGCAGTTAGAGTTTTCTTAATGTGAGATGCCATCACACAGTCATCCAAAACACACGGGCCCCCCGGGCTTCAGAGAGGACAGCAGGCTTAAAGCGAGTGCTACAAGATTCAATTTGAACACCCACACAAATCCAGAAGATGGTTAAAATGCTTCAATGCACCTGTTTTTCCTGTAATATCAACACACGGAGGTCTTGAAAGTTTGATCTGAACTTGATGCTGCAGCTGTTATTATAGTTTTTATTGTATGCAATGAAAACCTTCGGTTGCTGCAAAGATTTAATGTTTTGGACGTTTGATGTTGTTAATGCTTTATTATTGTTTGCTTGGCAACGGCTGGACTGAAGGCTACTCCTTTCTAATGTCTGGTCTGGACTAAATGGGACTGGCCAAACAACAGGAAATCAGAGACTGTTGTGCCCACATCTTTACAGAGACCTACTCTATCAACGACAAGTGGACCAAGTACCGAGCCGACAGAGTGTATAACGAGATAATGTAAAAGTTTATTTTTCTATGTGTGTAGCACGAAGGGAATGCAAACTTTCATCTTGCTGTGCAATGATACATACATTTCCTCGATCCTTTATTACTCAAGTAAGCGTTGAACATATTAACAGTAATATAGAGATGACAATGATGGGTCCAATACAAATTAAAGCCAGTGTATCGAGACTCAACACACTCAATATCAATATTAAGTGGATGACTGTGTGTTACAGATTTGTTGTATTGATTATCAATAGTTCAAACTGATCTGTGGCATTCACGGTCATTTGTGCACATCCGGAGAGTATGTTTGCTTTGCCTGTTGAATGCATAATGTACCTGGAATAATGTGACCAGACTGGAAACACTCAGTATCATTCTCAGTCTTAAAATGCACACACTTTATTCAAGAGGAATTATAAGAATCATATCAAAAGTAATGTAACCAATGTTAAATATAGCACCTCACCGATGCAGACGACATCCATGAAGCCGTACATGCCGTAGCAGATCTGGAAAAGCAGATCTTGGCGCTGCCAGCGGGCTGATGGGCTGAAGGACGACCACACCAGCCAGGAGATACTGGCCATCAGGAACAGGGAGCCCAAGATGGCCGCTGCTATCTGCACTTTCTCTATCACTGTCAGAGAGATGGCCTGCCACTGCAGGTAGACACAGACCACAGCACAGCTTAGCTCTTTGTATTTCTTTCTCATTACTCCTTTAACTTTACTGAATACTTAAAGAGAGATACCAACAAGAGAAAGTTAAAATCACTCATCAAAGAATATTAATGAAAACATCAATATTAAAAGTTAATCAAGCTGATAAACTCCTCCACCAAAACAAAAGCATTAAACTTCAGGGAACGCTGCCATGGGAAGGGAGGACAGGGCGTGTGGCAGGTAATCTGTACTACTGAATTAAAGTGAATTATTTATACATGCAAATAAAAAATGTGTTCACAAAAAACACTAGGTATATGAAGCATGAAATCAAACACATCAGTGCTGCTTCTTCTCACAAGTGACCCTATCATATCACCAAAATCCAAAACTTGAGAGAATAGTTGCTTTTGCAATCTTTTTGTTCTACAGATCAGAGGGAAATAAAGTTGTGCTTAATACAAAAACCTTTATTTTTAGTTGAATTCCTCAGTTTATGGTAAGAGCATAACTACAGCTGCAGTACAGAAAATCGTGTTTTTAGGTGTTTTTGTCCTAATACATTTGGATATGAAAGCCAAAAATGCATCCAAATGAGTCCCAGAGGAGAACAGCCTGGGGCTATCTACTCCTCTGCCCATAAAACACAACAATTCTCCTAATGACATGGAACAACAGTCAGTTTAGTACTCAGTGTGTTCAACCATTTTCACACGGCGATGAAGTCTTTTCCTTTTAAATTTCTAAAATGCTGCCTTTTACACCTGTAGCTCACCTGTAGTGGGTTCTTGGTGCTGATGGCAATGACCTGATATTTGTAGTAGCAGAGTTCACAGGCCCAGGAACCTCTCTCGCTGATCCATTTGATGAGGCAGGGCTGGTGGGTGCAGCGTACTGACCCACAGCACCGACACGGGCTCAGGAGCTCCCCCTGTAGGGAAAGAGGCAGAGTTGGTCAATACCAGCAACCCACAACAAGAGTTTTTCCATACTTCAGCTCATTTAAATGCATAAATATATGGGTTTTTGGTTACATATTTTTACTTTCAGTGGAGAACAATCTGTGCCACTGCTGGTGAAACATGAACCGTGCAACCTGTGCAGCGCTGTGATGTAAATAAAGAAAAGTCCTGCACTGATGCATATTGGGTTTAATTTTTCAGCAGAACCACACGACATGCAACAGAAAGACTACAACAGGAAGGCAATGGCAAAAATTGTATGATTCAAAATACTCGATTCAACCTTAAGAGCAGCCGAAGTAGTGAGTTGGATTCAGAAGAAACATCTCCTTATAGAAATAATTGACCGGCTGACAATCCTTTGTTTTCTCATCTTACTTACCTCCTGCAGATAACCCCTTTTTCATGCAATAAACGGCAGGTTACACTATTTATACGTTTATATTTCCTTGCAGTGCTGGCTTATTGATTTTTTGTGCTTTGCATGCACAACCAGTCACACACACACACACACAACACACACACACACACACACACACACACACACACACACACAGTCACACTCACACAGCACTGCACAGTCATATTACAGCAGGTGTGAAATGAAAGCTTTGCCTCACACCTAGTTGACAGGCAAAATGCTTGATTACTAGTACTGTTGAAAAGTGGAGGATTAGTCACTGAAGCTTCTGTCAAAGAGCAAACCCCAACAAAGCAACAAAATACTGCGCTAAAGGTTTACTGTTACTGCAGCTCTTAGACTGAATGCAGCTGTCATATATACATAACTGATTTTGCACAGTTGCAAATGTGGTTTCTTCAGACCAAATACAAATAAATATCGAAGGAACACTTCATTTTCGCCTTTACTCTTCCTTCCTCTTCTTTCTGCTCTCGCTGCGTGCCTTTTCTGCTTGCACTTGATCTTTGTTAGAGGCAAAGCAGGTTTATTTGTATAATACCTCTCAAGTGCTTTACATGAGACATAAAAAGGCATTGAGAGAGCATAAAAAAGAAACACAAGGCAATAAAAAAATACACTTAAATATGATTTAAAAGGGTAACATAAAATTCAAGATAAAAACAAGCTAAAACAGAATAAAACAGCAGGAGAACTTAGAAATCAATTGTTTGACAAACAGGAAGCCAGTGTAAAGATCTGAGAACTGGAGTGATGTGATCCACTCTCCTGGTCTTATTGAGGAATCTAGAAGCAGCGTTCTGAATCGGTTGCAGCTGTCTGGTTGACTTTTTAGAGAGACCTGTAAAGTCAGCTTTACACCCAACATATGGACAGATGGAAGTTTTTCTAAATCCTACTGAGACACAAGTTCCCCAATTCTTGATACATTTTGAATATGATAGCAGGATGATTTTGTAATTGTTTTAAAGGCTCTATTGGCAAAAATGGAATTCATAGGTCTGTTCACATTACTGAATAATCACCTGAAAATCGTTTTGTTAATTTAAAATGAGCCCCGAATTGCCTTCCGTGGAGTTTGTCCTGTTAAACCACCATGTTTCTACAGCAGCCCAGAACGGACAAACCAAACACTGGCTCTAGATAGGGGTGTTATTGTTAGCAACTGAAGCAAAATTTACTGGAAAACATCAAAACAATTTTTTAGGGGCAAGAAGGTGTTCAATTGTTGAAAATATCCTTGTTTAATGATTTTACTTTACTTGGTAGGTTTTATATAAGCCTATAGTTATTCATTAGTGTGATGTCTATAGTGGCTTAATAACTGCAGTTTCTCAGGGGTGGAGTCGCTTTAGAGTAGAGAAGTGATTTTCAGATTTGATGCCATGCAGTTAGAAACACTTTTGAAAAAGCCAGTAGGGAGAATATGAAGGCAGACGGAAGAGTTGTTGCACAATTTCTTCCCAGATGGATAGAATTAAATTATGTCAAGCTAACTAAATTCATTTTAAATTGAAGCAATACAGAACCGATACCTGATATGGAGCTACTGACGGCTTGTCTAGTTTTCTGAATTTTGTCAGTGAAGACGGAGACAAATTTATTGCATGACTTAGTTCAGGGGCTACTGACACTGGAGGGTTTGTCAGCCTGCCAACAGCAGCCAATAAGGCATGTGCATTATTATTGTTTTTGACAAAGATGTCACATAAAGGAACATTTTAAAATTACATTTCTGAACTTACTGTCAGTCAGGATAGGATTATAATTAAAGTCAGGGTAGATAACATTGGAGAAACTAGCAAGACACAGCTAGTTTTTGAATCCAATCCCCCACTCACCTTAAATACACATGAAAAGACAGAGCGGACCACAGCACATCGTTGTCATCACTAACCGTACTCAACTACCTGGTGTCTTATTCATACATAGTGCTACATACTACAGCAGAGCAGACTTGTGGAAGACTCTGGTCAAGCGCAATGAGGGGCAGAGAGCGTGTAGGTAGGCAGGCAGGAAGACAGGTAGGTCTGCCAGCCAATCATTTAATTTAGTCCAAATGAAATTATTAGCTGGGTTTACTACGGGCCTGTGGCGGCTACATATACTGCGTCTTTTCCCAGAGGATTTGATATATGATTGCTGGAAGGATGTAAAGAGAATTTCATGTAACAAAAAATGCTTCTGAAATACTTTACATACCCTGACTTTAAGGGCATTTCCCCTACGTTGGCCTGGTGACAGCTACATATGATTGATTTCAATAAAAAGCCTATAGAAGACTCTGAAACCCATCAGCCAAAGTGAAAATATGATAATCACCAAATTTGGCATCACAAGCTTTTCACTTAACAGCAGCATGTGTTCAGCCATATTCTTAACCAGCCATTATTCTTAAGCCGTATTCAGCCCGAGGAACAAATGAGAGATTTATAATCTCTCGCCCTGGGTCCCAAGCTCATTAAAATATATTACTAGTCTTGTCATATTGGATATAGATGATGACCCCAAAGATGTAGGCCTGCCACCCTTTTTAAGCCCTGACCTGCAGTTAAGGAAACTTGGCTCTATAAAATTCAAAGCAGGACCTTCTTGTATGGATGTGTTTTAATCTTAATGGGACTGAACAAATGTAGTGTATAAAAAAATAAATTAGCCTCTGCTGCAACAGAGCTCCCCACCTCTCTAAGGTGAGGCATTCATTTTCTAAGCCAAGGTAGGTTAATTCAGCATAAAACATCCCCTGTCCGTCTCTACCATGAACATGGCATAGAGATTGTAGGAATAAATTCAAAATGCTGTGAGTTTCCAAATTATTTCTCCATGCCACCATTGTGCTGACATCTCTGACAGACGGAGCAGCACCCTGGTCGAGGAGATGGGAGGAAAACGCAGGGAGTTAGAGGAGAAAAGGCCCATCTACAGATGGCCAGGGTGGGAGTGTATTGGCAGGAGCACCAGAACACTTCTGCCGTGTCCAGTGGGACTTAGACCGCTCACTGTGACCGGCCTGATTGCAGCCAAGAGCTGAACCTAGATCACTCCAGTACAACTGAGGCTGGAGAGAGAGCAAGAGAGACTGGTAAAAAAAATGTGGCATTACAGCCCACGCACACAGAAAGTGATAACTAAATGTCCTTTTGTTGATCAAACAGCAAGGATCATTGAAAAAAAAACCCACAATAGAACAATGTAATAAAAGTCTGAAAGCTTTGGCTGTGTTATTTTCTTGTGTCCATTTCTTTGTGCTGCATTATCCTAAAAACACCTCAGTGCACCTAATTTTCTCCTTATAAAATTGGATCTATTCCCAATGTATAGGACGACACGAAACTAAATTAGAGATGGCTATTCATATTTCTTAAGGGTCTGGAATCAATGCAAGTGAACTCCATTAACTCTGGGCGAAGGGAATTTGTGGTATAATAAACTAGCTCCCACAGAAACTGAATGAAAGCGATCTTTACAATAGCCAATGACATTCAGGCCACAAGCACTTCTTTAATATGAACCTGCAATACTGCAGTCATCTAAGAAACGGCTTCATATCAGCATTTTAACCATATTCAACAAGTTAGAGGGACAGCATAATCCCTTAAAAAATGAAGGTCGTATAATTTAAATTGTATTTATCTGTAATGACTGCTCATAAAACATATGCTGGGTGACGTTCCAGTCATTGCTTATTTTACAGGAACCATTAGCCCTACAGTGACAGTTAATGGTCCTTTAAAAGAAATTGAATAAAAGAACAACTAGGGTTTATAATTCAAGTTTATGAATTCACAGCTCCTGTCTGTAGACTTCAGCTAGGCCAAAAAATGTAATGTGTGTGCTTGTGTAACTTGTTTATATCCCATTCCCAACAAATGGCAGAGGAGGCATGCCATGATGGAAAACAGACAGCATAGTGCGTCTGCACTGTGGGGCCATATAGAAAGAATGATGCTAACTTGACCCCTCGAGGTTTTCTCATTGTGCCTCAGACAAACACACTGTGCAAGTGCATTATCGGTGTTATGATTTAGGAGGGAAAGCCGACATTTTTTTCTAAGCAGCAGGGACTCACATATTCTCAACATGCAGCTGAAGTGAGGACAGGACACAAGAAGCATCAGCCCCAAAGGGCACTTCAATGTAATAGTGCATGACACTTAGGAAAAGGATCCTACACACACAGAAATATTCTGACCTTACTTTTTAAGACATCCTTTTTTACAAACGTGTGCACTATGTGACTATTTCCTGTACATGATCTGAGGCAGTAACTCCTTTAGAGAAATTGGTTATTCTTCGAGGGACGAGGTCAAGATCGAGTCTGAAAGCACAAGCTTGAATAAAGCAAACGCTCCATGCAAGCAAGCCAGGCCCCCCTGTAAAGCTTCTCCCTGACCTTTAGCTGAATGGAACCAATAATACATTGAAGTTTCTGTCAAGTTAGCTGTATATGAAAAAAAAATACATAAATAACCTAAAGTATTGAGGTAGAGTCGCATGAATTTATGTCATTTCTCATTTGACATTGGCTCAGCTGTACCGTACTCTGTGTGTGTCTGTGGATGTAACTCCAACAAAAGTCGTCTGGGTAAAAGAATTGTTTTTTTCTACTATAATAAGTTAACCTTAATACAAAACTCTCATGTCCATACACTGAAAGAGACATTGGTCTCTGTAATGAGTCCTTCTGTCCACGCTGGCCCTGAAGAGATCGCTTCGTTGTCTAAATCTAATGTGAGCAATGGTGGAAAAAAATCCAGTCTTTGTTCTGTGCAATCAAGTGTGTATTATCCAAAGTCTTTTAGTATGAAACCCTATATTTGTGTTTGCTTGTGAAGCGTTCCCTTGGTGAGCTGTCGGAAGGGGTAATAACACAAAGAGGGAATTTCGTACAAAAAAAAAAAACAAAAACATTTGGAAGATATCCACTTGATTTGGCTAAAGACTTGAAGATGTGAACCTATCCTGAAAACACAACAGGACGTGGAGGAGGTTGTGAATCACTAAGGGCACCTCAAAGAAAACGGCATCAAAAAACGTCGACATGAATTCGATTACACAGACTTATTACGTCGTTTTGGTGTCATATTAAATCAGAGTACAATCATTTTTCAATGGTTGCCTCTGTCAGACACTCAAGGCCCATTTCTAGTGGGATGCTTGAGGAAAGCAATGTCTCTTGCTCCCTTCTTTACTCTGTCTTGAGTATCTCAGCCTTGGGGATGGAAGTGTTTTGGAGGTGGATTGTCAGATCAGATACTGGCTGCCTTGGTCTATGTGACATCCTGGAGGCTATGGGAGAAAAGAGGATAACTAATGTCCCCACTGCCTATATCACACAGTGACACGCAGACAGTCCACTCATCTCTCCTTTCAAACGGAGCCTCATTCTCCTTGCACCCATTTACACCTCGGCAGATCCATATCTGGACTTCACCCAAACCAACAGCAGAGATTGAGTGAGCAAGCAAAACTTTATTTATGACAGCGAAAGGAAGGCCGGTGATAGATAAGGACTTGCATAATGATAAGACGGCATGAAATCAAGTGCTATTGACTAGCTGCAATGTCTCAAGGAAGCATCGATGAAATGAGTTTGGAGGAGGCCATGGGAAATACAGCAAACTTTGAAGGCAGTGCTTTGTATGCACTGCAGAGTGCGCTGGCTATCTGTGGAGTTCTCGAATAAAAACAGGGATGAGGCCTTGTCTGCCAATCTCATAACTAGACCCCATGTCAGTAATAATTACAAAGTCTGTACTCAGAGGTGGAATGATGCACAGAATTGCTGTTGGGGTAATTAGTTGATGAAACATAGAGAGATTATGGCCCATACACAGTGCAATGACCATGAAATGATACAGTAAATCTGCTGCCTGGGTAAAGCAAAAGCGACCATGAGTACAGACTGCCAGATAAAAAAGTTATGTTCTACACCTCAGTTATCTTGCTCCACATTTTTTACAGTCTCCCTACCTCCATTACTAATTGGTGAGGTGTGACATATTCGTCAATGTGGTCTCAAAGGCTCTGTCAAACAGTGTAACTAATGTGTCTGAAAATTGCTAAGTGCCAGGTTCTGTGTTATAATTTAATATTATTTATTGCGGCACACCTTCGCCGTCTTCTTTCAGATTTTTCCTCTCCTGATTGATGTAGTGTGACATTATCATCAATATGGCTCCAAAGACGGAGGCACGCAGTGTGATTAACTTGAAGGCTCTTCTCTTCTCCTCTGTGCACATTATTATTATTATTATTTTATTTATTTTTTTGCTGTTTCCAGGTGGTGTGCCTGAGCAGCAAAGTGAGAGGTATTATTAGATTTTTCATGCATGTAATGCTTCAATATGAATTCATAGTGTTTGGCTATAATGAGTTGTTACTGCATCCCTGTGTATCCTCCACACTTGTCAACCAGGGGGACAGGGTCTTTCATTATCCTCCCACTGCTAGCTATAGCTGTCTTTTCAAGCCACACAGAAGGGATGAACGCAGGATGCAGTGGGATCCCTGCTCAGAGGGCTCTCCAGCTGCATGGGTGCCCTAATAAGACACTTGGAGTGGGTTTTTCACACTGGAAAAGAAACTTGCATCCTCCTGTACCATAAAGGACAGAGGCTCTGCTAGGAAGGAATTATTTCTTGATCTAAATGTGCAACATTTCCATCACCTGGTCTGGTAGTTAATGTACGCTCCTTGGAGAGCAGACAGTTAGGAGATTTCATTCCCACTCATTTTGACAAATTTTGATCCTTCAAGGAGCAGGTGTGTGAGAGTAATGGATGAATGGATTAGATAGTAACTTCTTCCATTAAATAAATATATTATTTTAACATTTATGGGGGGGAAGAAATTCCTTGACTTACGTGTTCTGGTCCCTGGAAGCAGATCCTGCACACAGGCGTCCTGAAGCCACTTTCCGTGTAGCTGGTGAGGGAGAACCTCTCCTCCAGTTTGCCCTTTGAGCAGTCATCAGAGGAGCTGCTGCAGCCGCGCAGGGCAGCCGACAGCTCTGCAGCATCAACCCAGCCCGCTCGCTCTCCGCTCGGTGGCCCGGTGGCTCCTGCTGCAGATGGGGCGACCCGGTCCCCTGCGTGCTGGTGGCTCCGCGTTAACGTGTTGTTGTTGTCGGGGACGACGACGGCAGTCTCATGGCTTTCCGTAGTTTGGCCGCTCATGGGGGTCAGCGGAGGCAGCGGTGTCGGCGGTGCCGGTGGCCCGAGCAGGAGCACCCTCAGGTCACCGAGCAGGACGCAACAGCGGCTCTTCAGCATGCCCTGGCTGCGCAGCATCAGACTGTCTCCGGCCAGAAACTCACAGCACCATGCAAAGGTGCTGGAAGAAAACAGCATGTACTGTGTGTGTCCCCGTCATGAGCAAACACTTCTTCATATGTCGTGAGATGGGATAGTGGGGGTAGAGGGTGCGTTTTACAGCGTTTGGTGGGGTTTAAAGCAGCCTTTTAGTGATATTCGTATATTTTAATTTAAAGTCTTTTATTGTCCTCCCACGAGAATGTAAATCCAAAAGGCAAATATATCCCATCGATGCAAACAAGTGTCTGAAGCCATTAAGTTCAATAAATGGAACAGCTAAAAGAGGAAAGTCAAATGTTAGATTGATAGGAATATGCATTCAAGTAATAAGGCTATGGCCCGTTCACTCAGTGTCCACTGTCATTTCATGGCCTTAATAGTCTGCCTGATCCGTACAACATAAACTATCTCGACAGGCTTCTCCCTCCAGATTCACGACGAGTGCAGAAACCAAGAATCAAATCTGCCTTTGGTACAATGAACCGATAATACAAAACAAAATGTCAGCGCTCAATCTTAAAATTCAAATACTCTTAACAAAAACCAAAAGACACATTTTTAAAATGAGGAGAGCTCAGATTACTGTCGACGTCTTGTAAGGCTCTCAAAGCAAATCAAGTCAATCGATGGCGTGCCATGTTAGGGAAGCGAAATCTGTCTTACCTGGCGAGCTACCCCCGATTTCTATACGACTCACAGTTTCAGGGTTTTTTTTCTCTCTCATACATCTCCAGCCAGACTGCAGGTCGCTGACAAGTCTGTGTGAAGCTTACATCCACAATTAACGAATCTCCATGTCCGAGGAACAAGCCGATGGGTTTAAATCCCCCCCCAAACCCTCCTCCTCCTCCACCGTTAAAATCCAACAAGACTGTCGGACTGTCCTGCTCTGGGTGAAAGCCTCTGTAGCCCCGGATTCTCCTGTGATCATTGGCTGCTGAATCGGTGCTGCAGCTTCAGCACCATGATTCCTGGGACAGCTCCCAGACGCCACACGTCACCACCGCACGGTGATGCAGGCAGCCAACTCATTACTACAAACGTGGACTGAGACAAATACACAGGAAACGGGTTGTAGAGGGAGACATTAAGTTAAATGTGACATTAGTGTTTCTTTTCCCCCCTTTTTCTTTCTTCTCCGACGTTTAGTGCCTTTTAATTATGCACACGGAGAGCAGAAAATTAAGTTGCACCCGTTGATGATCAATAATTAAACAATTCAATTATCAGGCAACACAAGGCGAACACGAATTATTCATAACAGCTCAGCTAAATAGTGTCATTTTGCTCAACACGAATATCAATTAGGTTGGAAGTGGCTTTGAAAATGACTGCGTCCAGATGAGTGAAAGGTAGAAGTTACAGGCTGGATTCAAATAAGGCAGCCCCCCCCCTCCCAAAAAAAAAGCCCTTCATTCACAACATTTTTGTCAATGTAAAACAAAGAACGTGAAATTAAAGCACTGATCAAAGTAAAAGTAGCAGAGGTTCAATTAATGATCTTTACTGATTCATCTGCACCATCTTAATCTGATCAATTTCCTGATCAAGCCATCAATCGTATGATCTCTAAATGGCAATAAATACTCAATAATACTCATCACAATTTCCCCAAGCCCAGGTTTGGCTTAAATGGCTTGTTTTTGCCAGACCAAGACTCCAAAAACCAATATTATATATTCAGTTACCATCATAAAATACACAAAAACCAGAAAATAATCTGCTGTAACCAAAGAATCTGTGGCAGTTTTTCATACATAATAACATAATGACAAATGATTAATGGTTAATCAAAATTGTTGCTGTGGAGGTGGGCATGGTTAACATTCAGCTGCAGGAGGGAGAGAGGTGGAGGGAGATGGCTTATGAGAGCAGCACCAGGTGAGTTGATGGTCTCAGCTGGTGCTTGTTAAGTAATCACTCTCTCTATTTAAATGCAGTAGTGTGCTGGACCTTGGGTAGCTGCTGCACACACATCAGCATGTTTGGCATTTGGTGCTGTGATTATAGTTTGTTGGACTGCAAGGACGTGGTAGAGAAGTCGGGCAAAGAAAAAGGAAGAGTTGAATATTTTATGTTAAGTGTGTGTGTGTGTGAAATAAAGAGACTTTTTCTTTGTGACCGGTCTGTGTGTGATTGTGTGCTGGGGGAAAC
The DNA here is from genome assembly GCF_905237075.1 of Dicentrarchus labrax. Lineage (NCBI taxonomy): Eukaryota > Metazoa > Chordata > Actinopteri > Moronidae > Dicentrarchus > Dicentrarchus labrax. The sequence continues at coordinate 13,620,730 of NW_026136706.1, forward strand.
CCACAGTGGCAGTGAGACTTGCAGATTAATTCTGTTTTTAGGAGATTTATCATCTCGGCACTAAAAAGTTGCAATACCTCACCAAAGCCTTGTATTCAAACTCTTACTGGAGTCAAAGTACAGAAGTATTATAAAAGATGTACCAGGCTGTACATTGTCTAAAACTTGAATCTGGAGAAAAGTAACTGTCAGAAAATATGTATCAAAGTAAAAATTACTACATTTTTGGACTTAGAAGTACATAGTAGCATACAAAATACTCAAGTAAAATACAAGTAACTCAAAATTGTGAAGTACTTGAGTAAATGTACTTGGTTAACTTTCACCACAGATGAATAATGTTCACTTTGCAGACATTTGATGAATAAAAAAAAGGGGAGAGCAATTGAGTGGCTAGTCAGGGAAGCTGTGTGACTTGATTGAATAATTGAAATGAACACACCTGTGGCTTGACTGACTCAAGCAGCAGAAATGTGTTTCTATTTTTTTGTTCTTGTCAGAATTTATGTAAGACTGCGGTCAGGCTAGTGGCCATGGGGTGAGCATTTATTGGATCAACAGTGAACTGACACATTAAACTTGTAGCTCTCTCTCACTCCCTGCTGGCTTTCTATTCAGTCGATTGCTATTACATCGCATCTCAGGTATAAAGCAGTGCCGGATTTAATAGATATTGAAAAGTAAGCGAACCAAGACAGCTGATCATTGTAGGATTAACTTACAGGAAACAAACCAGAGTTAGATTATCTTAAATATTCAGATTCTTAAATGAAATGATCATTTCCACAATGTAGGAATACAAGTAAAAGTCCTTGATTCCCTGCTTAAGTCAAAGTACACAAGTATTTTCAGCAAACTCAAACTTCTTGAAAGAAATTGCCCCTTATGCTATCCCATTGATAATACTGATGCATCAATCTGTAAATAGCTAACTTTAACAACTTTATCACATTGTATTGGTTGATCATCAGGTTTAGTTAGCGTGTACATTTGTCATGTGCAAAGTCACTACAGCTGTCAGATAACTGTAACTAAATAGTGGTGTAAAAAAAAATACAACATTAACTCCTAAGTAAGTTCCCAGCCAGTGATAAGGTTGGCACAAAATGGAAATTAATACAAAAACAGTACAATTAGGTTAGCTCCAAATCTAAATTAATCTAAGTAATTTAGGTTAAATATATTTTTGTTATTTTCCACCACAGCTAAAAGTGCATCTTGTCTTGTTTGTACAGTCAGCTATAAATTAAATAACTTCAGATTATCTTAGACTTTATCAGGAAGAGGGTTCACTTACCTTCTTCTTTTGTAAAACAGTTTTTCAAAGCAAACACATCAAAGATATCTGCACAACAAAGTAAACTGTAACAGTAAACTGACGGTTGTTGTTGTTGTTGTTGTTGTTGTTGTTGTTGTTGTTTTTTGCCGTCTCTCTACATCACCAGGCAACCGCCACCTCCACGTGCCTGCTTGTTATTATACGTCACTTCCTGCGCGGCAGTCCGCGAACTAGCCGGAACTAGCCAGATATTTGTCAACTAACGTTAAGTTAGCGTTTCGAGATGTTTCGACCTGCTCCGCTCGTACAAACTTCCCAATCTTCTGCCGTCTTTAGATCAAACTAGTTTGTCATCTGACCTCACATTATGTGTAACACCGCGTCGCTGTAAGTTTTACTGTTGCCGCCCACGTTAGCAACGTTAGCTTCCACCGTTAGCAGTGCAAGTTCACAAACTTGTGAGATTACGGTCACAACTGTAATGCTTAGCCCAGGTGGGCACGCTTGGATCACTTGTTTGTAGGTGAATCTGTGAATGTTAGCGTTAGTCGGTGCAGAGTCGATCATCATGTCTAACCAGCTGACTGCAGAGCAGCAGCGGAAGATTGAGGAAAACAGACGGAGGGCTCTGGAGAGAAGAGCTCAAAGACTTGGACAGAGCACCAGCAGCAGTAAGCAGACCCCAGGAGGCTTCAGCAGTACTTCAGTGCAGGTACAGCCATCGAAACAGAGTTTTACCGCGGATCCTGCTACTCTTGGTCACCACAGAGAGACACCCAGCTCAGCTTCTGCACCAAAACTATTTGTTCCACCCTTTAAAAAAGACTCTCAGAGCTTCTACAACCTAAAACAAGGTCCAAAGCATCAGCAATTATCTGGCATTGGTAACCAAATCAACCAGAGTACTCTGTGTAACACTGCTTCTTCGAGACAGGTGAGATTTTGTGCTGTAATGGTCAACAATTTATTGTTTGGAGTAATAAAGACTTGCAGTATTTTCTAATTCCTTGCCTTGCCTTTCCGTGTAGATACAAGTCATTGACCCACTACCTCAGACAAAAAGTCAACATGTGAGCAGCCCGGTCTTGTCCAGCGGAGGAAGCGCTGGTGTGAAGCCAACTCATCCCAGACCTAACATCACCTCCAGCAGCTCTGGTGGTGCAGTCGGTTCGTTCTACAAGCACACTAATAAACCCGCCCAAAGTCCTGTGGCACAGCAACCCTCAAACTCATCAACCTCGAGTGCTTTACCTGCAAAAAAGCCTGCCATCTCTGTGAGAGGGAAATGTGTACCTCACGCAGAGGACCGCTTCAGAGTAGAAGTGGGCTACCATGCAGAGCTTATTGCAGTTTTCAAATCCATTCCCTCGAAGAACTATGGTAAGTATCTGCCAGTGCAGATATTTTTGATTCTTGATTCATTGCAGCCCGACACCTTTCTCCACCCTCGGAGAACACATACATTTTCAACCTGTGTGGAAACACTGGTATACATGTTAAATTATAACCATATATAAACAGATTAGCCCTGTCATATCACTGCATTTTCAGAAGTAGTACAGGATTGTAAAAACACACTCATACGTTCAAAACTGAGCTGGGATTTTCAACACAGTATTCTAGACATACAGTACATTGTTTTGCACTCAGTTTTTGAGTTTCTGATTAATTGTATTGTGCTCTGTAGCAGCAGTGTGTTGTCATTTTCAAATAATACCCTGCCTTAGTGTCACAATGCATCTGTCATCAGGATAATTTGCAAAGCCAAACAAGTAACAAATGACTCAACTCACCACAATAAAAGCAATATAAACTCATATCCTCCGCCAAAGCTTCAGTACTCTCCTTTGTAGAAGAGGCCAAGTACACAAATCCTTTACAAACCCTGTACCATATGTGAAGTTTTGTTTTTTCTAAATGTATGTGCTCTCTTTTGTAATAATAAACTATTCTGTTCTGCCTTAGACCCTGCCACAAAGACGTGGAACTTCAGTCTGGAGGACTATCAACAGCTAAGTATGAACCTTTATTCCTCAGGACTAATCTAAATTTAAAAGGCATTACGGAATATTAATCTTCTTTGAGCTGCTGCTGCATCTCCTTTGTCTTTACCCTGTGTTGCAGTGGAGGAAGCAGCTGCTATTGCCTCCGTGTCTTTGAGGCCTCTGGAGGGAATGGACGCAGTGGACGTCGCAGCGGCCACCAGTCGAGCTCGTGACGGCGCGGCACTGGGGGCGCTGCTGAGGCTGTGCAACGGCTGGCAAAAACCTGGAGCCATTCTGCAGGGCCAGTGCATCCTGGTGTCTCAGACAAAGTTTGAGGTTGACATCGGTTACCATGTCGACGTCATTGCGGCGTTCAAGCAGATGCCGACAAAGAGCTACGGTAACATTGAAATGATGCAGTTAATATCCCCTTTCTGACTTCTTGACAATCTGTTGCATTTGCATTTTACTGCTTCTGATATAGGATTTATTTTTTTGGTTGTGTGCGGCAGACATGAAAACACGAAAGTGGAGCTTTTCACTTGAGGATTACAAGAGACTCAGTGAGTAACAACATTTGCTTTATTTAGCTGGTTTATCGCTGTGCTCCTGTTTGTCTTTCTTACATTTGCCATCTTGTCTGACCGTGCTGTGTTCCATACCCAGTGGATCTCCTCAGTGGGATAGCAGCAGTGGAGGTGGAGCCTCTGCCCAGGGCAATAGTCCAGGCTTTCTCTGCCAGGTTTGATGGGACGGAGGCCAGGTCTTTAGACGTCCCTGAGGCAGACCTCTCCAGCATCGACCCCTCGCTCACACGCAGCCTCATGCCCTTCCAGAAGGAGGGAGTCAAGTAGGTGCCTTTGGACAGCCATTAGTGCTCTCTCTGCATGGTGTAGCCAGTAACTTAATACCAGGAGACAGCTATTCATCTATAATTTGCTCAGTCTTGTGCAGATGAACAGATACTTAACATAATGAGCCAATATTTCTGTGCCATTCTTCTGTGATTTTAAGTTTGTAGATTTACAGGGTTAGATCAGTGTGACTTCCACTCACTGTCCTGCTGTAGCTTTTTTTATTTTAGTATTTGTGTGTCCCTGTAGTTTTGCAGTGTCTACACAAGGCCGCCTCCTCCTGGCTGATGACATGGGCCTGGGAAAGACTGTGCAGGCCATCTGTATCGCAGCCTACTACAGGAATGAGTGGCCCTTGCTAGTGGTGGCTCCCTCCTCTGTACGATTCACCTGGGCTGAGGTAAAAACATCCAACGGAGTGCTTTTTTGTTCATTAAAGTTTTGTGCCTGGAAGAAAAATTGCTCTTTACTTTATTAGGTGTTAGAGTTTATCACTTTGTTTCTGTTTAATGGTGTCATTATCAGTCTGCATTAAGTCAGCAGGCACCCTCTTTAGAATATCCTTCCAGTCTCCTGTGACAAAAGTTCTGCCCTACACATTATAATGCTGGTTTCTGCTTAAAGCTCTCTGCATTTGAAGAATGTTAATACTGTTCCCCAAGGACTGCTTGCACTCTGTTAGGTACTTTATCTTCAGTAGGGGAGATGGCAGTATTAAATGCCATGCTTCCATTTCTTTCTCTCATGGGGGCAAATGATAATTTGAATTGTGAAGCAATGATTTATGATGGAGATGGTTCTAAAGTTTATTTATTTGGCTACTTTGGTGAATTCTGTTTTTCATAAAGGTCTGCTTCCCCTGAACTATGTGTTTTCTTTACTCATATTATTGTATTATTTATTATTATTATTATTATTATTATTATTATTATTTTTGCCTTCTATTTGAATAATACTGTAGAAAGGTAGAATAGACTTGTGTGAGAAAGAGAGGGTGACCTGCAACAAAGGTCTCTAGCTGATATTGAAGTTATTCAGTACACGTCTGAGACCACAAGGCCACTATGTTGTCCCCACTCTTGCCAAATCATTGTAAATGGTAGTGACTCTCTGTCCCCGTTTTCCTTCTACAGTTTCAGTCCAATTTGAGAGTTCATCTCAGGTGTTCCTTTTTTTTTCTGAGTGTGTGTCTCATGTTTTGTAGAATCTCTATTCTCTGTTAAACTCGCAGCAGCATTACCAGGCTGCACCAGCAGACACATTTTCGGGGGAGCTTTACTCTGCCTTCTGTCTATTGACAAGACAAGACAGTCTGTTCTCTAAATAGATATCTTGGATCAAACGCAGTGCCCCAATCAGGAGTTGGAATCGCAGAGGAGAGTTTAGTCGCAGGATGGCGTCCCCATTAAAGGACACTTGCTCTGTCTGGCTTTGCTGTTATCTACACTGTTAGCCTTGTGCATTTAGCCAGATCTACTGCAAAACATGGGAGGGGAGCTGTAACTTAGTGAGGTTAAGGCAGTTTGACAGGCGAATGGAGAGCAAGTAAGTGAATTGTCAGAAACATTTGGGTCAAAGTGGACATTTTTCTAAACCACATGATTAGTTCTGAAATGGAAACACTGAATAGCAGAATTAATTAGTAGTGATTAGCATTCAAATCAGCTCTCACAAAATTACTATTGAACGTTTTTATGATGTTCATTACAACTTTCAGAGAACTTTACTTATTCCCAGCGGTAGGGGGAAAAGTGCAGCCTGAAAACAGCACTGTTATTCTGAGGAGTTTTGTTTGACTCTGAAAGTATCTATGCCTGCAGGCGTTCAGACGCTGGCTCCCCTCCGTGAGTCCTGACAGCATCAATGTGGTGGTGAAGGCCAAAGACAACCTGCGGTCTGGTTTGGTCAACATCATCAGCTACGACCTCCTGAGCAGGATGGACAAGCAGCAGCCAGGAAACTCCTTTAATGTTCTCATCATGGTTAGTTGTGTGGTTGAACTATGCATTGTTTAGAAAGGGCTGTTTCCAGTTTGAAATATATGCTTTTGATTCCTAAACCCTTGTTAGCATCAGTCAGTTCAGTCATTTAATTATGTTTTAATTTATGTTTTAATTTATGTGAAAGGCTATTACTGCATGTTATAAACAAAATATATGATTTTGCCATTCTGTGCAGGATGAGTCTCACTTTCTGAAGAACATGAAAACTGCTCGTTGTAAAGCAGCCATGCCTCTGCTGAAGGTGCGTATTCCTCTGCTCTCTTCTTTAGTTTTATTATTTATTAATCATTTTTGCAACATGTGTCAAAGAGGTTATGTTTTCACTTTGTGGCGTAACCTGTTTCTCAGCATCCTGCTGCACTGTAAATGTTTTCTCTACAGTCATTCAGGTCACAAAATCAGATTTGAGGGGGTTCCACATTTTGCAAGTAAAATGATCTTAATAATTAATTAAAATGTCTGGAACACGGCCAAGATTTACATAAAATTAGCCATCAGTTGAACAATTGATTAGATTGCCACAGCAAACCAGATCTGGGATTTCTGCCATTGTTATGTCTTAATAAACAAAGGCTGAGTCTTGTGCAGTAGATTTCTTTTCACAGCAGAGATTTTTACTTGTCATAACAGAAAAATAGCCCAGGTGAGAGATTTGTTTAACAGTGGCTCAGTTCCATTAATTGTTCCAATGAATCATGCCAATGAGCCAGCATACACAGTACCAGGAATGTGGCTGTGGAAACAGCAAGTTGGAGAATAGATCAGCATTGGCAGTGATCTGTGAATTCAAACACTGCACGTGAAATCAAAGAGTTACACAAGTTTCCAAAAATGCCAACAACCATTTCATACCTTCCAGATCTGTTTTTTTTTTGTTTGTTTGTTTGTTTTTGTACACCTGTCACAGGTTCTGATAGGATCCCAGTATAATGCAGTGTTCTCTGTGGTACTGTATTAGAAAAACATCATTGTTTTGTACACATATACTACATGAATATTGGCTTGTAAGATAGATTGACTGCAGCATTTGGCTCATGGTTCTTGCTCTGTCACCTCGACTCCCTCAGCAGGGCTCTGATCAGAGTTGTTTCTCTATCCTTAGGCAGCAAAAAGAGTGATTCTTCTGTCCGGGACCCCTGCCATGTCCAGACCTGCTGAGCTCTACACCCAGATTCTGGCTGTCAGACCTACGCTCTTCCCTCGCTTCCATGAGTTTGGGATGCGCTACTGCGATGCCAAACAGGTTAAGCCTTAAGAACCCTTGTCTGTCTGAGTGCGATACTTAATACTGTTGAGCTGTAATTCCAGGACACCTCAGAGAACAAAGAAGACTTAAGGTGGTGGGATTAGCAAATAGTTATTTATCTGCCTCACTTACATTGTATAGTCTGAAGGGGATGTCCAGTATGTGCACAGGAGTGGGAATACAACAACAATAGGATTATAAAGGTGAGATTAGTGCACTTTAAAGTCAGTCTGTAAACAGTGAATACATTAAAACTGAGTGAGTTTTCAGGTGTTAGTTTCTCTACTGTAATTTATTTCATCTCCTTTTGTTGCTTTACTCTTTCCACAAAATCTCTCTGATTAATTGTAGCGGGTTCAAGTAAGGAACACGCTCCATGATTTAAAGGCCAATTACGTCCTTAATTTGGTCATGATGACTTATTTTGAAGGTTGTTGAGATTCTGCTCTGTAGAGTTTGGGTTTTATCACCATGGAATTTGCATAAGATGGCTTTTGCATTCGGAGAGAGACTCAGACCAGCTGGAGCTGTCTCAGTTGTGACAGATGTTTTAGTCCTATGCCTGAAAGTGAGATTTTAAGTCTCCCGGTTAGTCTCTGGCTTGACTTGCATTAAAAATAATCCCAGTGTATAATTAAAAAGCACCTTGCTGTTGGACGCTCTGCTACCTGCTCTCGAGGTTTTTCTGTCAAATGTATTTAATTTCTTTTGTCTCTCCATACCTCCTTCCCACAATCCACAATTATCTTTCTCTACCCCCCTCCTTTATAGATGACTTGGGGGTGGGACTACTCTGGCTCATCTAACCTCGGGGAGTTAAAGCTGTTGCTGGAGGAATCTTTGATGTTGCGCCGCCTGAAGTCCGACGTCCTCTCCCAGCTTCCTGCTAAACAACGCAAGGTCGTCACAGTGACCATAGATGGTATCAACACCCGTATAAAAGCCGCTCTGTCAGCTGCTGCAAAGCAGTTGGCCACGAGAAACCGCAATGTAAGTCGCAAATGCCCCGGAAAAATACAAGAGTCAAAGAATTTGAAGTGTTGAACATTTTTTTTATTCACAAACCCTAAACTTGCCATTTTAGGAGTTAAGGGGAAATTAATCCATCTGTGCATTATTTACCAAAGAGTGCCTGATTTCTTAAATATTTATCCAAAAAAGAAAAGACATTTTAAAAAGAAAATAGAAAATTTGAGTTATTAAATACCCAAATGTACTTAAGGGGTAGGGATTGTAACCCTCAAGTCAAATCAAGATTTCAAAGACCGATGCTTCATATTTCATATCAATTATATAAAATCTGATATAGAGGATTCCACTGGGTAATCTGATATAGAGGATTTAAAATGAAATAAATAGGCTTGATCCTCTTATATGTTATACATTGGACCTTTTAAGAAAACAGAGAAAATCTTGTTTAACCCCAAAAGTCAGATGTATTAGTTCTGTCCTCTTCACATGGAGGAGCTCTTTCAGGCCTCAAACACACACAAGTGCTTTTAAACTGACCCCGAATTCTCCAGTGAGCCTTATTTCATGAGTTCTTATGCACTCCGATGGGAGTGAGTTGCTGAGCTTGATTGTTCATAATCACACTGCTCCTCAGAGTAATGGCAGTCTTATCAAAGCATCAAACAGAATCTGGTGTCAGTTCTTATCTCTTTTTCAGAAAAAGGAAGAGAAGGAAGCCCTCCTCGTCTTTTATAACCACACAGCTGAAGCCAAGCTGCAAGCCATTATGTAAGTACGGACCCTCTAATGGTGGGGATCAGTAAGTCGAATCAGCTTAAATTTGATGGCTACTGAGATTAAAATGTAAAATGGATCTTTTGTTAGACCATTCTGATTGCACTGGATTTGAGATAACTTTGTTTCTGTCACTTCCAGGGAGTACATCACAGACATGCTGGAGGGTGGGAGGGAGAAGTTTTTAGTGTTCGCCCATCACAAGTTAGTCCTGGATCATATCACCACCGAACTGGGAAAAAAGGTGAGTAAGATGTACAGATACCACACTGCACACGAGCCTTAAATGCAATGACATATCATTTTGACATAAAAGAGTACATTTTGACTTTTTCAACAAAGACCGACTCTTCCGTGGGAGTTAAAGTCAACTCTTAGGTCAACTCAGTGCCTGCAGGGAACAAGTGTAGGCAGCGCTGAGCACATTTGAGCTCAGTACTACTACTGTATGACTTGTCTTTATTTTAGAGTTTATATGGAAGGGTTGTTAAATTAGTTCGCTGATTTGTTTTGGCCCCGCTACTTACAGCCATTCTTTTTTGATAGGTGTTGTTTTAAGGGATAGTTGGTGGTTAGTTGTGTTGAAAAATGCACAGAAATTGAGATTAATTTCCTCTGCAGAATATCAGTTACATCCGTATTGATGGGGCCACTCCGTCCGCTGAACGGCAGCAGCTGTGTGACAAGTTCCAGTACACGACAAAGACCTGCGTGGCTGTACTGTCCATCACTGCAGCTAATATGGGTCTCACCCTGCACTCTGCTGACCTGGTGGTCTTCGCTGAGCTCTTCTGGAACCCCGGGGTAAGCCATGGAAAGTTATCGCTGTAGAGTAGTATTTTGATTAATATTTTGGACTCCAGTTTGGTTCCAGCCCAAGCTATGCTTGTAATTCTTAGTAAAACCTTGTAAGCAGATGTTTCCAGCATAAAAGCTCTGATAAACCATTTTTAAGCTGCCTGCTAATACAAAATGATGGACAGAAGACTACAGAGTGACTGGTGAAGAGAAAGTATAAAGTCTAGCAGCTAAAGAGTTTTTTTAATGAGTTGGAAGAGACCCAAAGAGAGAGCTAAAATAAGAGTGAAGAGAACTAGAAAAATGACTCCAAATTAATGCAAAGTTTGCTCTTAGTCTTCTACGTTAACCATTACATATTTTTAAAAACCAGTAATATGGTGTATTTTTGTATCTGTCAGTATGTTTTGATGGTTATCTGCCCTCTAGTGGCCAACATCAAGGCTGCGCACCTTCAGCAGCTACCCTGCATGACATTTGGTAGTGAAATGTTGAAAACTTTGTATCCCTTCAAAAATGGCTGGATGGAACTTTTGGCAGCCTTTTTTTCATCCAGGCCTCATGAGGGTTTGTTCCTCCATTTGAGTGGACACATTGCCCAGCAACACCCATTTTATGTGTGAAATAAGTCCACCCTATGTATGTCAGAGGGGGCTGTCCACACTCCCACTCCCTCTTCATGCCAGCAGTGAAATTAACAGTGACAAAGATGTGACACGGATCACAGTGCAGGCAAATGGGGCAGTCTAAAACTGGGGAGTAGGGAGGTATCTGTGAAAAAGCTAAATTCATTATAAACCGATTCCTGTATTCAACACGATCGCTTAATCTTAATAGTGCTTTCAGCTGGTAGAAGCTGAATTATAAGCCTGAATAATGACTTTTATTGATATTGTTCTCAGGCAGTTGCCGACCTTTAGGGGTCACTACAGCTGAATGAAGGCAGGAAACATTTGGTGATAGAAAGAAAACTCAAATGCTCTTTTTTTTGTGTGTTGTGTTTTTTTTTCCTGCAGGTTCTCATTCAGGCAGAGGACAGGGTGCACCGTATTGGACAAACCAGCAATGTGAATATTCACTACCTGGTTGCCAAGGGATCTGCTGATGATCACCTGTGGTATGTGTCAATCAGTGGGCAGTATGACCCCAATTACACTCATAATGTAACAGTGTTTTAAAGTCTTTTTTCTTATCATCAGTCTTAACTGAAACAGTAGGGGGGTTGTGCGATATGATTAATGTGACAGGCAGTGAATTTAATTATATTTGACCTATTGTATTTACTTTATCTGTGAATTGATCCAGGCCGATGATCCAGGAAAAAATGAACGTTTTGGAGCAAGTGGGTCTGTCTGAGTCAAATCTCTCAGACAAAGCAGTGTCCGCCAGCTTCCACTCTAAGGTATTTAAATTAATTATGTATAATCCTGTTCAGTTTTTAAAACAGCATTCACACCTTTACAACCTGTTTGTTTGGACTTATTCAGGACCCTAACCAGAGGAGCATCATGGAGATGTTCCAGAGGTCTTTCTCTGCGGATGACAGCATGGACGAAGCCCTCTTACTGGAGGTTGCAAATGACTGGGAGGACACGCCACCTGAAAATAGTTCTGGTCAACACCACGGCATGGTCGGACAAAGCCCCAGCAAAAGGAGCATCAAAGACTATTTCAGCAGATGATTTGGAAACCTAATTCCATTTTGACAAATTATATTAACGTCACTTTGTTTTCCTTTATTAGGGGAAAAAGACTCAGTTCCTTGTTTTTATCCTATCATGGCGGATGTGAATTTAGTTTCAAATTCTTCAGTTATTTTAAAAGACGTAAAATAATAAACCAATATTTTTGTTTGCTAATAAGAGAAAATAAGTGTCTGACTCAAGACTGGTTACTATGTTTACGGGACGTCCCAACTGATCCACCAGCAATAATAACGCCAATAACTTTGGTGTTATTATTGTGTGTAGTTATTTTCAACAGTTTGAAAGCCTAATCACTTATTCATATTGTTACAACATAATAGAGGTTAAAATAGATCTAAATAGACAATTCAAGATGGACTGAACTACTAATCATTATTATAGGTGCAATATGCAAATTGCAGAAGGTGTAATTGTTTGATAAAAGAAAAATGTGACAGAAGTGCCTACAAACCTTTAATTTAAGAAAACGTGTGTTTGGTACAGACCCCAATAAATGTCACATCATCATGTGTTTAATGGGCAAAAATGTTCGTTCACACAATTGTAAATATATAGTAAAAATTTGTCAAAATAATTTTTTCCCCCCATATACAGCCATATCTTCTGGTTTCAGCAAAAATCTTCTGTGAACCATGTAGGGTGTGTAAACATCAGATATCCCATTTTTATTTCATGATTTCATTGGTTTACTGGAAACGTGTTTTACCCATAACATCACAGAATGAGCCTACAATACAAGAGAAACTTGTGTGGTGATTGATTCAGTTCGAGTGCTCGGGATCCTCACTTCCTCCCGTCTGCGGACTGCAGGAATTCAAATTAAGTGTGTCACCTGTGAAGTAAAAGAGAAAAATTACCAAAAGTCCTCTGACAACCACAGATTGATGAATTCCTTATACAGTAAGATTATGCAACCAATAAGAGTATTTGATAATGAAGTCGCATTGTCACAATGTATTGCAGATTTGAATTGAAATTGTCCTCCACAGCAAACATGCAGCTGGTCAAGATTTACTTCCCTCTCTAGACAGAGACTGAGAGCAGTTTACATTTCTATTCAAAATGGTGTCTGTGACATTAAGAAGATTAATGGCATCATTTGTCTCTGAATCAGAAGAGATACTTCAATTCAGACAGCTCATAGAAACTATCTGAATTGTCAGCTTTAAGAGACAAATCTCGCTTGCTACTCTCAATTCCCAGGACACAGTGCAGTCATTACTGTGTCCTAATTCAGGAGATGGATCCTCTGAAAGATGCATCTGCACTTGCCTCTCCTCCTAAAATGAGATTTTAGCCTCACAAAGACCGAAAGTAGTTTTGATTTAAAATCTTATCACAAGAAATATCAGCATTAAGCTGTGAAAGGAAAAATGGAAAATAGTGGAGCAGGTTAACAGTACATGTATTCATATGAGAAACATCTACTCTGTAAAGTCCTGTGATAACATACCCAGTTGTTTATGCCTGGGTCCATTATTTACTATTTGCCAGTTGGAAAAAAATTATTACAAGATAATTTAGTTTTGTTTGTTCTGTTGTTAAATTGGCATTACATCTGGCAAAGAGTGCATTATGACTTTTTTAAGGACTCAAAACTCATTTAGGACTTGGATTTGACTTGGGACTTCAGTGCGAAGACTTGAGACTTGTAACTTGTGAAACAATGACGTCCCTTCTCTGCTGATGACCAAGGCCAGAAAACGTATGTCTGTGCTCATATTCAGTCTAGAAATTCAGACTTTAAAGGATTGACCCCTTGAATAGGGGCAGCTAAACCCTTCCTTCTTACTCGCTGTATACCTTCAAGTTGTTGGTGATGGTTATTGGACATTTCTTCAGAGCTTGACATTCCTGCGTTGTCATCTGCAGAACAGTCTTGTTCTTTTGCTGAAAGAAATCGATCTTTATTTAAAGCTGGAGTTTACAGTGATTCTCATTTCGCCCATATAAAATATAGCTGAAGAAATATAGTTTATATAAGGAATAAGATATAAAAAAATAAAAACATCCGAACAAAATTGTGACTTTTATGAAACCAGATGGTGTGACAGATGGAAATGACTGTCAGCCACATCATGATTACCTAAAGTGGTTGTGTCAGTCTCTCCGTCTCCGGTGGGCTCAGCATCTGAGCAGATGTCACCGAAGATAAAACTGATCTTCTCCTCTGCATGCTGCTCACTGGACGAGCCGTGGACCGAGTTGTGGAGGATGTTGGAGGCAAAGCGGGCCCTCAGAGAATTTGGGCATGTCGCCTTAGCTTGGTCAGGGTCTGTGGGGCCCATCATGGCCCTCCACTCCTCCACTGCATTTTCCTTAGTCAGGATGAGCATCATACAGGGCCCGCTGAAACAAACAATGACAGGATGAATTTTGTGTAATGTAAGTCACACAGTACAATGCACCTTCCTAGTAAGCATTAATGCAAAGATGTATAGATGTCTGTACGTTTTAATTACTGTGTTTCAAGATGTAGCTTGGACCTACTTTACATTAAAATGTAATTTTTACCTTTTGTGTTTAAACAATATATCAATCATACACACCATCTGGTGGTAACAATGTTATGCAGCCCCATATGCAACAAACCGTGATGCACCGTGTGTTCTGACACCTTTCCATCAGAACCAGCATTAACCTTTCCAGCAATGTGAGCTACAGTAGCTCGTCTGTTTGATCGGACCACAGGGGCCAGCCTTCGAGCCTGTCGCTAGTTCACTGCTTTTCCTTCCTTGGACCACTTTTGATAGGTACTGACCTCTGCAGAACAGCAGGGACACCTCACAATAGCTGCAGTTCTGGAGATGTTCTGACCCAGTCGTCTAGCCATCACAATTTGGCCCTTTGTCAAAGTCGCTCAAATCCTCATGCTGCCCATTTTTCCTGCTTCTACCACATCAACTTTGAGGACAAAATGTTTACTTGCTGCCTCATATAACCCACCCACTGACAGATGCTTTGATAACAAGATAATCAGTGTTATTCACTTCACCTGTCAGTGCTCATAATGTTATGGCTGATCGGTGTATTTAATCTAGACTGCTTTGATTGGAGTTTATAGGCTTGTGTTCACATGGAACAATAAACACAAAATCTATTGTAAAATGGCTGAGAATGAGCCACAATTGTGAGTTACTATTGTGAGTTCATAGGTTCCTCTGTATTGAGTCCTATAAATACAAAATGGGACACAAGCCTAAGGGGGCAAGATGCATATTTAAATGACATAAAAAAACAAAAAACTAGGCTCAGTCAGGGGTTTAACTTTTAACCCTGCTGCAGTGATTTATAGGCGCACTCATGACATTACTGTTGTAATGTACAGGTAAAAAAAAACACACTTGTTCTGACCACACCCAACAGGCTTGAAACTTTCAACCAGAGAGGGCAGTAAAACACTTTATCCTGGTCTTAAGTTACTGCCAGAGATAAGGTATTACCTTATAAAAACAAACTTTACAAAACATTCTTCAGTAGTTAGAATATACAACTACAATTAAGGCTAAACCTGAGCTGATATTGAGGGATAGCAACAGTAAAGGTAGTTTCTGAAGTGCCCAGCTGCGCCCATCTCTCTGCTCATTGTGTCCGAGCAGTTGTGTAACAACCAAGTGAAGGGACTAATCGGAGCGGAAGATAACTCTAAAATCTAGATGTGCAGTGGAACAAAGAATGAAATTGAGATGGACTTTCTAGCCACTTGCCCGAGGCTGCCTTGATTCTAAGATGCTTAAATTACTGTTTAAAGTGCTGTTAAAACTTGCAGCGGCAACAGGAATTAGGACAGGTCTGCTGTGGTCACTTTGCCCCTCTCCTTTTGTAGCATCCAGGGATAAACTGACCGACACATGAATTCCACCAGCTGGCCGAAGAAAGGTTTCTCTCTGTGCTCCTTGTAAAACTCCTCAGCCATCTCCCTCGAAAGCACCGTCTCCTTCAGCTGCGTTACAGAGAAACCACTGCCACGGATCTCCTCCAAAATCTTCTCTGTTAGAGTGAATAGAAAATAAATTCTAAGGATGATATTATCTGTGCAGACATATACAAACACAAGTAAATAACAATTTAAATTGTTCTAAATAACCATAAAGGACCTCTGTGTTCCTCCATAGCATCAGGCTTGATCACCGCCAGTGTTTGTTGTTTAGGGAAGAAGAAGTTGATTTCCTGTTCTGCCTCTTCATGGCTTGCGCTGCCATGTAGCTGGTTGATAGGTTCGTTCTCCACAGCAAACTGGGCCCTTAGACTGAGTGATGAAGAATACAGCATTACAGTTATGATTAGACTGTTAGGTACCATCTACAATAGCTAATATTTGATGCTTTCGAGGAATTCTTGTAAGGATGAAGCGGTGAAATGTATTATATTGTGTCTCTTCACTTTGTCTCACCCTGCCTTGTTTGCTTCTACTAAGATTGCCTTTCAAGAAACCCCAGAAACTGCAGTGAATGTGGCGCACTGCAGGTGAAGAGAGACGACAACAGAACTTTGTCTCTAAACTTCATCTTTGTCTAGCAACTTTACTACCGTCAGAAAGGAAAATGCTATCTGATTTTTTTCTTCCAGTGAGATTGTAGATTGTCAGGGCAAAATGGTAAGCCTTTCCTCTCTTTAATTACACATTTGTGTATAATAGCCTGAAAAACCTGACAAGGTTAAAGAGAGTTCTTTCTAACAAGCTACCGCAGTGACTTCTCTGGACTCATTTAATTGTATAAATTAATACAACCGCACATCACTCACCACTCAGGACTCTCCTCTCTGGCTTTATTAACATCAGAAGGGCCGAGGATGTTCTTCCAGTGATGGACAGCCCCCGATCTTGCTAGAGCCAAAGCTAGCACTGGCCCACTGTAAATACACACACGTTAAAGGCATCTCTGCAGTAACATATTGCTCTGTAGATTTTCTTTAGAGCGTTGTGTCAGTCACCTTGTCATGCTCCTGAGCAGTGCAGGAAAGTAGTCCTCCTCGACATGTTGAAAGTAAAACTGTCTGACCTGCTCCCCCGTCAACATCACCTCTCTTTGGAGAGCCACGGTGAAGCCTGACTTGTGGATTTGAGCCAAGATCTCGTCTGCAGAACATAAAACATACACTCAATTGCCAGTTTATTAGCTAATGCAGTCAAATACAACAGTCCTGCAATAAATTCTGTGTTGATTTACCTGCATGATCATTTTGCAGGAAGCTGTTTGTGGAGCTGTTGAATTGTAATGCATTATACAGAGACGTGTTTCTGTGATTTACGCTTCCCTCAGAATAAATGAGGTGGACAAAATCATAGAAACACCGCTCAGTATAACGCACTACAACAACCTTCCAATGAAACATTTTAACTTTCACAAAGGTAGGATTTACAGTGTTTATTTGTTGCATTGTATTAGTTTAGTTAGGTGTACCTAATAAACTGGAAGTGTATATTCTAGTTTGAACATGTGACCTGTTTTTCTGCAGTGATCAGTTACCAAAAAAAATGGACCTGCATCATTCAACACCTTTACTGAGGGAATCAAGAAGCAGCCCCACTATATCAAAATGAACCACCGTTGTGTGTGTATCTGCACTTGCACACTTGCTGCTTGTGTATTTGGCACGGGCCCTACCTCTCTTCTCTCTGGCAATGTCAGGCCGGATAAGAGCCAGTGTCCTCTCCACATGCTCTTCCTCCCCATCCTGCTCCGTTACCGAGGCCGTCCTAAAGTTGGGGAAGAAGAAGGCGAGCTCCCTGCTGGCCTGGTCGATGTCCTCACTACCGTGCACTGCGTTGAACAGTGTCTGTGTGCCGTATTGTGCCCGCAAGCTGCAGGAAGCCAGGGGGGGAGAAAGGAGAGGAGAGCAGATGGTTGCTCGGCTGGTGCTCAACCAGAGAGAGGCATAATGTTTGGGTGTGTCTGACAGAGCAGGCGAGAATGTGCTGTTCATTCGTTTCCCCAGACTTTACCCTGAGATTGTTTCACACTGCTGCAATCAACAGTGCATGAATAAGTGTCTATGCTGTAAACAAATGCTCTTATTTACAAAGACGCAGGAATTACTATTGTATGTACAGTAGTTAATGCCATTTGTTTCTAAATATATTTTTCTGAATGCAGCATATGCATAATTGCCAACCACCAACCTTTCTGGCTTTTCTCTCCTGGCTTCCTCTATGTCTGCTGGGCCAATGAACTCACGCCATGAGGGCACGACGTTGGCTGAGCCCTCAGCCTGAGAGAGTACCAGAATATGGGACGGACCACTGGACATAAACTGCACCAAGTCCTCAAAGCAAGCCTAGAAACCACCATAACATAACACACAAGCACATACAGAGACAAGGGCGTACACATATATTAATGTAATGAATATTACAAATGAGCAATCTGGGTTTAATGCAATAAAGTTGTCCAGATAACTCAGTAAACCTGCTTCTTGAATCAGGCCTTACATTTATAAAGTGTGAAAGATAGAGGTAAATTATGAGTAAATGAGTATGAATTCATTTTAAAAAAGCAGATAAAATAAATATATACTATATTACATCATGAATATTATTGCTTTGCCTGGCCACCTTTTC
Organism: Dicentrarchus labrax; assembly: GCF_905237075.1. NCBI lineage: Eukaryota > Metazoa > Chordata > Actinopteri > Moronidae > Dicentrarchus > Dicentrarchus labrax. The sequence continues at coordinate 13,638,909 of NW_026136706.1, forward strand.
TCACACATTTGGTATTTCTCAATCTCTAATCATTTAGTCTCATCACAAACAGCGTGATAAGCACAAAAAAAAAGCTGCTTACACAGCAGATCTATTTTGAGCCCTGAGCAGAAATGCAGATGGAAGTGTGATGTATTGCAAACTAATTGAAATGATTTTTACACTAGTCGTGACTACTCTCCCATTAGGATGTTGACTGAATTTTAATTGTCCAGACCAACCTCACAAACACACAGCACACAGTACACTGAACCGATCAGCAGATCACCATACCTCTGCTGCTTTGTGCTGGTAAAAGTCTCGGGCCTCAATCTCAGTCAGCGTGCGTTCTTCATGGGCCAGGATCTCAAACCCAGCATCTTGAATCTAGCCAGGGGAGTAATGTCAGGATAATGAGCTGCTGTCAGGAGGAAGGCTTGAGACAATCTTGTCTTATCAGACGGTGAGCGGCGTTAGTCTCTGTGTACCTTCATAATGATCTCATTTGCTTTGCCGTGAGCAACAGCATCTGGTTTGATGATGGCAACTGTGTAGGATTTACTGGCAGGAACTACAGGAGAAAAGACCGAGCGATGATCAGTAATGCAGATTAAATGGTAAACAGAAACATGATGACTGGTAAACAACAATAATTACAGTTACATTACCACCAATAAAGCCATGGATGATAAAAAAAAATTGACAACTAATATGATTATATTGTTTTCACGGTACCAATTATGCTTTCTTCATTTTCTGACTGCTGAGGTGTCTCCTCCTCTTTCTTCTCATCATCCACCAGACCGTCATCTTTAACCTGGCAGACACAACAAAACCAAATGAAAACACAGAGTCCATAAACATGGGAGTCTATAAACACTTACACACACATACTTTTTGTATGCTTGCATGAATGAACTATGTAATCTGTTATTTTCTAGATGAATCTACATTTGTTTGGTATATAAATTGTCAGAAAACTGAAAAATGGCCATCCTGGACACACATTTCTACAAATTGCTTGTTTTTTCCGACTTTCCGAGTTTATAACCCAGAGATATTCAGTTTACTATCAAATAAGATAAAGAAAAGCAGTAAATGTTCACATTTGAGATGCCAGAACCTCAGAATGTTTGGCATTTTTTCTTGAAAATGTCATTAAATAAGCGGTTTTAAATGTCAGCCTGTGCCTGAGATGCAGCAAATCTTGGCACGCATGGACACCTATTTGCTACTCAGGCAACCTTTCTCCCCCCTTTTCTTTGTCTCACTGGATGTCAGTGGGTGTGTGTAGATGGAGGTGTAGGGGTTTTTTACCTGTGTTTGTTGTCTTTTGGTTGTGTTTTCGTGTATATTTGTTTTCAAAGTTCAAAATAAACTAATCAATGTCAGAATTTGTTGCTGATTCATTTTCTGTTGATTGGCTAATTGGCCTTTTTCACGCGAGACATTTTGACATGTCACAGTAGGAAAAACGCAAGTGTAAATAATAAAATTAGTTCAACGTCACACTGTCATGGCTTACTGGGACACTTGAAAACAACAGAGCCATTGTTAATGCTATAAGTAGATGAACTGCACTTATAAAGCACCTTTGTAGTCTGCGCTACATGTCACATTCACCCATTCACACACATTCATAAGCATGGTGCCAAATGCTCATCAGAAACAAATACCGATGGTGCAGCATCTGGAGCAATTTGTTGTTTAGTGTCTTACCCAAAGACACTTTGACATGCAGAGGGAGGAGCCGGGGATCGAACTGCAAACATTCTGATTAGTGGACGACCTGCTCTACCTCCTGAACCACGAGTAACACTAGAGACACTTTGCAGCAGCCAATAATGTAGGTAATAATGTATGAAAAATGAACATATGTGTGACTGGACAACTGTACTGTGTATCATTATGTGTATGTGGACGTGTGTGTATTGTATCGCTCACCGCTTTGCGTTCGCCACCTTGCTCCAGGACCAACTTCTCCTTGCCCAGTTCTTCTACAATCATCCTCTGAAGGAGAGGAGCGTTGGCCCCTCGCAGCACACCCACCAGCTCCCCACCCTGTTCATTCAACATTCATTCATTGTTTTTTTTAAACAAATTTTAATTACATTTAACTTAATAAGTGACGTACAGAGATGCTTTAGGCCCGTGTAAGTAAGCCACAGAAGATACAACAACAAAAAAAACTCAGTCAGCAACAACAAAAAAATGATGAAATAATGACAATAAATAATAAGCAGGGAAAGGTCACGACTCCAGGTGGCCCTATTTCCTGGCCTCTGAGAAATGTACAGTCAGGATAAAAGGGAAGAAGAAATATAGACAGGAAGTAACCAAATAGGAATAACTAGAGATTGAAAATATTAAGACAAACAATGTAATACAAAGGTCAAAAAGGTAAAACACACAGAGCTGATTGCTCATTATGCTGAATCTACATCTACTGTACACACACACACACTCACCCCATAAAAGAGGAAGGTGGGCTCACATTTCCCCCGATATTTCTCTAGAGCATCAATACTGTCTGCCTCAGCCTGCACCACACACACACACACACACACACACACACAGAGAGAGAGAGAGAGAGAGAGAGAGAGAGAGACACACACACACACACACAAACAAGTTTAGGGCTGCTCCCTCAAAAATTCTGGTTTCAATTTAAATTCTTCTCATTTTGAATTTGCTCAGGGCTTACTGTGGCAAAATGTAATAGATCATCACCCAGTTCATTCTTTATTTTTCGTAGGAGGCTAACCACGGCTCGGCAGGGACCACACCACTGTTGGTACACGTCCACAACTAGAGGAAGGGAGATGGTGTGTGTGAATGAGAGAGAGCAGAGAGAGACAGAGAGAAAGAAGAAGGTAGATTGGTGCAAGCATTCAATCTGCAGTTATCCCAGTGAACACAGTGGGGCAGCAGCATACAATAAATTAACCGACAATCACAATGACAGAGCTCATTCACAGACTGTTTCACACAGACTTGAACAGTGCTGTGGTGCTAAATATTATTAATATTATTTAACTTATATTATTAAAATTATTTAAATTTATTATTAACTATTTTACCTCTGATGTTCTTACCTGTTAAACCTTTGGTTGAAAGCATCTCCTCCCACTGCTCTTGGTTTGTGACAGACGCCTTGACAAGAAACAAAAAAAACCCCAAATAATATGAAAATAAGTAGTTTATAAAAGACTCTTGTCCACATTACAGAAGCCATGCTGTGTTTGTCCAACCTGCAGACTTGCTTCTTTCTTCTTGCCTGCCATTTAAATAGTACGTCAAATTAAACAGATAGATATATAAATATACCTAAGAGGGGTTACAAGCACAAAGATTAAGAAGTTAACTTTAATTTCTTTAAAGTAGGCGACCTGAAATGCTTATGTGGAGTTGCTTATAGGCTATCAAACTCCTCGGATGCTTCTCGCGTTTGTTTGGCCGCTCGGTTGCTAGGCAACGGCGCCTTCCGGTGACATCCCAGGGACCCGCCGTCTGATCGCTTAGCAACAGTAATAAGGTATTAAGTTTGTTAACCTGTGTTGTCTTTTAATTAATGCCAAGACATGTCAGTATCTTCTTATTGCTACTCAGTTGGATTATCTGAAGTAGCTCAGAGTGGGAGCTATAGGAGCTACTGTGGCATGGAGATTTTAAAGGGCCACTGTGTAACATTTGGGAGGATATATTATTAGTTTTATAAAGAGTATTATAAGAGTATAATATTCATAGGTAGGTTATAGTGTAACTTCTAATCACGTGAATATAGGAATCTTTGTGTTTTCCTTGACTACCTTTGATTGAGATGTTTTTTTATCTATTCTTATCGGCTGTATATTAGGGCCTTTTTTTTTAGCACTATAGTTTCTCCTATACACTTACACAGCTCATTCTCATTCCCTATTGTCAAATAGAGATGTGAGCGGTGTTGCAGTCTGAAACTTCATTGCTAGATTCCACTAAATCCAAAACAATGGTCCTTAAAGTAAAAATAAATGTAATAAATAAATGCTAGTTTAATTACAAACAATCAGATATTAGGCTCAATCAATATTTGCATGGAAAAGCCCCTAAATGACATTAGAAAACATTATTCAATAATTCAATAAATTGTTTTTCAAACTACATGTCTTTTTGCATTGATTCTGATCACTGAGTCTTAAATGTGGCTGTAACAGATCATTAACTTCATTTCCGTTTGACATTTCCAGTGTTTGACACCAAGCTGGGCTGGCACCTGGCGTGACCAAGCATTTGTTATACCACCCCTCTCTCTGTTTTACCCAGTCTGATATTTTTGCATTTATTTATTTTTAATTTTTTTTTTAATGAATAAAGTAATTTATTTTGCCACCGTGAGCTAGCTACCTCTATAAATCCTGGGGGCTTTTATACATCATCCAAAGATTATTCTGTCAAGACCGTGCAGTGTTATTATCACAATAGAGGGTGCAGAAAACTCTGATTGTACTTGAATTAAAGTGCATTATTTCACATTTTAATTTGAGGCTAAACACCATGAGATGCACCATCTTGTTTTCAAAGGGGTCCTCGCAGGCACATGAAAACTAAAACATTTAAACATTTAAAGAAAATTAATACATAAATGCTAGCTGATGATAAATTAAACAATCCAAATGACACCAAACAATCAACAATAGTAAGAATAGACACATAAGGGCTCTCCAACCATCCCAAACAACACACACACTACATCTCCGTTTCAAGTGTCATCTTCACAAAATTAATGAGAAATAAAATAGACACTGCCAGAAAAAATATGTAATATTAATACTGAGTCTGCTCGTGAACTAAAAATTAAGGTAAATACATTCAAAAACAAGAATATTTTGTACATTTGAGGTAAGCAACCAATGAAGTATTGAAGTCATGGAAAGTAATCAATCTGTCTGTTTTAAGTTTAAAGGAGAGATAAAATAAATGCATTTGAAAACAAAAAGCAACCAGTGAAGCTTTGAATTTATTAGACACAGTGTAGTATGGGCAGAAAGTAAATAAGTACATTACAAATACTTTGTTTAAGTATAGTTTTGTGGTAGGCATTACTTACTTTACTTGAGTATTTCATAGGGATTTTATAGGGATGTATTGCACTTTTAACTCCACTACCTCCAGCATGAGCAGACAACCCACAGCTGTCAAGTGTTGTTAAATCCTGATTGTTGTATGGAAGTCATCAATCACCTTTTTCTAACTGAGCCCTGCACATAAAGGAATCTGCCTCGTGAAATAACTAAAATTGTTTAAGCTTTGGCAGAAAAATTGTGTGTTCAGGTTGGATCCTGTGGCTCATAGTAAGAGACTAACTGAGCAAATAGAGAGATCAGTGAACCACCACTGAGTACAGCTTACCTCCATGAACTAAGTGTGTAGTCAACAGATATTTACTGCAATGTGTGGTGGATTAAGATGAGCTTTATCCCGGAAATATAGCCAGTGGAAAATACAAAACAAAAACCCCTTCTTGATCATAGCCCGGGGGCAAACATAGGTCTCCTTTGTGTATGTGTTATGTCACCTTCAAGTACCCATCCAGTACAGTACATTGTACAGACTGCACAATGTGGTTTATATTTTGCTTAAAAACCCAGAAACCAATGTATTGCTATGGTAAGATTCTCTGTGTACAGTCTATTGTATCAATGGCAACTGTTTCGATAATCAAAAGATTATTTTTCAGGTAACTTTTGCTTGTTTCAGCTTTTCCTGATGATTTCTTTTTTGATTTTCTTTGTCTTCTGTATTAGTGAACTGCATATTTTTCAGTAGTGGGACAAAACAGTTCATTTGAATACATTACCTTGGAATTTAAGGCATTTTTCATACTAATCAGCAGATTAATCAACACTGAGAATCATCATGCTCATTGGTCACAATCCTATAACTGATAAAAAAAACCCTGATTACTATTTTTTTTATCAGAAATGTTGAGTTTCAAACCATAACAAGAGATGTGGACCATTAACAGGCAGAGAGGGACAAGCAGTTGAATTATTAGAACTGTAGGATCCAATGTTTTTGGAGGTTTCACCCATATTAGGGACTAAAGGTCAGGTTCTACCGTGCTGCATCAATTTTGACTATTTGACTTTTCTCCTGCAAGTCCCTCGTCTGCAATTATAAATCCCTTGCCTTTATGCACAAGATTCATTTAGGAATGTTAACTTTTTGGGCACGCTATGCAAGTGACATAATGAACGTATCAAAATGAGGTTTTGAAACAACCAATGCCACAAAGACGGGGCCTTGCTCTCTTCATGAGGCTATCCAACCATTTTGTGTCTGTGTTGACGGAGGATGTATTTTCCTGATTGTATGTGTTTTTGAGAACTAAAAGAGCAAAGCAACCGGGTCATTAGCTTCGCTCAAGGCCACAACAAATTACCATTACAATCTTGCACTTCTTGACCTTCTAAAAAAAGCATTATTTGTGTGTGATGTATGCTAGTTTGTGTCAGGTGTTACATACATTTAGTTATATAGGTCATTTCCTCCAACAACACACTATAGGAGTAGCCTATATCTTACGCTCGGTGTTGAAACTCTCATCCTTCCATACTCGGTGCTATCCTGGCACCTCAGAGAGGTTTCCCTGCAACTGTAACATTTTTATTTAATAGTGAAATAGGTCCTCTAAAGAGATCAGACCACTTTTGCATGCTCTTCTCACATGAATTTCAATGAACTGCGGCACTTCAGTGGTGGAAACAGCCTCCTCCCTCATAAGTGGGCTCCAGAAAAAACAAGTTAGAGAACAATTAGAGTAATTCTGTAAAAGGACTAATAAGAGCGCGTTGTGACCCGTGAGAGAGAACAAGAATTATAAAGTGAGACACTCAAAAAGAAATGGCAGGATCCTTTATTCATTTGTTTTGCTCCCACTTTGCTGTGTTCACGTATGAAATGTTTCTATTAGTAACCCTGTGTCACACTCCAAGCTCATTATGCGGCCAGATGGGAACAGCGATCACATCCTCTCCATCATGGCGGCGGTGACAAGGTCCTTACACAGTGCTTGCCCACAGAAATAAGATTCATACAGTGTGTAATATGCAGGGCCGTGTGTTTGTGCTACTTTTCATCAGAGAGATGCAAGGAAGTGATTGCTTTTGTTCTATCAAGTCAATGAGAAACATTGATTTGACACTTTTGTCCCATGTGCCCAATACAGATATTGGCCTTTTGTGTCATCAAATGTCATCAGTAGTGCGTGCTGCTGCCTGCTGTTGACCGTACACTGAACAGATACGCTCCTGCAAGCTGAAATGTGATTGTTCTATCCTAGGGGAAGGCACTGGGAGAAGATTGTTAGAGGATATTTAAATGAGACGTCAGTATCTCATTGAGAGCTGTGTAGCTGAACAGGAAGCAGAAGGAATGTGATGTACACGCTTTAAATTAATATGTGGTTTTACTTTTACATTTCTTTCTTGGTGAGTCATCATGCCCTCGGAGTTCGCCTTTATGTTGCGAATTTTCCTCAAAATCTGGATGCATCAACAAAAGTAAGAAGCAAATTGGTTATGCTCTTATATTAAAATATCCTCTGACTCATTTAAGTTTATCATGCAGTTACTGACAAAAGTCAGAGCACCTGTCTGTTTAAATTATGTCTCGAAGCAAAGGATTTTTTTTATTTTATGTTTTAGCCTCAAAACATTGTGTTTCATAACCATCAAACAAAAAACTTCAAATAAAAGAAGTGTAAATCCGACAGTACTTCACCACTGACCCCTGACTGAATTCAGAGAAACTCATTCTGCCGGATGTCAGAGTCTTTGCCACAGGCCATTTGTTTGACAGACTTTGAAGGTCTTTGTGAGAAGTTGGTTACCATGCTAATGTTAGAGGTTTCCATGGTTCATTGCAGGTCTTTCCCCAGTCTCTCAGTGGGCCGTCACTACCCATGTGGAGTTGAAGAAACCACTTATCATGTTCCCCGGTGGATTGCTGTTAAGCTCCCCTCAATGATGAAAGACAGAGGATTTGTAGGCCATGACAGTACTGAAGATTAATCTCCATTAGCACATCTTAAGCACAGAAGTCATTTTTAAGCCTCATTAAAAGAATAACTCCATTTGTATTTATTTTTGGAAGAGGCTTCCTCCTACCATCCTCAAAGCGTAGGCCCAAAGGGCTTTAGTCTAATTGTTCAGAAACAAATGTTCTAGTAATCCCAATTGGTCTACATCATCCTGCCTGTAAGGGATTGTTCAAAACAAACAAAATATCATAATTTGTTTTCTTGTCATTGTCTTCTTTTTTTCTCTACAGTGACATATAGTATTTCACAAACAAAAGACTAAAGGGATTGTTGTCATTATAGATTTATCTGCAGAATCATTGTTTGATTCATTGATTAGTTTACTACGGACAAACTCAAACTTTGCAGAACTGCAGGCGATGTCTTAACATGCCTTGTTTTGTTCAACCAAAAGTCCACAAACCAAGACAGCAAAGAAAGGTTCCATTGACTGATTGTTTTGTGAATATTTGTCAAAATAATTGCTATTGATTACCGCTTTTCTGTTGATTGATTTCAGCTCTAGATTTCTGCAGAGTGAAGCAAAATGCTCAAAAGGCAGACATCTAAATGTATGATAGCTGTTGAAAGTGATGTGGCACCATTTTGTGCCAATGTCACAGATTTGTGTTTGACACATTTGTAAATGCTAAAATGTTTACGCACAAATTGTGCATAAACAGACCACTGGTGCATTAAACTACAGAATTATGTGACGAGACAGATTATATCCAACATCCAAACAGCAGAGGCCTTTTTTTTCCAAGAGGGCACTGTTGCCTCAACATTGAACCACCCCTCCTCCCCATCTCACTCCTCTCAACACACACACACTCACACACATACTGCTGTAAGAGTTTTTTAACAGCGAGAAAGCCCTGTGCTTTCAGTATGCTGGTTGCATTCTTATCAGCTCTTCCAGGCCTAAAACTTATCCCGTAAGCAATACAGCAATTGAATACAGAATAGCTTAATTTTTTGCTGGCATATTTGTTAAAAGTCATGGTGTATAATGTTGAATACTGTCAGACTGAAAGAATTAGAAATACTATTTCATCTCACTATTTCACCAGGCTGTGTTTAGGAGTGACAGCTATGCTTTCGAGTGATATGTAATGAAACATTGACACAGTTTTAGGCCTGTTTCCTCAGCCAACTTCCCATTTTTCTTTAACATTTGACACGCGACAACCATGACCATGTGCGGCTCTGTGCCTTCATACACATGGAGCAGTCCAACTGAGAGATGGTTTGTTCTCTTTTTGCTGCATTAATGGAGAATTTATACAGAGTGAAGGGAAATAGTGTGAGCCAAAGGGGGTTGAGAGGGAGTGTAGACAGGCAGTCAGTCAGTCTCAGACAGACAGCAATAGTGATTGACTGTCAGTCTGTAGAAACAGGAGGGAGCTTTCTTCTCTTTTCCCTGACAGGCGGCTCTACCAGTGACAGAGGAAGTCAGTACGGAGGAAGTCATCTGCATCTAAATAAAGACCGCCAATGGCTTTGTCAGAGTCCATTAAGTAAATTGCCATATTTGATAAATGCATCTAACATCTTTTTTTTCCACCCATTCGTACAAATCAGCCCGAAGCAAAAATGGCTTTTGTTTGCTTTCCTAAACAGGGAGAACATGCAGTGAGACGTGAGGAAAGATTCCATTGAAGCATCATTTTGATGCAAATTTTGACTGATTTGTGCATTGTATGATGCATGAGATGGGTTGCCTCATATCAGGTGCACAATAAAAGAAAAATCACTCAGGGCTATATAAACCTGTTTTGATTAAAATGGAGAAATTCATGATTACTTTTGCATTGATGTCGCTGTATTTCTTATCATTTATTGAACTATTTATCGATTTGTTTTTGTTTGCACAAGCAGCAAAGTTGCAGCTAATATCTCCACAACAGAGTTCGAATGTTGGTCTTTATTTAAACAAGGCACTTAATTTTCACAGTTTCTCCTCGCAATTAAAGTGCTAGATTGTTGCCGTGACTTTGTGGCATCATTAGAGGCAGGTCTCTCTTATCTGTCGAAGCTAAAACGGCTCCAGGTTAATAGCTGCAGTCACTCAGTCTACTTATTCAGCTCTGCTGCTTCCAGGAAGCCTCATTTTCCAGATCTGCAGCTCACTTGCTCTCTTTCATCAGCATACAGTGTTGGTTAGACTGAAAAGCAGCGAAAACAATCCTTTACATCTATAAGGCTTTTTTTTTTTCTTTTTTTTCTTTCCATGTGTTTTACCAACAATCTCTGATATTGAGAAATTAATAATAAATACAAAACAAAGTGTTTTGCAATGATGTATATATATATATATATATATATATATATATATAGAGAGAGAGAGAGAGAGAGAGAGAGAGATAAACCAGTGACAAAGCTGAAACAATTTGCAGTTATTTTTCAAGCAAAAATGTCAAACATTTGACGGTTTTAGTCTTGTATTTTCTTTGTTTTACATATAGTAAACACATCTGCCTGTCAGACAAAACAAGACATTTAAACATCAGCTTCAGTTCTGGAAAATTGAGTTGGCCATTTTTCATATTTTTTTCATTTATTTTTTTCAACATTAAATCACTAAGGAAAATAATAGTTAGTTGTAGCCCTAAAAAGAAGATTTTAAAATGACATTCTGTGTAAAATCTCACAAAGAAATGACACAGAAATAAGCTGAATTTTATTCTTGATTAAGGTTCAAACTAATTAACAACATTATCTAAGAAAAACTCAAGGACCACAGAAGCTATCAAAGCTGTGATGCTGAACTGTGAATCTGTGAATGAAGTGTTAGCACCTGAAGCCAGAGAGATGAAACCTTAGCTTGGCTCGTCTCACCTCCAAAGCTTTCATCAACACCGCCTACACAGACGTAAAAAACATTATCAGGACCTCCAGGAGATTGGCCAGCCTGCTATCGCATTATGTGCCCTTAATACTGATAATTCAAAGTGATACCTCGTCCTGGTTAGAGAACAAAAAGCCTTCGGGCAACAGTGGTGGAAGGGGAGAAGAAAAAAGAAGAAGTCAAATCAGACCTATTAAGTGGATTACGAGTTATCTGCAGCACAGCGTGTAATTGGTTTTGTGTTATCGTTGTAACGTCAGATAGGTGCTAATTGAAAAGCCAGTTTATTAGTGGCTAGACAGTCTTCAGAGGGTTGGCTTGTGGTTTAAGGGTCTTGTTTCAGATAGCCTCCCAAATGATTATAGATAATAGACGGCTTCTACTGAAGCTTGCAGTTCTCTCAGATGTAATTCCCCCGCCTGATTTCATCCTCCTTTGCCTACAAGTCTTATGAGAATAGAACTCAATGTGGTTATAATAATATGTATCATTCTGAAGTTAAGATTTTATTTGTAATGCCTTACTCTTCAGCTTCTTTTATTGCTCTGCAGGGCTCTTACAAAAGCGTCGGTGTTATGTCCTTGACAAAAGCAATCTGTCTGAGGCCACTGTGAGTCATGAAGCAAAACAAGCAAACACTGCAGTCCCTCCAATCTATTTTGTGGCTTTATTTCTAGTGGTCCATACAAAGCACTGTCACAGAGATGCTTCTTTTATTACTTTCAGTTGTTCTGTCTATTGTTTGAAAGGTGTCTTGACGTGGCTATGGTGTTTGGAAAATAACCGTGAATATTTATACAGAGAGCACAGACTCCAGACAGTTTAATGTGGCTGCCAAGTTCTTTGATTTTTGGCATACAGGTTTTACATGGCAGCAGCTGATTTACGGCTGCCAGACCTATTTGGCCATGACCAGTGCAAAAGAACAGAAGATGAAAAATGCCTCTGTCTAAAACTCAAAGCACATAATCCTAAAATCTCAGACAAAGCTGCAACAATTGTGACTTGTGAAACAAACAGAACATCTGTGGAGGCTGCAAGAGGTTCTGCATCTCACATCTTGTCAAACCACAGAAACCGCAGCTCCCTGATCCTTTTGAAAATGACTGACAGTATGCAGTTGGAGACACGCATCCTATAGGGGATTTCTCAGAGGTCATGTAACCCTCATGGTAAAGCCCATCTCATATGAGCTATGTCCTCAGAGTGCTGCAGATGGCACAAAATGAGCTGTGAAAATAGAGCACGGTGCTGTGATCTTTGGCATCCAAATGCAGAGACAACCCAGGTACTCATCTACCAGATCCGCCTCAGTCTTTCATCTCCAGCATCTCTGTTTACTGCTCATCCTTTAACTGTGAGGGAGTGATGTACAGCGGCAGGAGAAATCTCTACCCTGCCATGACATCCACCGCTGACAAAATCTTCCAAAAACAGAACTGTTTGGAAGGCAGTCTTCACTTTATGCAAGTGGGCTATTCAAGGCTCAACTTTTTTGGGGACACTGAAGCACTACTGCTACTGCTGGCAGCTTTTCTCAGTGTTGATGGGTGCAGATGCAGTGTCTACAACCTGGCTATGAGGAGAAATGCCATAGAGACTTGTGTGTCTGCTGATGCATGCGGCTAGCTAGCATGCATTATTCAAAGATTGAATGCAGTAAAGATGATGTGCCTGCCTCACACTGGAGGATGGACTGCCACCACAAGCTCTCACAGTTAGTTCCCTCAACACTGCTCAGGTGCTTTCCCTAATCAGCAATGGGAAAGCTCTCATTTAAGGCTTCAGTAATATTGGTCTAACTAAATCCCAGCAGCCCCTGTATTGAAAATGCTTCAATAAAAACCAGACAAACATGCAGTAAAACCGTCTTCGTGATCTTGCTATAGATACTGGGGTAGGGATGCAGCTGGTTTTCTGTTTACCTCGCAACAGAGAGGATCTATTCACACTCTCAGCAGGAGATGTCAGCTACCATTTACGGTGTGTATGTGGAAAATGAAGGTTAATTCAATTAGCCTTGTCTGTAAAGTGAATTGGAATTGTCACAGTCACTTTCCTTCTGCTGGGTGTGCTTTTATCACCAAATAGCGTTAGCAGAACATCAAGCACCTGTAGGCTGAGCTAATCTTCTTTGCTTCAGAGCTGAAAAGGTATCCTCCACTCCGCAGTATCACATTCACAATGCATGATCATTTAAATGGTGACATCCCAAAATGGAGGAATCGGCTTGGTGTATAAAATGTGGCTGTATGCATTTAAAAACCCTGATTGTTCTCTGATTCACCTTTAAAGAAACTTGCAGACAAACAGCTAAGGGCTGTCTCTAACTGTAGATTTTATCTGGATTGATTCATAAAGCGAGATACTCCTCTGAAGCTATTTACACTTTGTGTAAACAAGCTGCCTGGCAGGTGATGCTAATCCTACTGTAAGAACAAAATGCGTTGAGTGCCTGCCAGCCTGCTGCTATGTGTTGTTTCATTGTGTATACCTGTTGACTGAGAGATGAAACACTACAGGCAGATGAGGAGACAAAGCAAATAATCATACCCATTTAGGTGAAACTGAATGCTCACTAGGTACAGTTGGTCCTAAACCTCACATGGTGGATTATATACTGTTGATACTGACACACAGATCCCGTCAAATCCACCTAAAGAGAATAAATATATTAAGAGTTCTAACCAAGAACTGATGTCGACTCACTCCTCTGTCCCTCCCATTATATCCAAGAGGGGACACAACAACATAGGCTTATATAACATAATACGACACACAATGCAGTAGCCATGTTATCATTAGGGCCTTTGTGAAGCTTGCGTTCTATTTTGGTGACACGAAACGAGTCCAGCTGAGAGAGACACAGTCAAGACTGAGACCAGAAAAAAAATTATGTTTTTGCCAAGCCAGTCGTACAATTGCAAGTAACATTGATATTGATGGTAACCATACTTACTAGGCGGTCAAAGTTTTAACATGGCACAGAGTTTTTATTTTTTCATTATTTTTTATCTATTTTATATATATTTATTTTATTCTAAGTGTTTATTTATCTTGTTTTTTTTTCTAATGATCTCTTTCTGTAAGTCCTGATTCTTAGAGCCTGGAGCACTTTTACTTTTATCCTTTATCATGTTTTTGTATTATGTTTGTCTTTTGTCTGAGTCGTTTGTTGTTTTTATAGTTTTGTCAAGAGGAATGCTTTGTCTTTTACTGCAAACCAAATCCTCCCTTGGGTACAAACAAAGTAATCTTGATGTCAGTGCCCATTCTGTATGGATTTTAAATTCAACTAATACCCGTTTTCTGAACAAGTGCGCTTCATCAATAGTTTTGTTTTGAAGGAGAAAATTACTTCAAAACAAAAAAACAACTGGCCAAGTCTGAAACAAATCCAAGTGCAAATATCAACGAGTGCAAGACAATTTCTAGACAACAAAAAATCTTAAGACCGGACTACAGCACTGATTATTACCACATTTACACATCCAGAAGACGCAGAAAAACATTTTTATTAATGTGGAGTATGTTTCTGTGATAATATTCACTCTTATCTTAGCTTTGTTTTGGTCTCCATCAATTCCTGAGCAACTCTTCAGCAGCTAAATGCTCCACTATGTTCACCAGTTAGTTGCTCACTTTGTTCGAGTGCTGTTTAGTGCTGGGCGGATAGTGTGCGTCAAGCTGACATTTCACTGCTGTTGCCTGTGGGTAAGGCAAAGGTTTTTTGTTATTTTGTCCACAAGCTGCATAATATTAGAATTTATATGGTGTTACCAAACACAACATCACTACTAAACACTACACAAAACATTGACAAGCTGCACAGTAAAAATGAAGAATGTCTTTTTTGTATGTTTTATTTGGGCTTTTATCAGCCTGCATACTGTATAATAGACAGGCTGCAGAGCTCATTCAGTCTCCAAACTATTAAACTGTTAAACAACACAATGGGCTCATAATAAGCAAAGGGCAATGTGCTGTTAAGTCCACATGAAACGGAAATCTAAGTGTTTGTTTCTCTATATTTACTTAATTCCTGTAAAAATAGGAAGCTGAGGAAAGACATGTCAATGTAGCCAATAGCGCTGTTTGTTTGGAGGTCATTTTATTTCCCCAGTACAACGGATGGCAGCATTAACTTTGAAGGAAGAATGGATGGAGCAAAATACAGGGAGATACTGAAAGAAAACTGGCCAAAACAGAAAGAGAGAAAGTTTGCCTTTCAGCAGGACAATAACCCCAAGCACAAGGCCAAAGCAACATAAGAGTGGTTAAACAAGGAAAAAGGTGAATGCTCTACAATAACCAAGTAAAAGTCTAGATGTCAGTCTGAGAATCTGTGGCACATTTTGAAAATTGCGGGTCACAAGCTGCATCAAACCAACATTGAACTACCTGGAGCAAATCTGCCAGGAAGAACGGAGGGAAAAAATATCAAAGAGTGCACAAAGCTGGTAGATACCTACCCCAAAAGACTTACTATTATTATTGTTATTGTAGCAAAATGTGGCTCTACCAAATACTAATATGTAGGGGTTGAAGACGTGTGCAACCAGCATTTTTCATTTTTAAATTTTCTTGAAGAGGTCGGCTGATGAATAATTGATTTTGGCTTTGAAAAATGTATGTTAGAGCATTATGGGTTTGCAGTAAAAATACTGATTGGAAAAATACATGTAGGTATCATTTGTAATCCAAACAAATCTGAAAACCTTTTTTGTGAGACTCTGTATATGGGCTGAGTGGGTAGAGTGGTAATAACTAATCTCCGAGTTCATCAAAGTGTTCTTGGGCAAGACACTGAACCCTAAGACGCTGATGGACAGGCCAGCGCTTTGCATGGCAGCTCCGTCGTCATCAGTGTGTTTGTGTGTGTCAGTGGGTGCATTACAGGCCAATTGTAAAGCCTGTTAGGTAGAAAAACACCATATAAGTGCAGTCCATTTGCCATAAATGTAATTTCCAGCTTTGTAAAATTGGCCCCTCGCTCCCCTTAACAATTCCCCCACGCATAACAGCAATCTCTATGTGTATATTACTTCACATCCTGCTCCAGCAGAACATATGTCAAATTATGCAAGATGCTCTCAAAGTGCTGCTTCACTGTGAATTTCTTGTTAATGTATCTGTTTTGTGCCCATGGAGTGATAGCTAAAAGCCCTATTATGAAGATTACTTTATTTACTATCATAGAGGACTACAATCAAGCCTTTCTTAAAAGACATCTCTGGCTGATTGTCTGATTTTCTATGAACATCAACTGACTGAAGAGCTTGTCCTCCATGAGCCCACCCTGCTTCCTGCCTGCCCTCCTTCCCCTCCTCCTCCTCCTCCTCCTCCTGCACCCTCACCATCACACCAGCCCTGAGCGCTCTGAACTCTACAGCCCTGAAAGTTCAAGGGAAAATCAGCTGCCATCAATCACTAATGCAGATGAGAGGAGCAAGCTCGCTGGAGCAGCTTAGCCTGTTGAACATCACACAGCACAATTAAAACCCCTGAATGCAAATCATCTTCAGTAGACCACTAAATGAAAAGAGCCTTCCTTTCAAGAGTGCTCAATAGAGGCAGGCTTTTCAAAGGCTCTTGCCCATGTGTACAGTTTAATGATGAAAGTCAGGAAGGAGGCTGTGTCAGAGGGAGACTGCACCCTGCTTGGCAAGGTTGTTACGATGACATTTAGTAACAATATCAGACTCATGAGGATGCTGTAACATGCTATTTAAATGAGTTTAAAGTGCTGTGGAGAATTAAACCACGTCATTATTATGTAGATATTCATATTTACCCCTGCGCTGCATCCTCCCTAACTGTTTCAAAGTGGAACACATTAGGTACAACTTTGCTAATTAAGAGAAACACCTGTAGGGACTATTTGATTTTGATGTTTTTAAGTCTGTTAATTTCTTTAAGTGTTTGACCTTACTGCCTCTGCACGGAAGTTCGGAGCGAGGTAAAACGCTTCTCGCAGGACTCTGGCCATGACTAAGTAATTAAAAAGTGCTCCACCAGGCCCTGACTTTATTATTATAGCCTTGGAGAAATACCTTCAGATGTTCTTAAGCGCTGCTCAATGGGCCTGGGTAAGAAGTCTTATTTTAGGCCGAGGGGTCTGAATAAATTCTACTTCAGTGTACACTATGACATTTTAAAAAGCTAAAAGTCATTCTTATTAGGAGTAGCTTTGCTATAGCTACTTTGTTCTCTTTAGCTCCGGGGTGCAGCCTGTTTTTCATGGTGACATGCATTCAGTGAACCTCACATGATGCTGACAAAGTTACTGTTCAAAACGTGGTGGCTGTGTTGTCCAGGGGGCAAGGCTGCTGTTATCCATATTCTCTGGTCCTGGGTTTCATCATTTATATGGCAACAGCGATTTCAACAAGTCTCATAACACTCTGGTGGTCTAAATGGTCAGTTTCTTAAAGAAATAGGTAAACATTTTGGAAATTATACTAATTCTGTTTTGTGGAGTGATAGCTAAAAGCCCTATTATGAAGATTACTTTGTTTACTATCATAGAGGACTACAATCAAGCCTTTCTTAAAAGGTATCTATGGCTGATTGTCTGATTATCTATGAACACGGACCAACTGAAGAGCTTGTCCTCCATGAGCCCACCCTGCTTGGTGCCTTTACCATCACACCAGCACTGAGTGCTCTGAACTCTACAGCCAAGAGGTAAGAAAGTGATGGCAGCTTTTCCCTTGAACCTTCAGCTGCCATCACTTTCTTACCGAGAGTTAGATGAGAACTTTGATATCACTCTCATGTCCTTCAAGTCAATAACAGCCGGCAGGCGGTTAGCTTAGCTTAGCATAAGGACTGAATAAAGGGGGGGAATCCACCTTGTACAGACCTTATCAACCAGATCAGGTATTGGCCAGATGTGACCAATCCACATTAAACACAGTTATACTAAAAGTGACCATTACAGTTTCCACTTTCTTTATCATGGCCTCTGGTGAAAAAAATACTGTCACTGGGTGGAAATTTACTTTGTCTTTAGCAGAACATAGAACAAAATCACAGAACAATTAATGAAAAGCAAGTTTTTCTTTAAAAATACACTGAGCAGAAGATACATTTCTAATTAAAAAAATATTGGTTTCCATTTTCTTTTCTATTGTTACATTGTTATGTTGTCTTACAGAAAATATCATCTTATTGATATTTATTTTCTCTTTGGTGCTGAGGGAATCCAAGAGTAATGGTAAGTAATCAAGTTACATTACTTTAATATTGAGATACTTGGATTATTTTACTGACTACATGTTTTGACAGGTAATTAGTAATTGTATCAGATTACACTTTAAAGTAACCCTCCCAACCCTGGTTATACAGTTTCTTCAATAATGTCATTATAAAAAAAATAATAAATGTCACTATTTACATTCAGTCATGGTGGGTTATAATCTCAATATTTAGTGTTACAATGTATATGACAGGGATCAGATCGGATAGGCAGCTATCTCTTTGGTGTAATTCTATATATTTTAAGTGAGATCTCTATGGCTATAGTAAAGTGTGTACGTAAGGCATTTTGGTGATGGCGATGTGAGGTTGATCCACACAAATGCTTCAACTGATTGATTAGACGTCCTCGTTTTTGGCAGTCCCTTTCTGGATGTAATTAAAAAACTAAAAAGTACTGTGGGCCACGTGTCTATTAATTATTAATCAGAATATGAAAGATAATGTAAATCCTAGTAGACACTCTGAGAGGCCGAGTAATGAGGCCACCCAGTGTAATCATGGTTTTGATGAGGTTTAAGGAAGAAAGTCTCTCACACAGCTTAGGACTGTTGGAAACAGAACACCTGTAAAGTCACTTTAGTATCATTTATCCATCAGGAAGTACAGTGTGACTAATTGGTGTGCGTTTGTGCGTGTATGTGTGGGCATGTGTGTATTTGTCATGTGCCCTGACATTAATTAAACTTGTTACCTGGTTTCAAGGCAATTAGTTTTCTGTATTTAGCATGCCTTGCAGCATCGATACCATCATACCTTTCCTACATTAAAGAGTGAAAGTAGTTGCTGAAGCTTTTGGTTTCATTAATGTCCTCAGTGCTATTCAAGAATTCCCAAATATGCGTCCTCCCTGTGTTCTTGCTTTCTACCACAGTGCCCCAGATGCCTCAGCTTGGCTATTTAGAGATCAGTGCCACCTGTAATCAATACGTTTACTGCCCGAGAGGCAGCTGTTGATGGGCAGAGACAGGCCACAGATGAGAAGATAGCAGCCAATCTAAAGGCACTGATCCAACTCACCATCTGCTCACAGAGACAGAGGGAAAGGCTGCACGGTGAATCAGAGGCTCTCCTCTCATCACCTTCACAATGTCCTTAGCCTCTTGCAGTCTGGAGGTGAAGAGGTTTGAACCAGTGGCCTGACAACTGTGACAGACAGAGCAGCCGCAGAGGTGATTATCTTCTCCTTTCATCGGTTTTGGGCAATGATTATGAAATTTGAAGTGCTGGGAGAGACAAGAGGAAATGAATTATTTTTATCCAAGCGCAATGAGTTTTGAAAACACGCTCTCCAGTTTTTCTGTAAACCTGCTGCAATTGATTTTTTTCCCCATGTGGTATATTAAGTAGCAATGATGTGAAGATGTATTGAAGAGAAGTCCGCTGACACCATCTTGATTGTATATAAAGGTTTATTACAAAAAGGTACAGCATCATTTCAAGCCCCGGGAGCTTGGAGAGCATCCTGCCAAATGAATAGCTCTGTCTATATTGCATTGAACATAGGTTTTTATAGGTCTGTTGTTTATTCAAGAAAATAGAAAGAAACATCTGGTTCTAGTACAGATATGTGTGGTAAAACAGGGTGATGGGGGATTTATTAAGCTAAAGGTCAGAGGCCATTGAGAGGCCCCTAGCCTAAACATTTCATAGTAAGAATTACGACGTTGAACCTCATGTCCTACTAACACTGCATATGTTGACAAGAATATCACTTGAACTTATAATAACATGTAACTTAAATTTATAGGCCTTCAGATACCACACCCACTTTGGGGCCTATCATGGTGTCATGAAGCCAATGTGGTGAACATGACAGCAAACAGTTGCCTATTTACACGGCCAGCAGACATGGATCGACATTATTATTGTTTTGGAGTTGTGATTCTGGCCACCTGGTGAATGTAAGAGCAATATTCGGCCACTTTTTAGCTCTGTTTTTGTCTCCACTAAATCCTGGAGGAAAGATGTTAAGTGCTCTGCTATGTTCACAAGCTAGTTGCTTACTTTGTTTGTCTGTTGTTTGGTGGTGGGCAGGTAGCGTGTAGTAGGTTGTAGCTACCTTCTGCTGCTGGAAATGATGTAGATGAGAACCAAATGATTAGTTGTGGTCTGTAAAACTAAAACTATGAGCTGAAAGACATTAAAATTACAATTATCTATGGGTTTATCACTACAAGGGACATATTTCACATTACATATAGTCATTTAAACAATAGTTTGTATTAAAATGATGATTAGTGCAGCTGCTAATGTACCAGGTATTCAATATCAAATCCATGCCTTCCATATCCAAGAATTCAATCACATCCACAGATGTTTAAGGAAATTTCACTGCACTGATGCATATTTCACAGAACATGTCAATCTTGTTTCCATGCTCAAAGAAAAGTGTTTTCTCTGCCCTGTTGTTTCTTCTTCCAGATTGTCCCTGAGGCTTTCATTCTGTTTCATATGGCCAGTTACTCCCACCTGAGACAGCAGCAACACTTGGCTTTGTGTGAGGTGCTGATAAATGTTATATCCACTCAAACTGTCAAGGGACACAGCGTGATTCAAACAAGTACAATAATGTGACTGTTCACCTTTTTATTACATCTGGGCTCAGGGACTGGCTCGTGTTGAAGGCTGCTGCAATGACATTTATATAACACTTGATGAAACTGGATTATAATTGAAACCTGTTGAGCATTTCAGCTTTGCGCACAAATTACCTAAAGAGGGTCTTTGTAGGAACCGGCCTCAGAAAGCTTTGTACTGTATGTTAAATACCCCCATATGTTTGCTCATATAATAAGCTTTCCATTTCTCTGAATTTATTTACTCTTCTACTAATGCTGCACCATCTCACAATGGACTGGCTTGTTAAAGAACAATTTAAAACACCCCACAGTTTATACGTTTCTTCTTGTCAGTGCATAAAAGTGAAATATCCAGAAGTTTGCATCATCTAATGATGAAGCTCCTCAGATATAACACTTACGACATTCTTTACATTAACTGGCATAAAAAGATTCACCAATGCAAGTAATAATTTTACTGGATTAGCAAGCTCTAACATTCTCTCTAACAAAGGAAATCAATCTTGCCACAATTTATTCAGACTGAATAATTGGACTGAATAAATGAGAAACTTGTCTTGTCAAATTCCTTGGTAATTAACGAAAATGTTATAGATGGGCAAAAATGTGGTGCTGTAAAATGTCTCATTTTAGCTTGTTGATACTCTCAACTGAATCTTATTTGGCAAGTTTACTTTTATACTTAACATTAATTTTACATTTCCTTAAACAACTTTCTTGAAAAAGGATCGTGGAGAAACTTATACCAAGAATATACCACATTGCTGAGGCCACCAGAGTTAATGTTGTTGCTCAGTCCCCACTCTGCATGTTTCTGTGCATTTCTTCCTGTCTCTTTGTTTCTTGCATGCATATTCATCCGAGGTTCATTAAGTTTTCCTGCAAGAAGCTGTCGAATACATGCATTTAGTAACAGCACGACCGCTGTGACTAATCTCAATTTAGAAAGGCATCCTGTGAAAATAGGAGGTAGGGATCTTGTGCAGCCTCTAATAGCCGTTACTCTTGCCGTGGAAGAAAATTTACTCTGGAAAATGACTCTCCCTCCAACCCGAGATCAGATATGTTGATTTTTCTGAGGGAAATAAACAGTCTGGCAGCTCCCTCTCACTCCCACGTAGGCAAATTAGCTGTCACAGAGGACATTAAGCTGTCATCTTCTGAGGTTCCTCTCAAACATGTTTCCAGCATATAGATGTTGTGTGAATGTCGCTGCCCAAATGCCATTTTGGAAATGGATAGACAGATAAAAACACAAAGAAGACGTTGTGTGATGCTTACAGCCCTACTGTCTCTAGCTGACTGTGCAACCAGCTGCAGAAAAACAACATCAACCCTCATAGTCCACCATTACACAACACCACTACAGTGCCAGTGCTTGAAGTTAATTTGCTCCCTGTGTGCGAAGATGAAGTGCACCTCATTGTGCATACTAATGGCCCACATAAGGCTTTCAAAATGATAGAATGGCTCTGTTTTGGAGATGACAATTGAAAGTTAAAATTGGTTTCAGCTTATAGACACCTCTCTTCCATCATAGTGCTGATAATTATGTTGATGTATTAGTGCAAAACAGTAAACAAAGCTAATTTGCTCTCAGATCTCTCCGGTGTAGGGAAATTATGCTTTTCTTTTTTCTTTGGTTGCAGAGCTGGTAGTGGATGTTTACGTTTTACTGCACAGGTTTTTTGCACTGAAACTGCTGAAAAATGCTGCTATTTCATTCTTCATAATCTAAATCACACCGAGATGTTTATCGTCTTCTCAGGACTAAAGGTAAAAACAGATGGCTCACTGCTGTTGCTCAGTCCTCATCTGTTGTAACTTTGTCCTGTCAAGCAAATGTTCAGCAGTGCATACACAGCAATCACAGCAAGGTTTTACACTTGGTTTGCGCCCCCTTGAAGTTCACAGACTTCTAAAGGCAACAACAGTGTTTTCAGCTTTAAAGCATTGTGTGAAGATGGGTGTATGACAGTGTGATAGCTGGTTGCTGTTCTCCATGCAGCTGGTGCATGGTTTTCCATTCAGCAGAGTGATGGAGCCACGCATACACAAACACACCAATTACCCATCGCCAAAGAGGCGTATTGAGGGCAGTGCCTAAGTGGCTCTGTCACTGATTGAGAGCATTTTTTAAAATAACAGCAGCACTTGTTTAATCACTTCACGCTCTGTGTCATATTAACACTTTTTAATTAAAGAAAGAGTTCACAAATGTGCAAATCTGACAAAGCCTTAATCTCTAAAATGAATGAAAAAAACAACTTTTGTTCAATGTCTCAAACACTGGATTGCCATGAAATATGATACAGATATTCATTCCCTCTTGGGATGTTCGCCTATCATCAGGTCAACATAATTAGTTGTTTTTTGGTTTATGATCAAATACCTGCGTCCCTTTGCTGCGTGTCTTCTCCCTTTTCTCTCTCCTCCCCCTTTCCTGTTTGTCTTCATAAAGTCCATTTCTGAATGATCAATCATTTGATGTAGTGATTTTGACCATCCAATATTCAGTAGGTCAACTAAAATGAAAACTATAACCCACATACTTTTGAAATTGAATTGTGTCACATAAATCACATTCCCTTCTCTTATTCATCTCGGAAGTTATTCAAGAATAATATACAATATCCGTGTCCTCTGTCTTCCTGTGTCTATATTGTGTGAATCTCCTCGTCGTTTATCTTGAGAGCAGGTGGGAAAAGGTCAAATCAGTTCTGCTGGAGGCTAAGCTTGTGTCAGGCTGAAGATGCTGATCTGATAACGGCCTCATTAGCCGGCCTCGGCCCAACGGAAACCACAGCTGGAGGCAGGAAGTCTGCTCTGCTGGTGACAGCAACCCCCTCAGGCTCGTCATGGGCCAGATGAGCCCTGGATGACAGCTCACACACCTCTGGGCTCCATCAGTCATGACTTGTATCTGTAAACCAGAGAAAGGGACAAAGGGGCTGCTGATGCAGACTTGCCTTTGATTTTTCTTATGCGGTAGGTCAATTTTATCATGTGGCAGACAAATATAGCACTCAATATGCTGTACAGGAACATACTGTATGAAGTACTACTTGTATTGATACTGTGTTAGAAGATTGTGATATAATTCTCACATATCCTCCTTCTTTTAACATGAAAATCATTTTCTTCTCTCTTTCTCTGTCTTATGAAGCATCAGATGGATTCGAAACCCAACAGGAAATCAGACTAGCACATCTGGTGCTTCAGCTTCAAGTACAGATGGGATAATACCCAAATAGAAAGCTCCACTGTGGCAATAATGCTGCTCCTGTATGCTGCAGCTGCATGTGTACTGTCTGGTAAGGCTGCTTTGTTCCTCCTGTGACAGAGATCAGTTTATAGCCTCAGTGTGAAAGTGTGGAGGAAGAAAGATCACTCCCACCTCTCTGACTGACAGGCCCTCTGAATTTATTTCTGCTATCAGCAAAGTCAGCATGAAGTGATGCCCCCTGAGTGTGTACACAAACATGTTTGATGCTGCAGGATAATGCTGCCACTCTTCAGATGAATAAAAAAAGGCAAGAGAAGAAACTTTTTTTTTAGAAATAAACAAAACTGTGTGGTGGAGAATAAATATTTTATTGAGCTCTGTTTTAACATTCAGAAAGGAATAGGGCTATAATAGTTTATCAACGTGAAATCAATCAACAGATAATTTATTATCATTTCAATTATTTATCAAGGAAATATAATTTTCTGGTTCCAGCCTCTCAGCTTCTCTTGGTTTATAATCAGCATATATTTAAAATGTTTGTTGATCATCTTGTGATGGTTTCCACTATTTTCTGTAATTTCATAGACTAAACAATTAACAAAATATTCATAAAAGATTAGCAACAGATCAACTGATGAAGAAGATAAGAATTAATGCAAGCCGATTCAGAAATTGGGAATATGGGAACTTAATTGAAAATCATTGTTTGGTTGGTTAACCATACATATTTGATTATTTCATTAGTGTTTGGAAAGTATTTTTTTTTACTTTAAAAAGAAGTTCACAGTAAAATACATGCATGGTCTCACAAAAGTGAGGAGGTGAAAATAATAAAACAGGTGCCTGTATGTGAATTTATACATTTTATTTGTGATATTTTATATTTCACATGTGCAATATCTGAAAATCACTTGCCTCATATGTGAAAACAAATTAAATGTCTGTAAACTGATTGTGCCTGTATGTAACAGTGAAATGTGTTTCAGGTCAATATAGTAGTAGTAATAGTAGTTCTGGAGCTTTTGATCACATCACATGATCTTCATCACCGAATGGAATTGTAGAAGTTAAAATTTTCATTTTCCGGAGCATTTTTATTAACTTCTTGTCAAAAAAAAGAAATTCTGTGTTGTTGAATGAAATGCTAATTCGAATCAATAGGTGAAGACCATTATTTTCCACTGGGTGAAAACAGTGTGAAAGGATGTTTTTTTAGTTTGCCGGTAAATACTGTTATTGAGAGACAAAATAGTCCTTACTGACAGAGTGAAATAAGAGGTGAAGAGGGGTTAACTACTGCTGTCAGAGTCATCTGAATGACTGCTATTGAATGTGTGACACCTCATGTGACCTCTCTCCTCTCCTTGATGTTGCCAGTGCCGAGGTTATTCATTTCCTTGTCACCCACAACTGATGCAATCTGACTATCCCTCACTGTCGTGCCACTGTTGTTTCTCTTTTGGTCGATTTGAGCATATTGCTGGGATTAGTAGCAATGAGCCTATACATCTGCTGATCAGCGATCCTGATCGTTTTTTTTTTTCATTCGTCTGCTCTCAAAGATTCCCACGTACAGCAAAGCCTTGAGAAAAGATAGATAGCCAGTTCGTGATCGCCCATCTGTTATTTCCGGCTCCCTTCGGCGCTTTACACTGAGCTCATCGCGCCTACAGAAGCTACTTCACATGGATTTTAGTGATTCTAACTGTCATAATGTTTTTAGGCAAACACTAAGAAAGGCCAAACAGCCTTTGTGGTATCTTGTTCACTCTCAAGTGTTATTTTGGTTAAGAAAGCAGCAAGGCTGAGAGGAAAACCATGTAGTGAGTCACACTGTAGGCAATGAAGCTCCCAGTGGGACTTGCCTAGCCAGCTGTTTTTTAAAGGCAGGTGTTTCTAAGACATCTCAAGTCCTTTCATCCATGCTTTATTTCCTGCCTTGTTTTCAAGCCAGCAGCGACGAAATGTGTTGCTAATTTAAACATAATATTTTGGTCTATTTTGGTCTTGGCACTAGTTTCAGGGCATGAAATACTGTATGTCAGTGAGTCAGTAGTGTGTGGCAGTCATGTAGCCTAATCCTGATGAGGTGTTGTTGCCTAGTAATTTGACCAGTTTTTTTTTAAAGTCTGTATTTGCAAGTAAAGAGCTTGAGAGTGACTTTTGATTGCAAAAGAATAACCAGCCATTGAGACAAAACAACAGAAAGCTGAAAGTCCTGTTTCTTCTCCATTGTTGTTATGAGGTGACATATCCCCTGTATGTGGACACTGTAGTTTTTGATTCACTCCCACATCCACTGTCCTGCTGCTGTACTCACTAGAGTGTCAAATATGTATTAATGCACGCCTGAAAATAGTCCCCCAAACAAACACACAATTTATTCTTGATTGAGTAAGTTTACTACAACTACAAAATATTATTTCTCAACAACTAAAACTTCAGTCCCGAGCTGTTTTAGGAAAGTAAACTATGTATTTTTTGAGATGTTTGAACCTTTTTGACATCTTCAGTAGGAACAAACAGGCTTGGGGGTCTGAGGAAAATCAGACTAATGCAATGCTGGTTTTGGTCTTTTGTGGGAATTGTTGACAAATGAATAACCGCCTTTACTAATGACAAAAATTCTCATTGATCTGCTGTCTAGCTGACAATGGTGGACATCAAAACTCCACACAGAAAAACAAATAATGTATGTGAAAAACAAATAAACAAAGCTGAACATGTGTGTCATATTCTATACGAGTTTAGTGGTTAATTAAATAGTTGCGTGCCCTGGGCTTAAGTTCTATAATACTGTGTTTGCTTTGAACAAAACTGTGGCTCGGAAACTCTCTCAGGAGCAATAAACAACTAAATATGAACATAAAATCCACAAAGCCATAAATTCGATCTTCATTATTTTTGCAAAACTGTATGTGAAACCTTCTCCCAGTGGAGGAGTGAACTGCACAGCTCACCACGTTATTTCTGCCCTTTAGCGTATCTCTTAACTGTCACAAAAATGTCATCACCGGTATCTCACTCTGTAACCTTTTTTTGTAATACTGAAAAAGGTGACCAACACCACTATCTGCGGGTGTTTCTGATACACTTCTGTCAAATATCTGATGCAGATTTATCTTTATCCTACACAGCTTTTCCTATAATGGAAACGGTTTCATATACAAGATAGAAAATAGCTGAGGAAAACACAGTTTTATCAGCCACTGGTTTCTCAATTAGGCTGAGGCGTATTCCTCCCAGTCAAACAGTATGGTAGACACGTCTTTTGCATTGTAAACATTCACATGAGAGTGTGAGGGCTTCGCCAGAGAAACCGTGGTACTGTGCACTTCTTTGTTTCCCTCGGGTTACCCGGCACAGTCTGGACATGGCTCATAGTTATTCCTGCTCGCTCATTCATGCAAACTCTCTCCTCCTCCTCCTCCTCCTCCTCCTCCTCCTCCTCCTCCTCCTCACTCTCTTGCCTTACATATCTCTCTCAATATTCCCTTTCTCTGCCTCCCTCGCTTGCTCTCTCTCCTGCTTTCCATCTCCTTCTCTTGCAGACCCATTCATCCATAGCTGGTACATCGGTGGCTATCCTGTGTGCCATGCCTGACGCTTATGGGCTGCTCTCAGATCTCTGTCTCTCCCCTAAGCAACAGCACAGATTAAATACTTAACTTTATTCATTTTTTTTCTCTCACTCTCTCTCTCTGTCTCTCCCTCTCTCTTGTCTGGCATTAAAAATTCATCCACTCTGTGTTGTGTTAAAAGCACATTACGCAAGACTCTAAATATACCCCCTCCTGGGCAGGAAGCATTTGTCCCCTCACTGCCTTTACGTCTGTGCTCAGTCTGTGTGTACGCATGCATTGTGTACAGTGTGCGTGAGAGCTGAGGGCTTTTCCTTTGCTCTGACGCTGCATTTGTTATATCTGTCAGATCCCAGGAGGAGGAAGCGAGCTACAGTGCTCAGGAACGTCCCTCGGGTGGCAACGGGGTTATACAGCAGACTGACAAACAGGTAGGGTTAAGTAAGGACCTCTCAGATCAACAAACATGCCTGTTCCCTTCAAAATGCAGCACATGCTCACTTTTTTGTCTCTCATGATGATGGAAATGGTTTCTCACACTGAAATTGAGCTTCTGTGTCTTATTTAGTGTGGCGGCATCACCTCTTTTTACCTCCAAGACACCATTATTGCTGCAGAGTTTGACCGATTGCTCTGAAAGGCCAGTTATCGCATTGAGATGGCCGTTCAGAGAAGAAGAAAGTGTTGGTGTGTGCATCCGGCTTCAGTCTCTCCCCAGGCTGATCTGTCTGTCTGCCTCCTGCAACAAAAGCTGACAGTCAAACTGTTTGATGCTGCCTCCTGGATGAAAAGCCTCTGTAATTGGCTGCCATTACGAACTGTATGCCATCCTCGACACTGGCAGCCGAAAGAAAGAAAAACACATGTTCCCTCGTCCGATTTTCTTTAAAAATCATGTATCTGCCAAAGAGCAAAAGAATGAGTTCATTGTTGTTTAAATGGGAACTATGTTTCTCATGCGGTGTTCAATTTCTCCTCTGTGATGTTCAAATGCAAAAATCCCTGCTAGAGTCTAATTACTTGAATATAGATCTGCCGCTCTGTTTTCATTTGCACTCAATTGTTCAGTAAAAATGTCTTCTTCTGAAATCTTCAAAAACCCCTTTTTGTTTCTTTTTTTTTATGTTGACGATTCATGTACTTTAAGGTCCATGATGTTAGGCATTATTGCTCAAGTATTAAGCATGTTTAATTCCCTCTATTGGATAAAATACAATGTGTGACTAATAAGTGTGGAGAATCCAGTTTAAGCAGTGACAAACTGAAGCACTATACTACACACACACACACACACACACACTTAAACACTTAAACACACAGTCCTCTGGTGCTCTGCGCTGCTTTTTCTGTAGGTTTTGGGGTGCTTGAATCTAGCAGATCTAAACCATGATGTAAATCACAAGGCTGGCTTTGACAGAATAAGGGTTTTTGTTCTGTTTCTCCAATCGACTCCACATTTGACACCTCGTGCTTGCCAGTGCATCTCTCCGCAGACAACACCTGCCAGCTCCTCCTGCCAGCTCCTCCTGCCAGCTCCACGCTGATGTGTGGCATTCCTAACTCGATCACGATTGTGAAGATAACACCTGCAATCTGCAAAAAAGTTGAGGAAGCTGCCAGGCTCCTCCCATGATGAGACTTGTTTCTCTCTCTCTCTTTGTCTTTCTCCCTCTACTCCCGTGTCTCACCTCTCGTCATCATCAGGTGTGTGTGTGTGCAAAGACAATGAAAACAACTGTGTGACCCTCTTTAGAGGATACGAGGAGCAGAAACCATCTCGTGTACACCCTTACATGCGTCCTCTGCTCCACATTAGACAAAGACCATCAAGCCTTGAGACTGATAAAGTTGCAAAGACAAGTGGATGTAGGTGTACGTACAGTGTATGCTGCAGTGCAATGCCAAGAACATACATTAGTGAGAAGAGGCTACACTGTGGAGGAACATCTGGTCCCTCGTGGCCAATTCGTGTCTACTTGAGCACGCTGCGTATCCAATGTCCCCTTCCTCTCTCTCTCTCTCTCTCTCTCTCTCTCTCTCTCTCTCTCGGCAGAAGGCTGTCTGAGTGACAGTAGTTTGCTGCACGTTGGTCTGTTCTCTCTTCCCATGGGTCTAATTTGTGCGAGCTGCTTTTGAATTGTTGCAAAGAAGATGCAGGAACAAAGCCAGCTGAGGAGGGGGCTGGTTGGGGGGGTTAGGGGGAGGGCGTGTGGGACCTGCTGTTCCTCTGTGCCTTTAGTTCTGATGCCAATTCATCTATATTCCTCTGTTCTTCACTGCACCCCTTCCTCTTTCACCCCAAAGTGTCTCGTGTTTGCACTGTTTTCGGTGATATATAACGAAGGTGCGAGGTGAAGAGGTTAGAGGGTTAAACCTCAGTGCGGGACTTTTGTGCTCTCTGTTGCTGCTCACTTGTAGTTTGATTATTTTAACAACAATATACAGCTCTGTATACTCTAATTAGTATTTACACAGCTTGCATTTACTGGTGCAACTCTTCCCCCCCTCCCATTCTTTTCTCACAATGTCAATTTTCACCTGGCATTTGCAGCAGCAGCTAATGATATCCTTCAAAGAGTTTGACTAAGCCATGACTCAGAGACTCTGTTCCTTAAGGGAAGAGTCCTGATTTTTTAAAGTACGAGCATGGTGCTGTAGTTATTTTCTCTGCAGGAGTCAGGATGAATCAGCAACATCTGAACTCTGCAGGAAAAAAAAAGTCAAGGGAATGAGCTGAGACCTTCAAAGTGTCAGTTTTTGAAAGAAAAAAAAAGACAAACCTGTCTGTTTGACAAGTGAAGATTAGTCACCTGCAACTTTAAAAGAGGCAGGGTGCAGAGCTTCAGCAGAAAAAAAAATGTGTGTCATTCCTCTGCCCAAGGACAGCTCAGTTTCCCTTTGTACATAGCCTTTTACACCTGGATCCCCTATAGCAAGAGAGAGGAACTCCTGTCCTGACGCCTAAGCTATAATGACATGCCAATTTACAACTCCCCAAGAGAGGAATTAGGGTTACAGCATGCAAACTGCAGCTGTGACAGTGCTCATCATCTTCAAACCATGAATATGGGCACATCAGACTGTTCCCAAGTATTGCTTTTTTCAAGAATTTGAGATCCCAAATACTGAACGAATGGTGACAGACCATGTTTGAAGTTCGAAAGTTGTGTCATAGTCTTCAACTATTTGGTATTCATTGCGGATTGTGTACGGTATCATTGTTTATACGCCATAGTAGATTTACAAATACAAAAAAGTCCAGGTGAAATGAGTAAAAGATTGCATCCTGGGTTATATTGTACCCCCTATTTGACTATGTTTTGTCTTCCTGTAAAACAAAATGTGAAGCGTGCTTCTGTAAGCATGAACTAATCGATAATTAGACATTAATATTATGTCATTCCCCGATCAATCAATCTTTTACTTTCTAGCAGCACAGTACGCAAAGATTCATTTGTTAACTAGCAACAGCATGGCTAGCTGGGGGCCGGGCCTTACTGAGTACTTTATAAAACTTTATCACTTGTAAAAAAGCACAACTTTATCAGTGATTTGGGTGAAACTGGATCTTATTTTTAGTGGAGAATATTGTTTGGTTTTTCATCTGACGTAACTGCTAATGTAGCTGCTGTTAGCTAATTGCTGTTTACAGGAAATACGTAATTATACGGAAGCAAATAGCACTCTTATTTCAGTTTCATGTGGACTTTAAAGGATAATTTAGTTTTATTACAGCATGGGTCTTGTTTTTGTAGTTTATAGTTTTGTAAACTTTTTCCATCATGTCCCACTTCAGACTCTGAAAAAAGGCAATCATTATCAATGACAGGGGAACCAGAACTAATAAATAAAGAGTTGAATTTTCTGTGAACTGAAAGGTCAACACAATAGCATAAGCAAACTCATGTTTGTTTAGTTTCCGTTCATAAATCATATTGATTTAGTTTTGTTCCACTCCATATTCGCCCCCCGGTCACCCACTCTCCACCTGCAGTGACTCTGTGCCCCACCACAGGGCCTGCACCACAGTTTGAGAACCACTGGGTTAGGACAACATGGTACTTGCTAATTATTTGCTAATTACTGAGATCTATGAGCATGTCAACAAGGGTGAACAAACTTATTTGAAAGCAACCCTCCCAAAAATAAACTTAAACCTTTGAGACCACAATCTTTCCCTAACCTTAACCTTAAAATGTTAAATGTGATCAGATATTGTACAGAAAATAAATTAGACATGTTGTAAGTGCAGATATTGATTTTGCAGATATAATCAATGTTAACATTTTGCAACATGTTTCCTCATTGTGTTGATAGAAAACATACGTGCTGTTACAGATTAGTAGTATATAAACATAATTCAGGGTTGTCGGAGAAGGAGAAACGAAAGCAAACAGTAAAATTATTTCCAAAACTGCCCATAAACCTGTTTATAGACTGACCAGCTGGTTTAACCTTAACCTACTGTATTTACAGTAGCTGTGCACTGACTGATTACTACTGACATTATGTGTGTGTTCACTTTCAGTTTTACTTCCAAATACAGTGGTTTAGATAATCTGGCTAAAGTGTACGTCTGACTGCTTATTGTCAAACTTTGTTGATATCTTGGTGAATCCAGTATTATCATAACAAGAATATAGTTTTAGGTCAGTTTTTATAAGAGTAAAAGCGTCGAGTGAGAGACGCTGGGAGGTTTATTACCACATCTGTAATGATCCATGTTG
The DNA here is from genome assembly GCF_905237075.1 of Dicentrarchus labrax. Lineage (NCBI taxonomy): Eukaryota > Metazoa > Chordata > Actinopteri > Moronidae > Dicentrarchus > Dicentrarchus labrax. The sequence goes on from NW_026136706.1 coordinate 13,671,177, forward strand.
GAGGAGAATGGAACATAAATCAAAGAGATCTCTTTTGAAAGACAAAGGGAAATTAAATTGGGTAATGGAGTGTGGTAATAAACTGGGGAAAAAGCTTGCATCAGATTTCACCATGCAGGCAGAAGAAGTATTGACAGTAAAAAAAAGTCCTGCTGTGAGGCTGAAATGTTCCTCTCTTTGAGTCTTTTGATTAAAAAGGAAGGGCATCGTGTTACAGGATATAACGTGAACTACTTTGTTTTTTTTAGACATTTGTGACACATGATTTATCTTCTAATTTCCGTCAACAGCCTCTGAAATGAAGACGCCTCACTTGTCAAATCTCATAAAGCCGCATCTTATTTTCTCCCTCTGCAGTTAATATGATGTTTTTTAAAGCGGCCTGTTTTCTCCCAAAGAGTTCCAGGTTTCACACATTCGACACTTGGTTCACGGCTTTCCCCTGTCCTGGTTGTGTTTTTATTTGCTTGCACATTCGCAGCTCCAGCCTTTCCCTCTCTCTCTAATGATTTCAAGAGACAAAATGAGACAGCCTGCTAACAATGGTCCCATGAGTCTGTTCTCCACCACGAGCAGAGGCGATGCATGATGTCATCTGCAAAACAAAACAAGCCTGACATCGGAAAAGAAACAATAGCCTCGCCGCCGCTGCCGCCGTCTCTGGGAAATAGGATGAGATTTTAGAGTGTGAAAGAAAAAAACCAGGCCTTAATTTGAAGAATTTACATAATACTGAGGTTTTAATTAAAGAGACAGAAACAGGAGGAAGGTGTTTCTTGTCTGACAGGTTTCTTTCCCAGGGCAGCTGTGTCGTGGGCCAAATGCGAGGAAGCAAAACACAGTCTTTTTTTTCTCTGCTGTTTAACATTATTGATGCTCCGCACAGCAACCTTTAAAACGTGCATTCATTCAAATACAGACGGGAGGTTTGACAGGATTGGATCCGAACCGAGAGGGAGATGATGGGTGATGATTATCTGGAGTGAGAAGGATGACAGCAGGCCCCAGACGGTCACCAGACATCTCCTGACTTGGCGTTTTTTCAGTTTTGAAAGGACACACTGCCAACACTTGTGTGTCTGTGTGTGTCTGTGTGTGTGTGTGTGTGTGTGTGTGTGTGAGGTGTGATGTTGAGTAAAACTTTGCGTCCTGTCGTTTTGAATTTAAATCTAATTACACCATATTAATTCAAGTGATATGCTCGCCTGTCTGCCTTTATCAGAGACACAACTGAGCATGCAAGCATAGACACACCTCTGAAAGCAGAAGTTTTCCAACTTTGACAGACTGTGAAACAGAGTCTGATGTGCTGATAGACACAGAGTATCGTGCAGGTTTTTGTACCTGGCAGGGTAAAGAAAGTAGAATCAAGAGCTTTCCTTTCTAGACATTTCTGCACTGGAGCTATAAGCTAGTGTTCTCCCTGAATCTATTGATCACTCTGCAGAAGTGTGACTTTGTTTGTTTGCTTGTGTAGGGGCGAGTGTTTCACAATTTAAAGTGCAAATAGGCTATATGTGCAGCTTTATTTCCTCAAGTTTAAAAGATTAAAAAAGAAAAGGATTTTAGTGTTCCAGAGTAAAAGGTGGGTAACAAAAGATTGAACTGGCGAGATGCTGGAAGCAGGAGTGAGAGAGGACTCCAGCGAACATCCATCACTCTGCTCAGGGTTGATTGGTCATGCCTGAGGATGAAGAAAGATGGACTGTCACTTTCCACTGAGGAGAGGCGTCTCTGTGTGGGGAAGTGTGGGGGGGGGGTGCTTGGCAGTGAGCCAAAAGGCAGCAGAGGTTGAGACGACTACTGAGCCTCTTTTGTTTGGACCTGGCTGTCCCCACCGCTCTGAAATGCTCTTTAGACACAGAGCCGTCCTCTTCGCTGTGATCCTGCACCATCCGAGAGAAGAGGCCTTTGTTCCTGCCTGGCATCGGCACATCTGCTTGGAAACCTTCACTCTACTCGGCTGCTATCACCAAGCTTCGGGAGTCTCTGAACCAGATAGCAGCCGTGTGCTAAAGCCACCACAGCCAAAATTTCTCTGCCATGTTATTTCCGGCGGCGGTGCCCCAGCTACCCGTCTGCTTCTTCTTGGTCTCATGGGACACAGTGGAAAGTCTGTTGGGTTTCCTCAGAGATGACTGCTTTCCCTTAAATAATTTAGTGCAGCCACAGAAAGCTCAGACCAATGAAGGACAGGGGCACTCACTGAGCAAAAAAACGTATGGTACTCTTTTTACCGGCTAACTGAACACACTGACCGTCACTTGAACGTCACAGTTCTGTGTGGTTACTGAGGAGGTATTTTCTGTGTGCGCAGTTGCTAAAGAAACTACCCTGAAAGTTGCAGACATCAATGACAGTGCAGTGAAGGTTCTCTCAGATGAGATGTATACTTCTAGTTAACTTCACATCAATACCTGCAGCATCATATAGAACAGACTGTAAAAACACTCTGAGCAGGATGCCAAGAAATGAAAAACAGGGTTTGAGTTTAATTGATGTAAACACAAACCAAATAATTCAGGGTTCATCTCAGAAGAAGTACAAGGAATTTTAACATTTTGCACTCTTGTAAAGTGGGGAAATTAAAGGTGTGTTCATCATCTAACCTGATGATTAAACACAGTGAGTATTGCACATGCAGGCATCGGGGTGGAAACAGTTGGGTGCATCAACTACACTCCTGCAGTAGTCAGGACAAGCGTAAAAGATGAGTTTGATCAAAGGAAGATGAATGAAGATGTAAGATTAGATTTGAAAAAATGTTTAAATACACATTTTGGCTTTAATATAAAAAAAAATAGCTTAGATAATGCAGCTTAACTAATCTTCAGCTCTAAATACTTTGTGTTTGTGAGTGTTTTGGATGGGGTTGGGTTGGTGCAGAATGTGATGTTCATTAAGTTTTTGTGTGTGCCTGTTTTTTGTATTTGTATATGCCTCAGCAGTCCCATGCCTGTTAGTTTGGTTAAAAGAGCATTGTAGCCTTAGGCTGAAAATGCTGGCCCAGGCAGCAATTAATTGAATTGATTGTAATTGTGCTCAAAAGGCTAAATGTGCTGCACAAAAAAATGAAGAACGAACACAGAGAAACAGAGCCAGGAAATGGAGCGGGAAATAAAGACAAACTAGCAGCACTGAAGGCGGAGGAATCAACAATCGCTGCATGCACAACAACACGCTGTTGTTTCCAGGTGAAGATGTACTACTGGAGACTGGAATGACATGTGTTCCCACCATAAACCTACTCATTGACCTTGCTATTATATATTGGGAGTTTATGTAAAACAACTTGTCAAGATTTAGGGTCCTTTTACTGATTATATCAGAAAGCAAATGGGCCAGTAGTTGATTTATGTGCCCCTCAGAGCGTGGCATAAGACGTCTATTTATTTGAATTGCTTAAAGAAGTAGTTTCACATTTTGGGAAATACACTTATTTGCTTTCTTGCCAAGAGTTAGATGAGAGGATTGATCCCATTCCACATTTGTAAAGTGATATCCAATGTAGCCACCAGCTAAACCCACCAGCTGCAAGAAATACTTCACATAACCCCTCATAAATGTCATTTTTCACATTTCTATTTATGTACAAGACGAAGTGTTAACTAGTGAGCTTTAGAAAGCAGTTACCTTTAGATGGAGCCAGGCAAGTTGTTTTCCCCCGGTTTCCAGTCTTGATGCTAAGCTAAGCTATCCAGCTGCTGGGTGTTTAGTGCAGAGACATCAGAGTGGTATCAGTCTTCCCATCTAACTCTGGTCAGTAAACCAAATAATCCTATTTCACAAAATATGAAACTATTTCTGTGGCTGTGTATGAAAACCTTCAGTCTGTTACATCTACTGTGTACAAGAGAATATCTTTCCACCTCCTACAAATACTGAAGTGAACTGAAGAATTTCCTGTAGATTCTGTTTGAAAAATGTGTAATTTTATAAGCTCCCTAATGACCTCGAAGAAGTAAGAAAAATTAAAAAATAGAGCAGGAAACGAGTTAACTCTGTCTTCCAATGACATTAAATGCAGGTATCATTAATGTCGCAGTCTCTCTCCTGTGAGGTGTTGCACTGCATAAACAGTCTCCACAACCTAGAAAAGTTGTCCTTGAGGGAGCAGCTCCTACTTCACTGCTGCCTCTTTATGCAATAGAAGTGGTGTGAATCTCTACAACACAACAACCTTTGATATTCATACCAAGAATCAAGCCAACCTGACCTCTCCACAACCAGCATCCACCCCCACATAATCCCACAACAATGAAGAAAATTATGTTAATGCACCAGGAAACCGGAGGTCTGGTGCAGCCTATCAGCACCCACAGGCAAAGGGGCTCAGCTGTCATTTACATGCTAATGGTGTTAGTGGAGGCGATGAGAACGGGGCCGGGGCAGGGGGGCCATGCTATGTCGCTAGTTGAGGAGGTTTTTTAGGGGCCACAGCGCAGCACATACAACCCCTCGGTGTGGAAAAACCATCTGCTGGTCCTCATCTGGTCCAGCCAGCAGGTCCATTTACACACTGCTTAATCTGTTGTGTCTGCTGGATGCTCCTCCTCCTCCTCCTCTTCGTCTCTGGCACACAGACACTGCCCAGTTTCTTTTCAAACACAAATGAGTCTGTGGCTGTTGGTGCTGCTGTGTGCCTGGTTTTGGTCGCCATTAAAAGTCTCGCCTTCGGGAGATTCTGCTTGTCTGTTTTCATTGTCAGCATTAGGCTGAGCTGCATTTTGTGGACATGTGAGTGAGTTTAAATATCTGGATATTCTGTGTGGTACACAAACAGATTACAATGTATTCAGGTCTTTATTGACAAGTGTTACTGTGAGCATGATTTTGAGGCTGGAACATAAGAAACCTTTATTTTTCACCCACACTCTTACTGTGTGGTGTAGGTGTGATGTCCTCTATTTAGATGCAATTCAAAGGTTGGCGTGGGTGTACTGTAACTTCAGCCATCCAGAGATAAAAAAGAAAGAGCCCAAGAATATCCTCATAGAGTCATGATTGAAGTATACTAACAACCCCACCAATTACCTCTCGTGCCTGTACACTAAACATGAAGCCACAGCCAGCAGCCAGCAGTTTAGCATAGCAAAAAATGGCTCAGCTAAAACCTAGGGGGGTCCTGGGGATACTCCTCTGGGGGGATTTTTTTCCCCCACGTACAGCAGCTAAGTGCCGTATTTTAAAGCCATCTGAGACAATATAATTCTTAAAAATCTGTAAATCACGATGAATGAAAAACATGATAGTTGTTTTTGAATTGTTATCCAACTGTCTTCATCATTATGATCCCACAGTAAATGTTGAGGATGACTCATTTTCACTCCTGCAACCCAAAAGGAGGTTTAAAAAATGTCAGAAAATTTGGTGTAAACAGCATAGTTAATATTGAAAGCTATTTTTGTTCAACTATGCTGGAGTGGAGGTCCCAGAATGAATGTTTAGCTGACAAAATGTATTATGTATGTGTATGTATTATGTGAATAATACTGTAATAGATGGTGATATTTCCCTGTAATTAAACATTTGCCACAATCCAATGGCATAAGAGTCAAATCAATCTCATCTCGTCATGAAAGAAAACAGTTTCAGCCAATTTAAAAATGTATTTTACTGCTTTTCTTTTTTGTATTGTTCAAAAAAGTAGAAAATAAAGTGGACAGTTGTTGGGGATTAATTATCTGAAAGAAGGATATGAAATTATATCAAGGACAGATTGGGAAAAAGTCTGTGTGCCAGATTTTGGGTGTAATATAAAAAAATAATAAGGGAAAAAAAAATCCAAGAATAGCTTCACAGAGCCATGAAGTATAATGGTAACAGCGGCAATCACCTGTGAAACAAACGATTACGGGTGCAGTTAGATAGAAAGTTACCCACTGTGACATTTTAGAAACTCTGAATGAGGAAAGTATAAAGAGCTTTTACAAGTTTATAAAACTTTTTCATTCTTGAGTTAAAAGAAGTAGTGTTTTTGAGGACATTTTTCCTTCAAGACCTCAACACACATTAATGGAGCCACAAAGCTCATCCTGGGGCACCATAATGGCTAAGATCTCATAATGCAATAATTCCCCTGAAACCAGTGTTTTTTTATGGTTGACAGACAGCAGGCATTTAGATTTAGAAAGCTTACGTCCCATATTTTTTATCTCATATCTGCTGAAGGCAATCTGGGTCCAGCACTGGCCTAGTTCTCTCTCCCTCTATTTTGGGCAACCCTTTAGAAAGTATTAAATAGAGGGGAACAATGCAACTTTTGAGTGGCAGCATTATGAAATACTCTCACAGATGAGAGTCACATCTGTCCAAAGTGTTTTTGGGGGAGAGGACTGGACCGTGTGAACATAGACTGCGATACTAATCAAACCTCGACCAGTGCATACAGAGAGGAAACAGACTTTTATGATGTTACAGCCTCTTAGTGTCACATCTGTAATAGCTCTGTAATTCCATCATTTCCTGAATGTAGAGTTTTTGTGCGTGCGTGAGGGTTGGGTACTGGTATTGACATGATTTAAAACTGCAGTTTGTGTGTCCTCAGAGTTCGAGTGATCGTAAGGCCCCTCCTGGACACTCTTTTGATGAATTCCTGAAGTGGTTTTAGCTGTACTGACCTTTGAATTGTGGACATAATTATTTTTTTTCATTGCCAAGAACAAAAACCAGGCTCTTTTCATCATGTTAAGAGATTATAATATGCTCAGTAAAGTGGGAAATACAAGAACAATGAATGTCAAATTAAATTCTCTGTCATTCTGTTATGTACAGCTAAAAAAAAGACTCAGATAAGAGAAGTAAAAAAAGTGAATAAATGAATCTCGTTTTCCTACAAACCTCAGAGAGAGGAAACATCTGCCCACTCCTAACGACAGTAGCTACTGTTCCCTTTGTCCTGTTTCTGAAAATCAAAAGAGCAAAAAGAATAAAAGTTGTGGGAGAAAGAAACTGAAAAGCAGACACTAGAGAAGGCGGCCATATTGACTTCCTTGGCTTTCAACTTGAAAGCCAGCGCAGGCATCCCCGACATCCTCTCACTCTTTGATGTGATTAAGATGGATTCAAACTTTCCCTCAGTGCTCAAAAACCACACATTTGCTCTGCTAATGGCCACTATCAAAACCATGAAAGCTGCTGAAAAGTAATAATACAATAGCTTCATTTTAACTGAGAAATATTATACGTAAATGTGAACCAATTTAATTCAGGATGATTGTGAATGATCTTCTTCATCAGGTTCTTGAGTGAGAAATGTAATGTAATGCAAATTGTATGTTAAAATGTGATCATCCATCCAACACATTCCCCAACTACAGAATCATCGACTAATTCACAGCAACAAAGCCTAAACTAATCACATTAAGGTACACCACTGTGACTCATTCGGCCATTGCAACAAAAGCACTCACAGGCTTTTCAGCAGAGGTAGTGAAAGGATGAATCACCATGTAGCTTTAAGCAATAGAAAGGGAATACTTTTAAACACAGCCCTGTCTATCGACGTTAAAGCTTGAAGCTGTTGTCTGGAGTTTTTCGGGGGAGAAAGTCACGGTCTGTGTCTAAAAGGAAAAAGTGCTCTAAATCCATTTCAAAGACGAGGGCAGACAGTGACGGAAAAAAGTAATGAATATTTTACAGGCAGGGAGTGCAGAGCTGCACTCCAGGTGACACTCGCGTTTATAGAGCTTATCAGAAACCCATCACCCATTGAGCATGGCCGAGGCAAAGCCATGTGTCTGATTGTTTATCAGCAGCCTGCTGGTGGGTTCCCCTGTTACCTGCACGCCGCCTGCATCAGGCCAATCACCGGGACATTATGCTGTAAATTGGACATATAAATGGCCCTTTTTGAAATGGAGTGCTGCTGTTGAAGTTTGGCTCTGAATGTTTCAGATTAGAGGGGGACTATAGGAGGAAGCTGTATGCCTGCAATATAGTGCTGGTTCCCTGTAGGAAGCTGATATGGATTTCCATGATGTGCACTGTCAAATTATAAATTATATTAACCCTTTAACGTCCGGTTAAGAGCAGTGTCTGGCAGTATCACATACTGTCTATATTCTGTGTCAGCTTGTTCCAACTCTTGATGTAAAGGTCCAGTGTGTAACATTTAAGGGGATCTATCAGCAGAAAGGAATATAACATTCATAGGTATGTTTTCATTAGTGTATAATCACCTGATTACAGGATTCATTGTGTTTTCATTATCTGTTAGAATGAACTGTTCACCATGAGTCCACCATGTTGAACCGCCATGTTTCTACAAACCACTGAATCTTCTAGGAATTGAGTGCAGTTTTGCATGAAGATAATTGACTGAGCTGAGGGATTTTTTTTGTTCATGTACAACACCATTGTTTTCAATACTTCTGTCCTCTGGTGACTACCTGAACGCTGTGTATGGCATCCTGGACCAATAATGCAAAAACTCTGTATATACTGAGTGGTCGTTTTATTGTTTTGAAAAACCAAATCAATAAAAAAGAGTGTTAAAAAAACGTATTGTATATGTTTTACACAACACTTCCGTCACTACTCAATCTGCCACTAACACAATTAGTCAGTAATCCAAAATCATGGTGACTGTCTCTTGGTATTTGCAACATGGTTGAGAGGCCATATTGAGGCGAAACAGGATTACACAACATTACCTGCTACCTGCAGACCATATCATACTCTTACTTACCTCCAGTGTCTGAAACCCAATAAACCTTTCAGAGATTTGTTCAGATTTTGACACCATTAGATTGTTAAAAACAAATAGTTTGAGCAAGACCTGAGGCACGCATTTAAGGGTTTAAGACTGCAAAACGGGGGTGTCTGGATAGCTCAACTGGTAGCGCTGGCGCCCCACATACGAAGGCTGAGTCCTTGCCACAGCGGCCATGGGTTCGACTCCGCCCTGTAGTTCTTGTCACACTAAAGCTGTCACTATCACCTAAAGGCAATAAAAGCCAAAAAGACTAGATAAGAGATAAGTCTGTGAATGATGCTCATCACAATCTTTCACATATATGGTAAACATTTGTAATGAGTTATTTTCGTGAGTATTAAACTGTCTGCATCTATTCAATCTACCTGCATTACATTTAGACACAATCGATGTCAGTCAGAGCAAATGTATTACAGTGAGTTGTTTCCTCCTTTTGCTTCTCCTCTTACTCAGTCCCTACTGGTACTTCATATTTTCATTTTGTCACTTAAAATCTCCTCAGAGTATTTGGGTTTTGCTCGTGTAATAACAGGCCTCTGGAGAGAAAATGCAATTGTATGAAATTAAAAGGAAACCTCCTTGGGAAGGTAATGTGTTTGAACGCACATCAAAAGGGAAAAAAAAACTGACAACATCTCTTTAAAGCTTGTGTGACTCGTGCTGTGCCAACCCTGCTTGTGAAGCAGTCCTTGAACAAGGGCGTTTTTTGATTTGGTGTGTATCTTCCTCTGTGTGTGTGTGTGTGTGTGTGTGTGTGTGTGTGTGTGTGTGTGTGTGTTTGTGAGCCCTCCACTGCTCAAGGTGCCTGCCAGTTGAATGACTTTGCTGCGAGGGATTAACAGTAACAGCAATCTATCTCTTCATGAAATCTGTCTGTAGCTTTTTTTTTTTAAAGCTGAAATTGTTTGAAAGTGTTGAACTACACGCAACCATGTGAGCCTGCACACGCACACATGCAGTCTGTCCGAAGACTTTACATCTGCTTGCATCATCATCCTTTTAATTGAGCTTCTTCTTCTCCGCTTGTCGCTGCACTCCCCCCGATGCACTCCCACTTTTCTCTTTTCATCTTTCTTCTTCCCTTTTCTCCTCCCCTTCTCTTCTGTCTTCCTCTCTTCTCCTCTCCTATTTTCTCACATCTCTTCTCTTCTCTTCTCTTATCTTCTCTTCTCTTCTCTTCTCAATGGACAATGGGAGAGAAGAGAGGAGTGCTTCTCTTCTCTCATCTTCTTCTTTCTTCCCTCCTCTTCTCTTCTCCCACTCTGCACTGTCATCCAGACTCTCCAGCAGTCAGTTGCACACTCCTCCTCTTCACCACCGAGCAGAACAATGAATGTACATTTATATAAACTGATTAGCATTTCATCCCGGCCTTGGTTTTGTCTCCAGCACTTCGCGGAGTACAAATAATCGATAGGCACAATGCAGGGGGAAAAAGAAGCATGGAGAAATCAATCTGGGTTTGAAGTCAAGGTGAGGAAGGCACTCGCATGGTCTCTCATAAAATCAGCTGGTAGACGAAGTGTGGAGAAAGAAGACGACTGTCTGGGACCCAGAGGACATAAGAGGACTCTGCATCTATTGCTGATGTGGATCAATAAAAGGAAGCATAGGGGTCAGAGGTTGAGGGGCTTGAGTCTAACCTGTATTGTATGCAATGCTTCCACTCACCTGATTTTTACTTTTCTCTAGCTTTACGGTAATGTACTTTTTATATGCCAGTGCAGTGTATGAAAGGAGGGAATGTGAGAAACAAAACATTTCTCAAGACATTTCAGAGGAGACAAACAACCACAGCTGAGGTAATGACTGAATGTTAGTGTGTCTCCCACTTTGCTTTGCTATTCCGCCCAATCTCTGGAGAGCATTAGTCATCTGTGTGTCAGGTGGAGGAAGTTTGAGTGCTTTTCAAAGAAGATTTCCACTTTCTTTTTGCAGAAAATGCTCACAGGCTTCAAACCACTGGCTAAAGAGGACAAACCAAGGGAGAACAAAAAGTGAGTTTCATTAAGATTTATTCATATGAAAATAATATAACAATAATAAAACAAAAAGACATGTTTTTAAACTGCATTAAGGGGGGGGACTGTGTTCAGTGTAATGTAAAGGGCTGTCCCTGAATAAAAAATATTTTATTTGAATAACAGATACAGGATTTGTCCGCTCTTTGAACACTTCGAATTACAAATATGTCAAATTGGTTTTTGACATGAGGGACGCAGTCATGCAAAATGACTTCTTTTTTTTTTTTTTACATCGAGTGTAGCATTGTAGCAATACATATTTGTGAATATCTTAGTGATTCTTTGCAGATAACTCTCCAGAAAATAAAAAAAACAATTAAATTAAAAAGACCCAGCCCATCTTCATTTTACTAACTGACTAATAAGGGGCTGTCTCACTAATTTTATATTTGAGTGTATTTCTTATAATATCATGTCCATCACAACATCACAACACCTATTCAGCAACCTATCCCACACTGTAATCTCCTTTTAAAGGTGCATTAAGTGACATTTTTCTGCCCCCTAACACAAAATAACTATGACCTATTAGTCTAGCCTAGCCTGCACACCTTTGCCAGACTCCCCTTTCAGCCGGCATCACAAGCAATTTCATCATCAAGCCCAAAAAACAAATAACAATGCAGTTTTATTATTATATAAGTTATATGTATAGATATATTGGATATATTCCCTCTTCACTAGGTGTTTTAGAAGTTTCTGCTGTGACAACGTGACTCCTACTTCTGTCAATGTAGCTCTGCCAGGGAAACATCCATTCTATTTAATTTCTTGGCTGCTAATGGAGGTCAACACAAGTCATGTTTTGCTTAATGTCCCATTTAATCCTTGAAGAGCACTGCAGGTCAGTGCAGCTTGACCAGAAAAAGGTGGTCAGAACAATGTGTTGACGTCTGATAAATGGTTTTAGAAGCTATAAGACTATCATTGGTTCGTGCTGGCAGGTACAGTAGAGGAATGTGCTTCTGTGTAATTCTTGATTGTCGAACACTGAACTACCTACCTGCCTACCGCTTGTGTTGGTGTCAGTAAAGTGCAGACAAACTGTGTTATTAATGTGACAAAAGCAGGTGTCTCCCTGCAGCTTGGAGCTGAGTAATTAAGGGGTTAAAAGGCTGATGTGCTTTAGGCCCATGAGAGGTAGCTGGCCTTGTACTTATTATGCTGAAGTGTCAGAATTACTAATATGTGTGGGTGGAGCCACTGACCGGAGAACAAGAAATGGCAGGCTTATCTGCCACTTAAATGTTGAATTAGTATTAAGTCTGACTGCCAGATTGACGACTGGAGAACACTAAGAATTACCTAACTGCTCATTATCATCAAAAAACCTACTTATACCACCTTTGTTCATCCATAATTTAGCTCTAGTAGCATATACCTAAAGAGAAGTCTCAGAAAAAAAAGTATTTCCTCTGATGGAAGTGCACCTACAATAGATTCCTTTTGTATTTCAGACTTTTCACTGTATAATTACCATGTAGAGGTAACCGGTCCATTTGGTCTTTTGTGCATGTGCTTGGTATTCCTGTGCTTCCTATTTCTCCTGTATCGTAATAAGTTCTAGAAATTCACTCCATGCAGGGGATGTGGACAGAGGAGAGGCTGTGTGTGAGTGCAGATGTACAGTCCTCGGCCACCTGCAGGAAAAACAAATTCAACTCCAAACAGCTCAGCAAAACCCTGCTGAAGCGTTAGAGACGGGTTTGTGTCCTCTTGGTCCATGTAGAATAAATCCTTGAATGTTATTCTCTGTAATATGATGCTGCTCTGTAGATCATGCTCCCTCACAGCTGGCGTCCGTGTTGACATTGTGTCAGTTACACAGTTGTTTCGATCTTTTCAATGATCTCTATCATAGACTTGGAGGGGGAGAGCAGAGAACAGTCATCCTGATCCCAGAGGCTGCCGGGGCTGGAGTTCCCATCTGTGCTCAATTCGTCGTCCTCCTCCTCCTCCTCACTCTCCTCCTCGCAGGACTCCAAGTAGTGCAGACCCAGTGCGTTGATGCCGGAGTCCTCGGAGCTGGACGGAGAGGAGCAGTGGTCCATTTTGGGGCCTTTTATCTTATCCACGGGGGAGGGGTGTTTGTGTTCACTGTACACCTGCTGAACTGGCTGCACAGGTGTGGGTGCAGGTGTGTGTTGGGTTGGTGGCGTGGGCTTCACTGGTTGCCGAGGCTGATTGGAAATTTGGGGCATCTGAGGTGCAGAGAGAGCAGGTGGGGGAGGGGTAGGAGGATGAGGTGGTTCTGGTATGGGAGGCGGGGGGCGCTGCACGTAACACATCTTTCCGTTAATGCGTTTGACAATGTAGTCGTCCACAAATAGATCTGCGATGACGCAGTACTTGGGTGACTCCAGGTGAGGCGGGGACTGGAAGCAGGGGGCGAGCTTCAGGAAGCGCTCGGCCAGAGAGAGGGACAGGTCCATGGTGTTACTGTACTCTGTCCCAGCATGTGGCACAGCTGTGCTGGGCAGCTGGCACACATTGGTCATGGGCTGGTAAACATACTTGCCTGAAGGGGGAGAAAAGAAAAAACATAGGAATTATCATTATCACAAAGTAGCAGACTGGGAAGAATCACAAATTAAATTTTTGATTGTAAAACTCCTATAACCAATATTTTTGTATTACCAGTGGATCACATGATTGCGTATGCAATACGTGTTGCTCATAATGATGAACACACACACAATTATCACCGGACTCAGTTTTAAAGGAAATTAAAGGCCTGTGTTTTTAATCTTGATTTTAAACCTTAGTTTTTATTATTTCTCTCCCTGGTGTTTATTTTATTTTTTCTGTTGACTTGATGATTTTATTGATTCTATTGTAATAATTTATTATTTTTTTTCTTATGTGTTGTTTCAGTTTTGCTATGTGAACCACATGCTTGTATGAAAGGTGCTCTATAAATAAAGCTGAGTTGAGTTGAGTTGAGTTCCCCTCAGCTCTAAAGAGCATCACTTGTATTTGGAAAGATCAAAAGGTTATGGATCTGTATCCAGATCTGTATATCATATCATACCGTACTGTCTGTATCTGTGACAAATACAAATGTATCAGGCCAAAAACAAAGTTATAGGAACGTGAGGTTGCAAGACACAAAACTCCCAAAAAATATCAACTTAATCAACTTAAAAGGTGATAATATGTCAATGTTGTGTTTATAGCTTGTTTCCACTGTACCAAAGTGGCAATAAAAAACACTAAATGCAGGTTTAAATAAATAGAATTGTTGAAAGATCTGGCAGGAGTCGCAACAGCAGCATGACTCTGAATAATGTTAGTGTAATGGAAATTGTATAATTGTTTTGTTTTCTGTAGGTATATACCAAACATGTGTCCATATACTGTACATATCAAAATCCCTCTCTTTTACCTTATTTTCCCCATATTTTATGACACTTGGGGTGTATACATGTGAAAATACGTAAATCTGCACTTGATCCTTGGATCATGACGTAAGACTTAATTTAAAAATGATGAAATAACACACAGGATACAAAAATGTTTACAGCTCCAAATAGAGGTGGTTCTGATTTACATCTGAATTACAAACACAATGGATAATGGTGTGATATACTGTATACTGTCACATAAATCCTCTATTAGATAAAGCCCATACATTTGTTCTGGAAAATGGCCATATTCATATACAAATTTTCCGACGCCTTCCATGTGAGTTATGCCTCCCATTTTGGCAACTCGTGTACTGGTGGTGATTGTGCAAAATGACTGCTCCCAAATGTTACTCATTGTTTGCAGCCCACTGCCTCCAACTCTGAGCCGTGCTGCCTGAATAGTGTGGCTCAGATGTGTGTTTAACTGGCTCCCTGGAGAGAGAGAAACTACAGAAGATGACAGGCCTACGCATCACTTCCTCTCACTCTGTGTCCTTGTCTTTTGTTTCACTGGCTGGGGTACCCATTCAATCAAAATCTTTCCCCAGGTTACATCGAAAAACATCAACCAACTTCAAAGTAGGGAAGAGGCTTTGTTTTGCATTGCTGAATGGACAAAGAGAGTCCCCAAAGAACAGTTAACTAAATTCATGTGACCAGCTCCTTATTAAAAGGACACAAAACGACATCATCCACCCACGTGAAGTGACTTAAAGAGGAAAGCTTGTAGTCTGTATAGTTGGTAAACATTATTAACACAAAACACAGGAGCTACTGTCGATACAGACAAAAGGGGAAATAGTAGCCGTCCTCTGTTTAATGAGAGAAACTCAATGGTCCATGTTCACACTGAGATGAGCCCATTCAGGCAGACAAGATAGCGGCAACAAATGAGAGCTAACGCCGTAGAAGGCAATGTGTTGACATTTAGTTTTTAGCATATTACATCTAATTGCATTCATCCATCTGGGGTTTCAAATACCAAGAGCAATAGCAGGAGACAGACAGATGCATAGGCAGACAACAAAACAGACAGACATATGGAGCTAACACTGCACCGACGCTGGTTGTCTTCAACAGCCTCTCAGAAGGAACATAGACTCTGTCGATTTACAAGGTGTCTGCAGAATGCAGAATTATTTTGGACTAAGTTAGAAATATCACTGTTTCCTTCGACCCCAGAGGACAGTGTGTTAAGAGAGATTAATCTCACTTAGAGAATATTATGGAAAACACAACTTTCTGTTCTCTAATAGTTCAACTGCATGCTCTAAGATAATCTTAGTTTGATTATTACCAATACTGTAGTTGGTGGTAGTCGCTTTAAGATACTTCAGTTACTTTAAGTCTTTATGTAGAACTGCAACAATTAGTCGATCAATCACGTAAATGTAAACATTTGCTGAATTTACCTTCTCAGATATGAGGATCTGAAGTTTTTCTGTGTAACACATGAAAGTAAAGTGAACACAAACTGAGTCTGTTAATCGGACAAAATAAGACATTTGAAGAAGTCACTTCAGAAATGGGCATTTTTCACAGTTTTATGACATTTTCTAGACAAAATGATTAATAGATGTACTGAGAGATTAATCTATAATGCAAACAGTTGCATTTCCTTTCACATACTTTGACTATGATCATTTAAAGGTATATTTCTAACAAGTGGGTTCCATAAAAATAAGAAAAAATTATGATTACATGCACACTAACAGTAGAAATACACCTGCAACAGCAGAGAAGACTATCAGCTAGAAAACGTGTGACGTTAATGGTGCACAATTTCAAATATTTTGAGTTTATCTTAAAGTGACTTTGCAAATGTTGTATGTGTGAGGAAATGCACTCAGTCAGTTTTTTTCAGGCAGTAAAATACACACACTGTTTTTTGGTGAGTAATGATGTTTACAAGAAAACTCGACAGGGAACCTTTAATTTAAAATTCCTGTCAAAATGCTAGAAAAATACTGATTGACTGACAGCCAGTGAACAACTCTATCCTTCAGTGTTGCCCAGTGCGGGAGCCCTCGCATGACAATGTCAGTTGTTACGCGGCCTCTGCACCCTCTCCCTCTGCCCCGTGTGTGTGTTTGTATTTCATTACTAACAAAGACCAGATGTCCTCACAAAGAAAAAAAAATTTCCATACAGAGGACATCCCTCATCCCTCAGGCTTATGACAAGAGCTGTTTTTTGAAAAGATGTGCTTGGCATTATTCTATATTCTTCTTATTGCCAACAAATCCCCCCCAAAAAACAACAATTTATTAGTTCATATAAATAACCCTGAATTGCCCTGTCTGTGGCACCCAATGGGTCACAAATATATAGCTCAATTAAAAAAATCATTTCCCAAAACAATTTGGTTTAAAGAGAATGTTAACAAGAGCAAATGGTGCATTTGTGGGGGACTACATTGCATGGATTAACACACATTTAGTAGACTGAGTATTTAGGCACAGTAGGACGGGATTGACATGCCCATGTTCATGTTACACAGTGCAGGAATGTCTATTTAATCATTTCTGAACTGCAACAGAGGTCTATGGCAAAGAGGAAGCTGTAACAGGCTCTGACTGCACAGAAAATACTTGCTCTTCAGATGAATTCATTGTTGGATATAGTCTTTTAATGAAAGTGCAAATATCACCAGACTTATCCTTCATTAACGAGGGTTAAAAAGCAAATCTTCTTAAAGATCAATGGACAAACACAGACAACACGGCGTCACGAGACATGGGAGTTTCTATCCCTGATATGATGAAGACTGACAGAATAAAAAGAAGTGTCAGTAAATGTAAGAGGTTTTGAGTCAGTACTTCAGAATCAAAAATAGGAGCTTCTCTGCAGACCCACCACTTTACACCTACAATCATACTGAGAAATATCAACTGCAGAGGAAACACGAGCACAGTGTTTTCTACTGACAGCTGCCTCAATAGACCAGAATAATATTCAGTCACAGGACATGTTGCACTTTGAGTAAGGCGAATGACTCTGTGCTCTTTTTTTTAAGCTGGAAAGCCTTTCATCACGTTATCATTAAATGCTGCTGAAAGCAACAAGTTCACTGGGGACTGATGAAAGGCATTCTGGGGGATGTAGGAGATGTAAATTAGGCCGCTGGGTACATCAAAAGCAGAAGTAAAATATCTTCATTACAACAATTTTATAAGGATATCTGCAGCTTAAAAGCAGAGGAGGTGACTTACTTACAGTTGAGGAATGGACTTTATCCGTGGAAATACAAAGAAAGTGTCAAATGATCCCAAAATATCTACAACATATGCTAAGGAAACTTGGGATTAATAATTTTAGTCAGTGTGAGAATAAACTAATTAAATTTAAGTGTTGGACCGAGGAGATAGAGCCTGTTATATACAGCCGGATGTAAAATACATTTATAGGGAAAATCAAAAGTTCAAGAGGTTAATGAGACAGCGGGAGAGCAGCTCGTTCCTGGACATGACAGACTGCTCTCCAGAGGATGGAGTAGATTGGAGGAGGCACGAGGAGCTCCAACTCCTCTACTCCCACCTGTCTCCATATTGCATGCCTTCTCTGCTCTCTCCTGGGCCTGTGGCTGGCCGACGGCTACACAGTGATAGAGGATATAGTCTCTCTGAATAATGCCGCATGTAGCCCCTCAGTCTCTCACTCTGTCTCACAGAGCTTCGACATCACTTCTTTCAAATTTCAGCTCTGCTGTCACTGCAGCTAGAAGGAATAGTTGGAGACTGAGGTTTATTGTCGACAAACTCAACACGTAGTCAAGATGAATGGGCACAACTGTCTCTCGCAGATTATGCCATTTTAATATCGGCTTATATCAAAGCCTCAGTAGGGACTGAGTCATTAACAACCCCCTCAGTTTGATTTTTTTTGTATGTTTGAGCTGAAGCCAGCAGTCTTAATGTGCAGACAGAGCAGATATTCTACTGTAAATGCAACACACCAGTTCAAAGCAGCATGTTGGCAAAGCCAGGTGAACAAAAACAATTATTTTAGCAGATTGCGATCATTTATCAACAGCTGCTGCACCCATTTGGCTGGTGGATACTTTCCGCTCACACATCCGCAGCTCTTTGTGTTTAAATCTGTCCAACAAAGGGGCTGCAGTCGGGGCAACAACATAAGTTTCAGGTTTCAGCGAAGGGGACGATCTGACCCGACATCATGTGAAACTCCCTTCCTGTTTCCTGTTTTATCCCTCCAGAGGCCAAAGGCTGTTCTTGACTCACAGCCAGTTTGAAATCCACTGTTTAGTCTGTCACCATAGTGAAAATATGCAACCCCTGGAGTGTTTTTTCCTCTGCACAGTGAACATTTAGCTTGAACTTAAGCTTTAGGATAGGTTCAGATTTTTTCAAGTCTGTCTTATACAATAGTCACATGCCCAAAGGTAATCATTTCTCCTGTCAATACTGGCTGTGAAGTGATCTCTTCCTAATACAACTACGGTGTAAGAGATGGCAGACAATCTCCACAGTCCCCATTCTAGGGTTGCCAGTTTTTATTCAAACAATCATTTGACTGCAAGTGAAATATTCAATCTGGATCTAGCAAATTCAAAATTCACAACAGGCTGTGCTGTGGAGGGTATGTTTGTAAAATACACCATTACAGTGATTTACTGATACTCATTGATGCATTAGGTAACTAGGTGATAGGCCTTTTCAACAGCAGACATCTGGACTTGTCATAGTAGGAATATCACAGGTGTTGCTAATAACATTAATGGCTCTGTTCACTTGTCAGTGTGACGGAGAGCTAGCATGCACAATACCATCATTCATTTTATTATTTACACCTGTTTTTTTTCCTACTGTGACTTGTTAAAATTGTTGGTTTCATCATTAATTCATAACGGGGAGAGCTATGACGTTAAATCGTCTGAGACTTCATTGGATTCAACACCATGAATGGAAAAATCGTGATAAAGGTGAAGCTGTTCGCCGCCTTTTCAGAAGGCATTATACCACAACAACAAAACTTAAGTCAGTTGTTAGCTTGTCACTACAATGAGATAGCAGAGGCACCAGGGAGGAACAAAACAACAATTAGGCAGCTTCATTTTGCATTCAGTTCGAATTAATGACAAGATAGCTCTCATTTGTTCTAACTTGATTTTTTTCTGCAAAACTGACCTTGTTGCATGCTAAAATAAGTAAATATAGCAGTCTAACTTTGCCGAATCACATAGATATCTTTCAGGACACAGCTTCCTTTGTGTTTTTTTAATGCAATGACTTGACGGTAACACAGACAGGCAACGTAGTATTGTGTTAAAACAGACTTGAAGCTGCAACAGTCCTTTAAAACTTGTTGAACTTTTGTTTGGTGCTGCATGGTTTCCAACATTGAGAGACCAGCAGTTAAAGTGGTTGAAGCACTGTGGTTCCCAAACACGAACAATCAATCAAAAAACATCCCCTCAGGCCTGTGCTGACAATGTATTGATCCTTTAATAATAGGTGAAGCTTTTTCTGATTCAGCGCTGCGGTAAATTTTGAATTGGTCACCAAATCAATCAATACAGGGCACAGCTTTATCTAATAAGCCTCCATATTTCCCTTTAGAAATGGTTGCGAGCTACAGCTGCGTGGTGTGACAGATGAGATGAGGAAGTCTGACAGAAAAAGATCCCACTTTCTTGTATCTACAAGAGAGGTACAAGATCTAATGTACAAAACCGGAGCTGACAGACTACGAGCAGACTGACAAGACTGTTCAGAACTCATTAGACTCTTATAGACTTTCTTAATGAGTAATTCATTGCTCTGCCTGGTAATTGTAATCAGTTAGTAGAGGATAAAGAGAGAGAAAAAACATTCAGACCAGGTGGTTCCAGTGTTGCTGTGGGCAAAAGCTCTCATCAGACATGACATATTGGCGGTGACACTAAACACAGCTAATTACCACTAATGAGAGGCTTGGACTGATGTTGTCACCAGCTGGGAACACTGCCTCCACCTACATCCAATTCCAGTTTTACCCAGTTTTCTTAGCCAAAGGTTTAACAAAGCTACTACTGAGTGGAAACTCCTGGAAGGTCGTCAAAGAAAAACATATTGTTCTTGCTGTAGCCTGGAAAGATGATTTGTGTCGTCTAAGAGCAGAAACCGAGAGGAAGACAACCTGAGAACGTTCTGTCTGCATAGAAAATAGGAGAAGCCAGGAATTAAGTCACAGGTAATCACCCAATACTGCTCCACAGGTAAGATAATGGAAATAATTTGTGTTAGAATTTAAATGCGAAGCCAAGTCTCACTACACATTGACCTTTTGTATTTGTTTGCCTGGAAACCTATTAAAGATGTAATTAAAAAGGCAGTCTAGCAATGCTCCCTGTGGTGAATGCACAATTATCAGCTTCAGAACAAGTTTATACTCCAGGCGAGAGTCATGGGCACGTTCTAAATGAAAACGTGACGAGATAAGGGTGTTACAGCATTTCACTCTTTTGCATCCGGTGTTATTATGTGTCGCTAGAAAAAACGGGTGTGAGCCAAGCAGAACAGGCGGGCATTGCATGCAGAAGCACACTGCAATACTTTTCTCACTGGGTGCCCTGGATCTGCCTGATTCAGCAGTCTAAGCTGGTTTATTCTCACTGTGGTGCATTGACTGTCCTGTGAGGGGAACCTGTGAATTACAGTGGAAAGTGATGTGAAGGTGAGAAGCTCCATTATGATGTGGCTGGCTCTTTCTTCTATACCATAACAAGCCTGTATTAACAAGAATAATGGGGACATATCCATTGTGCAGCACATTTCAACAAGAGTGATAAATATTACAAAGCAGAAAGCAAATCTAAATGTTTACAAATGACGTAACACAGAACAGGAACAAAAATCCCGGACGTGGCTCATAATAAACAGTGGAAATAGTTCAGCATTTTTCTGCCACATCAGATATTTCAAATCACTTGCCCCATTCTGGACAGAAGCAAGCATCTAAATCCAATGATTACATGGCAAAGATTACAATGTGACTTGTGCAGTTGCACACTACGTATAAGCCCCGACTGCCTGGTGCAGAGTGGATGGCTGATTGTGTTTTACACTGATCTGAGGATTTTCAGGGCGTCCAATGGGATGGGATAAATTAGGGCAGCACAAAGGGACGGACATCCTGTCAGGTTCATACACAGCTACAATGATTCTGTGGTGGTGTCAAAGTGTTGGGTTCAAATGGGGAGAAAGTGTCTGAGGTAGATAGGTGGTGAAAATGCCACTTGACACTTCTCAAAGTGAAATGAAAATTGTCCGTGTCTGAGTGGAGCTGCTGGCCTGCACTGTGCTCCATTACCCATAGAGTCAACTGAACAGTATTACAGTATAAATTACATTCATATTGATTATACTGGGGTAATACTATTGAGTTCAGTTAATATGATCAAATATTTGGCAGATAACTGAAGAATAGCAGCTTTACTGGCAGCTTGATTTAGTCTGAACATGTGAGGATTTTCACAGAATAATGCTAATGATATTGTAAATGTTTCCCATTCAACAAACATGATATGTTAGTCGATCTCTCAGTACCTTATACCCATTCCTTCCTAAAGGAGATGTAAATCTTCAAATCTGGGTCACAAATATATAAATTCATCTTTAAAAAAAGCCTAAATAATTTCCTAAAACAGCTGTGAACTGTAGTTTTTTAGCAAATGTTAACCAAACAGGAGTATATAGTGCATTTGTGGGGGGACTATTTTCAGCTGTGGATTAATACACATTTGGTGCACTAGAGAGTATTAACTTCACTTGGATTGAGTACGTGGGATTGACTAAAAATAAACCACAGTGCCCATGTTCATCATGATGAAGAAACAATGTGTTTAAAATGGACAGTGAGGAATAAGCTTCTGTTTCAGGCTCTGGCTACAAAGGCAACACTCGTTAGGAGGATCACTGCTGTTCATTCGTGGGTTTTGCTGACAGTAAGGAAAATATAGAATATCACAAGACCTATAATTTAAAGCAGAAGTGAAAGTGAGGACTTGTGACGTCCCCCTAGCATTATCTCCACAGACAGTGGAATAAAGTTAGGTTGATGGTGGATTTAATCAAATTTATTTTATCTTTTTTTTTTTTTTTTGTGCATTTCTTTTGATACTTTACATAACGTACATGTGTGCTCTCTTATTTAGGATGGATGCGGTGTGTATACTCTCTCATTGAAGGACATAATCTGGATAAGACAAACTGATGCATTCATAACCAGACATGCATATTCTATAAACCCTCTGCCTCCTTGGAGTTAAATACAATGTAAACTGGAACACAGGAAGTAGAAAAATGTATTATTAATGAATTTATTACATTATATTTTTGTTATTCTATTGTTTTCCAAATGCCCTTACCCTAAATGCTTTAAATTTGAGTTAAATATCATGTAGATACATACATTAACAGGGAAATAGACATTATAATTATAATAATCTGTGGTTTTTAACTTTAACGTAACATTACGACTGACAGCTAATGATAATGGAGGACTGAAATGATGGGATCTGTTTTGATAACACATTTTCATGGCTTGCATTGAGCTGCAGTATATTGTATACTGGCAGTTTGGGCTGGATATCAAAATATTAACACAAATTTTAAACAAGTAAAAACACAGTTTACCATAAATATATGACCCTGACACACCCCTGCTTTTTATTGCAGCCATCACTCCTTACACTACATCAACTATTCATAAAAGGGGCCTCTATGTGAAGGTTTGACTGATCAAGGGGAGGAAATGTGAAGCAAGACTCTTCTTATCTATTTGTAAGTTTTATCTAAAATAACACCACTGGGGCAGCAAATGTTCCCTCTGAGCGAGTCAGAGAAGCCGGTTTTATATCCAACCTTTACATGACCTCTCACAGTGCGTTACATTATACATTTCGTGATAGCTTATCAATATCTAGTTGCATTTCGTCCCTTTTTTTAGTCGATAAACACAGTCAGAGCACAGAGTGAACTGGAGCTTGTGCATTCACAACCATGACTACAGAGCATATTTTGGCACATTAAAGTGACAGTAAGACGGATCTCTGGGTTAACACTAAGAGCTCTTAAACCGTGTAAAACAAACTTACAGTGACACCAGCCCAAGTGGCAGCACCAGTGCAGCTTGAAGCACTTCCCGTGGCTGTGTGTAGCGCAGATGGAGAGTCCATCACAAGGCAGGAAGTCTGGTCTCCCCGCACAGCTCTTGGCCAAAGCCTGCGCCTCGTCCAACTTCTCATTCTTCGGACACTTCTGTGCTCCCGAGGCGGCCATGCCAACATTTCCTGGATCAAAACGAGTAAACTACAACATAACCGTGAGAAAACCGAGCCGAGGTTTTTTTTTTACGGTCCACGTAGCCCTGGAAGCTTCTCAACTGGGAGACGCACGCGAAAAAAAGAGGCGAATTTCTGGATCTCAGAAAGCAGAGCAGCCGGGTTAGCGCTCATACAGAGGCTGCAAACATATCCTGTAAAAGTATAATTAAGCGAGGTGTAATGTCACATTAAGAGCCTCCTATGGTCGTGATCCACACATCTCTCCATCCTCCCCTCGCGTCGGGAAAGCTCCTCTGTGCGCTGGTGACGCGCGTACGGAACAACGGCGCGCATCTGAACTTCATCACACAACGGGAGGAGTCCACAAACACAAAGCCAGCTGCTCTGCGCACTTCAAACACACACCCAGGCTTTCATCGACCCCTTTAAAAAAACTTCAAAACACCAGGGTCTGGATCTGAAACAAATAAAACCTCCAACACCCCCCCCAAAAAAAAAAAATAAATATTCACAAATAGGCTACAATTTTCTGAATATGTGGTAAATGATATAACCCTTAGTAACATTTCATAATCACATATTGTTAAATTTGGATTTTGCATAAACCTGCCATTAACCAATGAAAGGTTCAGAAATAGTGTAGTTGCAGACAAAATGGAGCATCGTGCTGTATAATCCAGCTGCTCAGTCCGGAGCCTTCAGCCGCTAGATGGCGACCCCAAAACATCTGCTGCTCATTGCTGGGCGTGAGATTTCTTAGGGAATGAGCCATTGATTTATATAGAAGCATTCAGTGCTGTGTGTGTGTGTCTCCCCTTTCAGTTCTCCTGTGTCACACCTGCAGCTGTGTCAGCAGAAAATCAGTTTTCAATCTTCTCCGGAGGAGGAGAGTGTTTGCCTGGTGAAACAAAGTAAATAAAATGCTACTAGCAGAATATAATGAGGGTTAGAATAACAACTCAAACAATAGCTGAAGGTAATACTGCAAATAGTGTACTAGCTGTAAGTATAAATCACTAAACAATCAATGCATGAGTATATAACAGGTCTTTATTGGCACATCAGTTGATAGATGTAGATTACATTTGTATTATATATTGTACATACAGTAAAAAAGTACTATTTATTATACATAAACCTAATTTATAATAACCAAGAAATCCTAATATAGGAAAATCAGGAAAATTATCTCTTTGAATGCAAAAGTTCATGATTTAACAGCAGTGTGTGTTTTGGTTGCGTTTATATAAATGTGTTATTGCAGAGTTAGACAATATATCCAAATCATTGTATTTCTTTTTTTTTTTTTAAACACAGAATTACCAGTTTACTATAAACATACATACATTATAATGAATTCCAATATAACAGCCCTGCAACACATCTAATCTCTTATAAAGCTTTTCATGTTCAGTTTTGTCAACAGTGTTAGAGAGGTGATCCATTCAGCTTTGTTACAGTAGTTATACTAGTTGCAACTCATTTACATACATGAGGGAAATATTTAAAATGATTATACAATTAATATACTTCAGGTTCAATCAGTATCTCTGATACAGTGTAAACAAAACCTCTAAGCTCCATAGAGATATGATTTATTGCAGGATTGTAAAGAATTGCATTATTTTCCCAAGTTATACGTGAACTGGTAACTAAGTGAAGGCTCACAGTCTAGAGATATTATGACTGATAATGACAGAAAGCACAACAGGCTCCCACAATATCATCCACAATCACAGTTAAAGCGCAATATAGCTGCAGTTCATTGGCTGTTTATCATTAATAAGATCCTCGTTGTTAAAGTAAATTAAGAAATTAAAGACGTTCATGGTGTTGATTTAAAGCTTGTTGTGGGTATTTGAGATTTAAAGCTGGCTGTGGAGTTTCTTGATGACTTCTCTCCATCTTTGGATGGGTGGGCTGCCACTGGCCACCAGCCTCCTGAGGAGGTTGCAGGGCTGCATGTAAGGCACATCAGGGTGAGCCTGGTGGTAGTGCTCCAGCCTCTCCAAGACCTTTGCCAGCCCCACCATACTGGCGTAGAACATGGGACCGCCACGGTGCCTTGGCCAGCCGTAGCCAAAGACATAGATGACATCGATGTCTTCAGGTCCTGCAGCTATACCATCCTCCAGGATGTGGAAGCCCTCGTTGATCAGGACGTAGAGGCAGCGCTCAAGCACTTCCTGCTGGTCTATGCGGCGTGCCACCAGGCCATGCCGGGCTCTGTACTCCTCCAGAAAGCTGTGCAGCCAAGGGTCAGACCTGGCAACGCGACCACCGGGTTTGTCATACTGGTACCATCCCTGGCCTGTTTTCTGGCCATACCGTCCCTGCTCACAGAGCAGGTCTCCCAGGGGGCTGTACCTGCGGCCTTGTCGGATCCTAGCTGATTGCCCTGTTGCCATCTCAGGCTCCGCCAGTCCGTCTCCCTTCCTGACTTTCCAGCCCACGTCGAGCCCAGAGAGATCGGACACCCTGAACACACCCATGGCAAATCCAAACTCCTCCAGCGCTCGATCTACCAGCTCAGGTGTAGCACCCTCCTCCAACAGGAAGAAAGCTTGCTCGAGGTATGGCTTCAGCATGCGGTTCCCCACAAAGCCACGGCAGTTGCCAACAGCCACACTGACTTTTCCCATCTTCTTTCCCAGTTGCATGGCGGTGGCCACGGCTTGAGGAGAGGACCGTGTCCCATACACCACCTCCAGCAGCTTCATGACGTGGGCTGGGGCAAAGAAGTGCATCCCGACCACCAGCTCTGGGTTGCGGGTTTGCGAGGCCAGGTGGTCCACGTCCAGTGCAGAAGTGTTGGTGCACAGGAAAGTGCCTGGTTTACAAACAGCGGACAGCTGCTGGAAGATTTTCTCCTTCAAGGTCATGTCCTCAAACACAGCCTCGATGACCAGGTCGGCATCTGCTACGGCCTGGATGTTTCCGCTGTAACTGATCCCATCAAGCGCAGGAGCCACCCCGCGTCTCTTCGCCCCCCGCTCCAACATGCCGGATACTGCCTGCTTTGCCTCCATCAACTGCTTCTCCTGGGTCTCCACGGCAACCACAGACAACCCTGTCTGAGCCAGGGCCACTGCTATGCCTCTCCCCATGGTGCCGAGACCTTAGAGGACAAAAACGATTGGTGACTCCGGAAAAAAAAATGTAGAAACCCATAATCACACAAAAATCAGACATTTCTGACCAAGAATTCTTTTTTGTGAAGTATACACAATACTAGACTGTAAATAGTTTTAGCCTGGCAGCACCAAGTTTTTCCAAAGCTTGCAATTTTAATGCACAAGCTGCTGAGCTTCACATATCCAGATTGTCATACATCCAATCATCCCTGCAGGGAAGAGAGGGTTCATCCATTTACACTCAGCCGAACTGTAAATGAGGGCTTAGTTACCACAGGCAACATGATTTTGGAGATGCCACACAGATAGCTTGATGAGTCAACGTTCCTTTGCTCATTGAAAGCTCAGACAAACAGAAATTAAAAGCCCAAAGCTCTTACCAATGACAGCTGCTTTATGTACAGGCCTGGGCTTGCTTGTGTCCCAGCGGGCTCCACTGGGCATGCTCCACCTGCCAACGGCTCTCTGAGCAAAGAAACAGTACTGCAGGGCGCGGGCCTGGCCTGAGGTGAAGAGAGTGGCCATCAGCTCTTTCTCCCGCTCCATGCCCTGAGTGTAAGGCAGGGTGGCAGCTGCCCGCACCGCCTGGACGCATGCAACTGGTGCTATAGCTCCGCGGGCACTCTGACGCACCTTCTGCATCACCCCATCAAACAGAGCGTCCAAATCAGACGGGCGTGGACAAGGATAAGTGCTTATACGACGGGCGTCCAGCGACTGACCTGAAACAAAAAACACAGAAGAAAAAGGACTCCAGAGGACTGACCTTTTCACTCACAGTTCTCTGACTTTTGCTACCAGTTAAAAGTTCTGGAATGACGTTTCTGTACAAATAAGCATGCATAATTTTATTTTCTAAAAGGAAAAGTGCTTCCTAGTTTCCATTAGTGCAGCTTTTTTCCCACTTTCTCCAATTTGTCAGCCAGCACTCAGTCTCGGTGTAATTGGCCACTCGATCACCAGATACCTCACAAGCTTTTAAGAGCAGAGTGATTTGACAGACCCTTTCCAAGATAATTGGAGGGACTCTGCCAGTGCAGTTCACCTTGAGTAACACAGATCTAAAATGAAATGAAAAGCAACTATTTGGTTCTGGGCAAAATACTTGGTAAATTTCCAATCCTCAGAGCAAAGGGGGGGAAATTGAATTTTTGTGAGTCTCAAGCCTGTGAGCAACCGTACAATACCGGAGCAATTTTCCAGGTGAAACTACATGAGAAGATTTAATATTAGCGCCTTAAAACTTTACAAGACAAGACTTCCTGTTTGCGGTGAGTTAAGCCTGTGAACAATGAGAGTGAAGAAGGCGGCCACTAGGCTACAGCCTTGTTAAAAGCATCTTAATTCCCATTCCTGTCTCCTCTGACATGATTACATGAGACAGTAGTCAGAATCCTCAACAGCTCCACTGAATTACACTCAGCCGTGGGTTTGGGCCAGAAACTGGGTCACCATGGCAAAGCTTAAAGGGACAGCAACCGCATCTGATCATTTATCTCCACTTACTTCAACAACTTACAATTTTGTCTAACACAAGTTAAGTCTGTATTAATATACCACAGAAGAATGAAGGAATGGCGTGGGTCATTTCAGGTCAGTCAAATGTACATCCTGTCCACACTGAAATGTCAATGAGATGTTGTGTGGCAGTGCAATGTGATTCCAATGTACTCTGGGAGGGAATTATTGCAGCGGTTAATCTGTAAATGGTTGGGCTGTGTCGATGGATTTGTTGTGACGCGTGTGGAAAGCCTGGTCGTCCTGACAGATGTAGCGGGCAGATGTTGCAACTACTGGGGTAAAAAAAGTTAATCTCGTCACCAGCCGAGACTTGAAGCTGTGCATGTGCGCGGCTTGTGTGTGTGTGTGTGTGTGTGTGTGTGTGTGTGTGTGTGTGTGTGGTATGCATTAGCCGACAAGTGCATCAATTTAAGAGCACAAACTGGTTTTTTTTCCTAAATATACACCCATGTATTTGTATGTATTTATGTTGTGTATTTTTTTATGTTTGCATCTATGGATGTAGCAGATGAAATCTATTCTAGTTGACTCAACAGCCTCGCATCTCAATGTCACAAACATTCACTCTCAGTTAGTAAATTTAGACACACATTCCCTGTCTCCATTTAACACCCCTGCTAATCAACACAAGACTGGAGTATCCGTCCACAGATTTCAGTCCTATCTCCTGAAATCTCCCACCTTGTATGCTGTTGGCTTCTCTGTCTGACTCACTCTAAGCATCAGCTTTACTAACAACACTCACTTTCTCACCCACTCAAGTCATCTTGGCAGTGTTGTGTGGAAAAAGGCATTAGTATAAAGCATAACACTGCTATCATCTTTTGATTGTAAAATGCTGTTTCGCATGCATTCCTGGAGACCTACTGTTGACATCTTGCACAAATGTAGTGAGATTGTTTGCTAAAGGTGCAATATTAGGCCATCTAAAAGGTTTCACAGCAACTTCAATTTCTTAGAAATGAGCTGTCATAGGCAAGCAAGTCAGCAATAGTTGAAGATGACGTCTCGGTAATAAGTAACTCACAACCTACAGTATAGTATGAAAACATCCTCTCAGGATCTATCTTATCTCAAATACACTTGCAAAAGAATCAAAGGTTCTTTTACAACCGGGGCTCTGCTCAGACAAGGCACCTTAAAAGATTCTTAAAGGCTTAAAGGAATCGTTTGATTGTGAAATACGCTTACTCACTTTCTTGCAGATAGTTAGATGAGATGTTTGATACTACTCATATCTGTGTGTTAAATATGAAGCTATAGTTAGCTTAGCTTAGCTTAGCATAAAGACTGGCATCAGGATCAAACAGCTAGCCTGTCTCTGTGTGCTCGGCCAAGAAGTAGACCAGCACATAACAGCAAAACCACACATACGCACTGATTTTACACTTTGGTTTTTCTGAGTATTGCACAAACAAGACATCATGTGTTAATTACTGAGCTGTAGAAGTGCTGGTAGGTGTTTTTTTTTTACCTGTGTGCAAAGATAGGCTAGCTGTTTCCCTCAGTTTAAGTTAAGATAAGCTCAGCTAAGCAACTGATCCGGGTTGTGTGATTTTTAGCATGACAGTGGTTTCAATCTTTTCATCTAACTCAGTGTCAAGAAAGCACATAAGCATATTTCAGAAATGTAAGTATTCCTTTAAAATAGAAATAAAAACGACAGAAATCTGACAGCTCTTGAATTGCGCTGAAGAATAAAATCATCCTTTATACAAGAGCAGCAGTGGAAAAATGAAAGCATGTCAGTTATTTTATGTTGAGCCTACTAGTGTTGTCTGTCAGTATTATCACAATGTAGCAAATCTGAATGGGTTACCCTTTACACAGACTGAGAAATCATTCCTCATAGACTGCAGGGACATGGCATACTTTAACAATCCATTCACTGGGTAAATGAGTCTGATTCACATGCACAGGGAAATCCTCATCCCTTCTAAATGACTGACGAGGGGCCCATTATTAATATTCTAAGAAAGTTTGTCCCTTTTCGCCCTTCTGAATAATACAGCAAAAGCAGTGAAGACATCAGAGCACATCTGACAGAGCCATGAAACATTCATGGCTTCTGTGGTGGAGGATCTGCCTGCCGTGTTTTCTGCTTCCTTTGACTTCCACAACCTGCGTGTCGGCACTTCTTGATGTCGGACTTGCCTAAAATAACTGCTCTGGGAGGAATTTCTCTTCCTTCCACCAAGTAAATTTTTAAACCAGTGAAGAGTGAGTTGATTTTATACCAGTGGGTACCTTGTGCTACCTTGTTTTGGTTTTTTTTGTGTGTGTCTCACCTGCAACACTGAGGGCAAACTTCACAGCTGCGTCCACAGTGTTCTGATCAGTAACCTGATCCACTACTCCAAGTTGCAGTGCCTCAGCAGCAGTCACATGACGGCCTGTGGGAGACATGAAGGGCGTCAAAAATCTATATGGATGACATGTGACATTTCACATTTATTAAATCAGAATATATATAGTACATATAGTACAACTGCAAACTCTTAGATTATGACGTTTAACGAATAGAGGCAAAAAAAATTACAGTTTGATTCACAGAGAAGGCTTGTCTGGCAGTGAGGATGGTTACACTAAATACATGCTGACCTCTGCTGGTCAGGATGGTGAACTACGAATCTCAAAGTGACAGCAGCGGCTCTCTTGTACACAAGGTTTATGTGCAATCAACGACTCTGTCAAGGCAGGGACATTCGCATGTTGCACATTTGCCAAGACATACGCTGACTTCTTTATATTTATGGATACTTCCCTGTATCTGGTTTGGTATTTTAAAGAGCTTTTAAACTACTATTATCAACTCTGTAACAGTCAGGCAAGGTTAACCTGTCTTTGCTACCTGTGGTGATGAGGTTTAATGCGGCAGGGACTCCGATGAGCCTTGGCAGTCGCTGTGTTCCCCCTGCAGCTGGCAACAGACCCAGAGTCACCTCTGGAAGCCCCAGTTTGGCCTGAAAAGGACACAAAGGCATACAGTTTGATAAATTGAAGATGCTGAACAGCGTCGGGTTTGCTTTACATTCACAGAGACAGCTTTCTCTGGACAGTAAATACATTACACAGATTATTACATGGCCTAGAAGGGTGAAAAACATTCTCTCTGTGTTTTTCTAAATCGACCAAACAAAAATGAACAATAACAATTCGATGAACAGTCACTCTGTAAGATGTGAGATAACGCTGTCAGTTAAGACATTGATGCAGCTCGACACTGACATTAGAGAGACGCTGACAGAGAGAGACAGAAAGAGATCCAAAGCATGAACTAACTTTAGAGTGAGCAATTCGATAATGACAGCCAAGTGCTAACTCAAGGCCTCCGCCTAAAGCGCTTCCCTCTATGGCTGCCACCACCGGCTTGTTCGCAGCCTCGATGGCGTGGATCATCGGTACCAGCGGAGGTCCGGACATGTCTGACGCAAACTCCCTGATGTCGGCCCCTGTTACACAAAAAGAAATGAATGATGTGAACAGGAAATTCAAACAGAAAGACAGAAACACGCATCTGCTTACACATCGACACACACCAGGAGGAAGAAATAAAACTTATTAAGTTTATCAAATAACACAGTTGTAGATGTTATTTAATACAGATAAACTATTGAAGAATATTAATACAAGGCTCCTGGTTTACTTTTGATTCTGTCCTAATATGGTTCCTGCTCTCATCAGCACTTGAGGTGCTATTTTTGTGAACGCTGAGCGTGCAGCTTTTCTATGTGTTCTTGATAAAATCCAGCTCCAGTTTATATGAAACAATAACAGTAATATCCTCTTATATTTATTCTCTCCATGGTTGCTTCCAGGCTAAAGTTGATCAAATCAACACAAAACAAATTATAACTTTAAAATCTATGAAATATGCTTTTCATTCACAATGCGTTGCTTTTACACATTTATATACTTTTATACAGAAAAGAATAAACATGTCCTCACCTCCACAGAATATTCCATTCTGGCCACAGATGACCACAGACTTCACCTTTGGCTCACTGAGTGCTCTCTTCACCGTGTCAACAATGCCATGCCTCACCGCTGCACTGTATAAAATAAACACAAACATTTTTACATCATACTGGATGTACAAAAGATACAATACAAAAAGTCTATCCTTTAAATTATTATTAGCAAGGCTTAAGGGACAGTACAGACTTTTCTGCTACAGCCTACATACATTTTAAATGTTACCCCAAAAATAAATGTACCCAATATAAACAAGCCTTACAATATATTTTATTGCATCATTTCTATGTGACGCTCTGAACATGGCAAATAATTACCATTTACTTATTTTCTATGCTTCCACCCTTCACTGTCACAACCAATTTCGATGAATTCATCTTAAATAAAAGGCAGTGAAAAGTGCCCGGTGGCATGTTAAATTCAGCAGATGTGCATTATTTAGAATATGACATACATTATATATGGAACAGGTTTCTGTCAAATGTGGCAGCGGTGGCCTAAATAGCGCAGCAAGCAGGATGAATCTTTGTGAGAAAAATGCCTCTGCCTCATTACCACAACTGAGGTGCCCATGAGCAAGGCTTTCTAACCATTAACTGCTCCAGTAGTGCTGCTCATTCACCAGCAGATCAGGCTTTGTTTGTAAAAATCCTGCATTCAAAATGTTACTTAAATAAAAGATACAGAAGTATTACCAGCTAAATATACCTAAAGTATTAAAAGTATTCATTGTGCAGCACAATGGCCCCCGGGGAAGTCATAATAACAGTAGGAGACTTTATTATTATTCATTTCTGGGTAAGCAACAACATTAAGTGGTTGTAGATCAAGGTTGAGCTTATTTTAACTACTTTATGTACTATTAATCTACAACAATGCATCATATTTTAGAATCTCTTTTAATGTAAAATATTAACCTGCAAAGTACAATATTCTTCTCTTAAGTACAATGCTTGAATAAACCTGCTAGTTATCTTCCACCATTGATTTAACTCTTTTTATATCTTGTGCTGACAGTGAAGTAATTTCTCTTTAGCACACAAACTTGTCATGTGCACCTTTACTTGTGCAAGTTTGTCCTTGGACCTCTAACGCTTCTATAAAAGACCAATCTTGCATTAAACCGTCTTCCCTCAAGATAAACAAACACTTGAGTGAACATCATGGACCTTGTTTTTCCACTTCAGCTCACCTGAGTGCGTTGACAGGCGGATTCTTGAGAGTAATCAAGCCAACAGAGCCCGAAACGCAAGAATACTGAGCCATGGAGCCTGCCGAGCAAACACTGCAAGCTATCACACTTGTTGTTCGTGTGAAGAGTGAACTTTGTAACGTCCCTCCTGCTGGCAGGACTTAACGCTACCCTTTAACACACTTTTTTTTTTTTACTCCATGAAGCCACGCGTAGTTCCTCAAACGGTCTTCCTCGTCGTCTTGGTGATTGTGTTCCAGTGTCGGTTGGTTAGCAACCACCGTTAGCAACCACCAGCGCACCCGTCTGGCCTGGAGCCGATCAGAAAACTACATTCTCTCTCTTTATCTTTCTGTTGTGTCTCTTTTAATACGCCGTTACATACATTATGTAAAAGTAGCACGTAAATAACTATCTACTAATATATATATATATGTTTTATCTTTAATATAACAATAGCCACAAATCTGTGCGGTTGTGACGTCACTGCAGCCGTTGCCATGGATCCGCATTAAAAAACGGATACGATTCCTTTCCTATTTATATTTGTTTACAATCTACAGAAACACTTGATTTGTATGAATATATATATATATATATATATATATATCACTGATATAAACATTGTATGTTGTTGGACATTGTTGCTTTTTATATATTTATATATAGTATATATTGGAAAAGCGTTCATGTCACATTCATCAGTTTACACATTATCTGACTTTTCAAACAGTTGGAAAATTACTATGTAAAAGAAAAAAATAAGTTATTTATATAAATACTTTATGTGTAAGTTCTTTACCTTGTGTTTCATTAAAAACTTGTTATTTTATATACAATTTTATTTCTTTATATTTATTCCTTTTCTTTTATTATGTGTGTTTATTGTTGTTGATATTGGTGGTTCAAAATGATCATTTTTCACTGTATCGACATATTTGTACAATGTATTGCGATATTTGTACTTCTGAAATTTGATCAATAAAAAAAAGTATAAATACCACTGCAGGGAGATTCACACAGTGCTAAAGCTCTTCCAGAGATTTCCTTACACAACATTATTTACAGTTGAACATGAAAAGAAATACATGAATAAAGAGCGAGCTGTTAAATGTGATAAAAAAATAATATAAGTCACATTATAATTTCACTCATTTATCATTAAGTTGAAGTCTTGGTCCAAATCCAGAAAACATGTTTTTGGACTTTCAGGGATTTTCATTTTATTGTTATGTACCTGTATCCATTAATGGTGGGTGGCTCTGATTTCAGCACTTCATTATGACATCCTTTTTACTTGCTGCCAGAAGTATTTCTACTAATTTCTTATCATTGCTATTCCATCCTTCAAATGAGATGTCACCCATGCACTCCCACACATACAAACACATTACTAATGTTTATTAATTGTATGCCAATAGGACGTATTTACCCAGTATATGTTTATTTTTATCTATGTTTGTTCAGCTTTGTTGTCCTAGTTTTAGCTGTATGTGAGTCTAATTGTTTGTGTACTTTTTGGCTGACAAAGCTTGTTAGTGATTCTAATTTAGTTAACAGACTACATTATTGCTGTTAACTCAAGGCAGTAATGTGACACTAAAGATGCCAGCTGTCGTTAAACTTCAAAGAAATCAGTAAAGCAGGTTTAACATGTAATCAAAAAAAAAACAAAAAAACAATTGGGGCAAGAAAGATGGGTCAGCGAGGGGAAAGGGATTAAATTAAAATGAGTGTTAAAGTTATGGTAGGCAGTGGAGACAGGAGAGAGTGGACAGGCAAGGTTAAGAATGGGGTACTGAAAATGCCCCAAAACTTTGAAAATGGTAGGAAAACACTAAACAGGCTTACGTGAGGAAGAAGAGTCAGTGGGGCCTGTGGTTTTGTACTGTAGGTTTGGGACAGATAGGGATGATGGGGAAACTGAGGGAATTAGGGGTGCAGGAATTCACATTGTAAACATTACTAAGTACGGGTGAGAGAGCACAGGTTAGGGCAATGGTTCCCAACCTGGTGGTAAGGAGGTTGCCAAAGCTTCATGGGGGGGTCGTGAGACCTTCTTGACTTTAACGCATTTAGAAAAACTTAAAAAATATACCCAGTAGGTCTATATTTCATTGTCCTGCATTAACAAAGAGTATGCAGTTATAACATGAATTGGTCAAAAAAAAAAGTAAGTTAAGTATTTATGATTGTTAAAAATGTTTATAAAAACATAATACAGACACAAAATTGTATAAAAAGCTCCTAAAAATGTCACTATTATATATTAAATATTCACATGAAATAATCTGCTTAAAATGAATTGAAACTTGCAGCATTTGTTGTATTATTATCATTGTACAGCTCATCAGTTGTTCTCTATTATTATTGTTATGTATTGAATATAACATGAAATATGTAATTTAGTAATTTACCTCAATAGAAAATTGGTCCCTTAAGGAAAAAAGCTTGGGACTGACTTACACTCCGGAGCAGAAGGTGGTGATAATGCACCAATAAGCTGGATGTAAACGTCTACCGCCATTAAACAACAAGAAGAAGAACCTTAAACCAGAAGGAGAAGAAGAACCAGCTGTTGCCATTGTTTCCTGCTGCGTTTACTGACAACCAGGTGGAGGTGAAACCGGGGTTTGTGGCGCACAATAAGTGAGGAATATGCGCTCACTTGTCGGACTAATCTGTGTTATCACTGCAGCCAGCTTGTACCTGTACTCACTGTCCCTCTACCTTCCCGCGGGACCCCGACGACGTCCTCGTCCGACCGCCGACGGGAAACATGTGGAGACATCAGAGTCCGAGCAGCCTGACAGCTCTGAAGAAGACAGCAGGTGACTGACGATATTAGCTTTTAGTCAGAGTAAATAAAGTCTATATGTTGTTATAGCCGTATAAATATATCTACTGTAGGTTAGTATTGCTCACCCAGTGTCTCCTTCATACACAGACACACAGATAACACCACAACAAGAGTAGATAGATAACAATAATGCTTTATGTTAATGGTGTGGCGTTAAATGTTCACATTGAGTCTGTGTAATAGCTACGTTACACAATTGTCTGACAGAGTAATGGATGAATGAATGAATGAATGAATATTATTTTAGCTACTCTATAAACAGAACTCTTTCTGCTCAGGCTAGACGAATTAAATTATTGGTCAACAAAGCTGTAATTAATCTTTATTTATGCATGTGACTATAGCAATGTTTTATATATGAAATAAGATAGGGCTGCAACTGTTTCATTATTAATTAATAATTTCGTTATTAATTAATAATTATTAGTTAATTCGCCATTAATTTATCTGTTAAATGAAGTGATTAAGTGATTGTTAAGGTCTCTAAATTGTGAAAATGTCCATCATAATTTCATAAAGCTTCAAACCTAAAGTTGAACAGTTTACAATAACACAGAACAAGGGAGAGATTTTGTTTGTTGCGCTAGAAAAAATACTCATTGATTATCAGAAACATTTTCTGATTATTTTTCTTCCATTTACTAATTTATTAATCAACTAGTTTTATTTCTAGTAAACACCGATGAACAAATATGAACAAACGTTTAAGTATCAACCTCCTCAAAATGCTGACTATTAGATGTATGATTTTATATTTGTTAGCAGATATACTGTGTCAATATTGACATATATGTGATTACAGTATCTTCAGTTAGTTTATTTCCCAACCCTGTGTATTCATAAAAGAAGAGCAGATGATGTAACTAACTTGAGTGCGGTTGTTCTCGCAGGTTAAAGTTCCCTTCAGACTTGGAGGAGCTGAGGGAACTGGCCGAGCTCCTGCAGTTTTACAAGACAGAGCACACTGGATATGTCCTGCTACTCTTCTGTAGTGCATATCTCTACAAGCAGTCCTTTGCCATTCCTGGATCCTCGTTCCTGGTAGGGTAAAAAAATAAATGAAAAAAGTTTTAGATGTTCTCTGTACTGATGCTGCATAACAAGGCAGAAACTGTGGACGTTGATATTTATTTTGTTGGATGTTTTAAAACATGATTAAAGCATTTTTTTATTAATTTGTCACAGCCTTTTTACACATTTGACAGGAAAACATGACAAATTGGTTTAAATTTGTCAAACAACTGTCATACCTGGTATGTAAAAAAGGCTTGCATGCTAAAAATAAAAAAAAAGGCACTTGACCTGTATGTGGCGTGCGGCTTGGATCTCTTCTTTAAAGACGCACTGTGGAGGATAAAAATATTCAGCTTGCTCAAGCAACAAAAGGATTGTCAGCCATGCTGGACTTCCCCACTTACTTTAGTTTAATCTGCACAACTGAGTGTTCAGTACAGAGAAACAGCCTCAGCCACATACACCACATGCTGGTTACAGTTATTGTCACCCAACGTCTCGCCCTTAAAACCACTGTAAGACCACAGAGTATTTCTCTCTTTTACAAGAAGAGACACAGTAGATCTGTATGTTCAGAGCTGATCGTTACACAGATGTTATTGATGTCTAATAACCGAGGCCTTCTCCACTTGTCGTTGTGCAGAACATTCTCGCAGGAGCTATATTTGGACCATATGAAGGACTGCTTCTTGCCTGTGTTCTCACCACCGTGGGCTCCACCATGTGCTACCTCCTGTCCCGGGCCTTCGGAAAACACTACATTGTTAACCTCTTCCCTGATAAAGTGTCCATGCTGCAGAGGAAGGTAGGAATTTGTGACACATGGCAAAAAAAAAATTAAGACTGTTGACTTTATCCACAAAATAAATATGCAAAATATATCTTAATACATAAAAACATAACCCCCTGTCTCAACAGCCACAACTATCAGTTACATAGAAAATGATTGTACACATACACTCAATGAAAACCACGTATCCTTGCGATTCTTCTTGTAAAATCTTTAAGGATATGTGATGTAAACCTTCACAGATTTTACCACCTCTCCTAGGATTTGTTATGGACTAATATCTCTGATTTAGTATGAAATATGACACCTATGTGAACGGAAAGTGATGCTACATACTGAGAATGAGTCAGAGACTTAATTGAATGCCTCCATTGAGATATAAAGTTATATTTTCCTGATGCGAGAGCTCTACTTTCACATGAAATTGTGTGGGTTTTTTTAAAATCTGATTCTATAACAAGATCAAATGTGATGATTCGTGTCACATTCCTGCCAGACCTGTTTTATAGCTGCCAAAGTTATCAACGTTCAACCTAATGCAACACCTCTTTGTAACTTTATTGTTGTTACTGTCATTTGACACTTTTATTACAGTATCAGAAACCAGTGTGGCAAACATTGACACAAATTACAGAAAGAAAAGTACATCTACTGTCCTTTCATAGACCATAACGTCTCATTCAACATCTCATCTTTATCTCCCAGGTCGAGGAGAACCAGGACTGTTTGTTCTTCTTTCTGCTCTTCCTGAGATTCTTTCCCATGACTCCCAACTGGTTTCTGAACATGTCTGCCCCGATTGTCAACATCCCCATCACCTTCTTCTTCTGCTCAGTCTTCATTGGTAAGTGTGTGTAGATCACCTCATTTGTGGCTTTCTGGAGTTTTCAGTAAATTATATAATGACACACACACACACACACACACACACACACAGACCATTTTCCATTTTTAGTTCCCCCAGATAAATAATGTAAACACTAAACACTGTAAACAAAGCAACAGGTGGCAATTAACAAAGCTTCAAAGTGCAGATTGCCAGACCTGTTTTTAGTTATCATTCAACCTAATGCAGCTCCTCTTTGTACCAGCATTTGTTATTCTGTGTCTCCAGATTTAAAGTATCTATTACTTTGTCCGATTTTTTACAAATTGACCCAAAAAAATGCATAAATTCAAACAAAAATACCAGAGCATTTCTCTCAATACTGCAAATAAACCCTCTTATAATGCTCTAGCTTGTTCTTGACCTTCTGTCTGCTTTTGTAGGCCTCCTGCCATACAACTTCATCTGTGTCCAGACAGGCGCCATGCTGTCTGAGGTGTCTTCGCTGGATGACTTGTTCTCCTGGGAGCGGCTGCTGCAGCTGCTGGCCATCGCCTGCATGGCTCTGCTGCCCGGCGCCCTCATCCGCCACTTCAGTCAGCGGCGTCTCAAACTGGACGTGCAGCCACAGAACGGGCTCATCCCAGATAAGAAGGTCCAGTGATTTGTTCTGGGAGTGAGTTTGTTCCCTGGTGCTTTGATGCCCCCTGTGTGGCGACTCTACAGAAAACCTTTTGTGAAAAAAAGGTTTATTTTTATCTGGAGTGCTCTACATTTCTGCAGCCACCTGGCGATGGAATTGCAGCTTTTAGAAAAATAAGGCTGGCAGTTCAGTATGGCACAGTGAGATTTGAAGCCAAGTATTTTGTGTTACCAAACACTGGTGTTTCTGTGCCATAGCATGCACAGGATATGTATATAGATGTATGAATGTACAGTAATCATACGGATTGAGTGAAGGGTTTTAAGGTAATGTTGCTCTTGCACTCGTGGCACAGTAATAGTCCTGCTTCAGTGTAAACAGCTGGTGTTTTAAGTGCCTGTCATGCAGTCAAACGTCTACCTCCAACATGGAAATGTAAATATAACAGCCTACCGCTGTTTGTAGTGGCTGGGTGGTTTAGATGATTAGGGATTGTTTGTGTTTGTGAAACACTAACTGTTTGCAGCATATATTGTACAACCTGAAGTTGTATTTTTGTTGTTTGACAATCACATTTTGCAGTTTGGAGGACAATTTGTACTATTTTTCAACGTGTTTAAATTGTGTAATTTAGAGACCAGAGTTTGACCTCAAGAGTGCTGTGTTTGGGAGTAATTTTAGGTAATGTATTAAATTACATTAGGACTTTTGTGACTAAGTGTCCATGTCTCTTTTACCTTGTCAGGATCTCTAATCAGCTGGACTTTTATCTGAAAGGGAATTTCCCGTTAATTCAGTCAGTGTGAGGCCTCTGTTAAATTGAGCCTTAATATTGATTTGAAATCTTTCTCTTTGCTGCCTCTTTTTACGGTCCATGTGTCTTTTGTACAGTAATGGTCCAACAGCATGTACCTGGCACAAAGTGTTATTTTAAAACTCTTTCTTTATGTTGGTTAATATTTAAAATGATATGTCAGCTTTCTGTTTACTTAAAGATGTAAACTCTGTAATTCCCAGTTTGGCTGGTATATTTGTGTTATGTCAGGTCACAAATGATGTGGCACCTTTTTATTTCAGAGATGAAAAAAACGTTGAAATAATAAAACAACGGTGAAGTACTGTTTTATTTTTTTCAAATATTCTTTATTGCTCAGATCCAGGTTGCTCA
This sequence comes from Dicentrarchus labrax, assembly GCF_905237075.1. Taxonomy (NCBI): domain Eukaryota; kingdom Metazoa; phylum Chordata; class Actinopteri; family Moronidae; genus Dicentrarchus; species Dicentrarchus labrax. The sequence goes on from NW_026136706.1 coordinate 13,711,733, forward strand.
GCAATACAGTTCACTCACAACTCAAAACAACAGCATGGCTGTTACCAGAAAGGCATGGATCCATGAGATGTACTAAAAATGGATCAAAGTCTGTCCAGCGCACAGTCACCGATTACCTTGAGGTGTTTGGGACCTTTTGGCCCGTGGGAAATGTAGGACTTGAGGGTTTTTACCTACTGAGGAAACAAAAGGAATCTCCCAAATGGTGAAATGCAGTTAAGAAATGGATCCATGTAAAACCACTACTGAAAGTCTAGTGCTATATGAAGTGTAGTACATACTGGATCGCCTACAACAGTCTCATGCAATGCTTTGTGTTTTCTCATTTAATAACAAGACAGGACAAAAAACACTGCTGTGGTTCTGCATACATCTGACCAGACTTTACTAAATCCTTCCTCAGCTAATCCATAACCATTTATTTTGTTTTGGATGGTTGTTGAATGCCCTCTTTTCTGTTCAGTCCCAAAGGCAGAACAAGTTTGATCAGCTTTTGTTTAATCAGACCTGGATACTCTTGTCAAACCTCCTTCTTTTGCATGTCACAGATTCTTTTATTTTGCCTTTCCGATTCCCAAATCTGTTCAAAATCCTAGCTCGGATATTTGTCAACCACAATTTAACATGTAGTATTATTGGTAGTGATCTAAAAGGAATGAATATTAAAGCAAAGAATGCCAGCTAATGCTCCAGACTACATTATTAAATCAGTGTAAATGACGAGAAAACCAGATCAACAGAAAACAAGAAAGAGGAAAAAAAAGCCTAAACTATCCAACCACCATGTGATATGACTAGCAACACAGTACACCCTCAGTGATGTGTGTAATTGTGGTTTTTCTGGTACTGAATATTAATGTCTAGCAACACCCCACAAAACCTAGAAACACCAATCCTTGGAAGTAAAATTAAAAAGGTTACTATCATCTGGACAAGTTTCAACCTCAGATTGCGGTTGGCTTACAGATGTCTCGACAACACCACAGTGAAACCGAACCAGCTGGAGGGAAACCTGCACTTAACTGTATAAAGAGCCAAAAACACAAGAGAGACAGAGGTCTGAAGAGTCCTCTGCAATGCAAGAAAAGAGCCTCAACTTCACAACTGTTCTAAAAAAAAAAGCTACTTCTGACAGTCAAACAAAACCATGACCAAACTACGATTTCCAGTGCTACTGTGAAAAGCCGTTTTCTCCACGACATACCCTACTACAGTGAAGAAGACCACCACAGGAGTCATGCGTTCGAGTAGAAGCACCGTACTGCATTTGTGTGGGTGAGGTCAGGGCATTTGAATCAGGTCTGGTAAGCTATCATCATCATCATCATCATCATCATCATAATCATCATCATCATCAGTATGAGGTACTGTACCGGCTGTGGGGAGGCTTGCTGAAACAGCCTCAGGCATTGTGTGAGTTTGATAGACCTTTTATGTTTTAATTTAGCACTGCTAGTCTGTGTTCACTGGGACAAAAAAAAAAGTATCTGCCTCATCTGATGACAAGTCTGCCCTCCAAAAAGTAAAAAAAAAAAAACAATCAGCTCTCAACAGTTAAAATAATTCCAAAGACAAACACTAACTTTCACTATCATCATACATTTATTTAATTCTTTTTTTCCCTACATCGGTTTTAGTTACTAAAGTCAGCCTTGGATTCTGAGAGGTAATTCTGAAATGTACAGCACAAAAAAAATTTAAAATAAATTCGGTAGATTTGATGAGAAAACCATTTAGAGGTCAGTTTTGAGGGAAGCTGTGACACTCTAAACATCTCCCACCATCTCTCACAACGCAGGTGCAGACTGGTAAGTGTTATAGAGAGACAGAAAACGATGCATTCATGTGTGACTCTATTGTACATGTTTACAGATATACAGTTATCTTGTCGTACACAGTGACATTTCAACGACTAGACTAGAGTTGTTCTACATTCTACACAGAAGACTAGGATTTTACACCATGTTCAAGAGTCCTGTCAGTGTATTTTTGCAGCTTCGTGTTTTTCTTCAAATCAACCCCAGAGTATGCTGTTATCAAACAGAGCTGGTAAGATTGAATTGGGTTGTTAAAAATGTTTTTGTTTTTTTTTCACAAGTGAATAAACTTCATTTTTTGTTTGTTTTTTTAAAAGTCTAAAAAAAACCAAAAAAAACCTGGAGGTACAGTTGGGAAAAACAGGAGGTACAGTTGGTTCATTTCTGTTTTCTATCAACTGACTTGTATCCTTTTCTTTCTTTTGATGGTGAAATCAGTACACAACATCCACATTCAGAACCACTTCGGGCAGGTATGTACCCCCTAGATCCTGCTCTTCATTCCTTTCTAGCAGAAAAATGGACTTGGAAATCCTTTGACGTGTATCATTAAGAGGTTGTATGGCGTCCAGGCAAAGACAGTCCAACAGAGTTGACTACGGTTTACAAAGTTTCACTAGTCGGCTGGACCTGAAGAGTTTAGAGATTTACTGTAGATCTTTTCTCTTGTTCTTTTTTTTTATTAAAAAAGAAAATTAAAAACGCTCAAAATGATCTGTTAACAAGGCATACAAAATGTGGAAAAAGGGGAAATGAAAGATTGGACTGAGGTACCCTGAAGCCTGAGGTAGATCACAATACTGACATGCGCACTGTTCACATCCTGACCAAAGTTAACGCGGTGGTTCACTTTACTGTTCTCCTATTTTTTCAGGTTTTTATTTATATTATTATTCATAGTCTAGTTTTCAAGAAAATAAACACTTCCCTTCAAAACAATATGGCAGTGTCCCACTGAGGAAAAAAAGAAAAGGACTTTGTTTTCTTTTTGTTTCTTATCAATAGCTCTCATCACAAAATAGGAAAAAAATAGATTCATAAATATTACTCTCTCTTTTTATATATATATACACACACACATGCACACACGCACACACACACACACACACGGAAGGAAGCTTTGCGTATTGGCAATAACCTTGCGTCTGGAAGATGAAGCTGATGGGTGATGTCTGAAAGGTGACAAATTAAGGCAACAAGCTTCCACGGTCTCCAAAGTAAAGCACAAAGGGGACACCGGGGACCTGCGTGTCCAGCGTGCTCGCAGGCCGGCCGGCCAGCTCGCCAAAATGTTAAACAGAAAAAAGGAAAAGTTGAAAGAAAAAGAGCGAGAGTGAGAATGACAATCTGTGTGTCTGTGCCTCTGGCCCGGCCTGCTGGACACGGCAGGGGTGATATTTCTAAAAAGGCTGCATATCGTACATTCACAGCTGTCATGCCATTTTAGAAAGCTCCCTGACAAGAGAGGGTTAAAGCCAAACGCGGCTGCGGTCACGTTTGCGGTTGTGTGTGTACCACAGGTCATACAGTGCCTCCCCCATAACCCCAAAAACCACCCCCACCCTCTAACCCCCAAAAAAACATTGCCTCATTGCCACTCCACACACCATGAGTCTGCACCCACCCACACACCCACCCCACCTTTCCCCTTTCTGGGCCCTCAGCTCACAGGTTGTGTGGGGCCTCGTGATGTCCTCATAAGGTAGAGCGTGTGTGGTGGTGCACATTCAAAATGATTGGTGCACCTTTGTTTTTTTTTTAAGACGTCAATTTTTTTGCTCTGGTCGTGAAGGAAAATGCCTCTAGAGACATCCCTTTTGATTTTTTTTAATATGTCAGGATAACAAGCATGACTGTAGATATAGTCTACGCTACAGCATGGGTGAGTGATACCAGTTTACTGGTAACATAAAATAAAATAAATCCCTCTGTGGCATTTAACCTCTGTTGAGCGAAAGTGGCAGTCAGTTCAATGTTATCAAAAGGCTACAGAAAAAAAAAGTGTTTCTCGACAACAAATATTTTTATCCTATTAAAAAAACGAAATGCCAGATGAGAGAGAGTGATGAGAAAGTGAAGCAGAAATTAGCAGAAAAGAAAGAAGAAGAAAAAAGGAAAAGTGTAGCATCAGCTATGAATGGTGAGAGACATTTCAAAGGGAAGTTATCTTTTGCGTTGGCACACACACAGGCTCATTACAAAGACTCAGAACCATTCACCATATTTACTTATAGGGGTTTTCTTTTTGATTTCAGTGGCCTATAATGTGAACAAACAAAGGAAACCGCTTTATGTGGCTGCCACAGCCCAATCAATCTCTGGAACAAGCGAAATATTAAAAACTACACCGAGCCGCACTGTCATTTTGATAGGAAAAAAAACAGTGCGTGCTCTCAGTGTGTATCAATATACTTTTCTACTCTGTATTAATACTGCTAAGGATAATCTCGCAATCTGAATATCATCTCAAACTCTGGTGAGAGAAGGTGTCCATTGTCACTCGCTCTCGTTTCTAACTCAAAATATCAATCACGATGCCTCGTATACTCTCGTGTTAATACAGTTGCTTTATCCATTTGTTAGGCCTATGTTAGTCCAACTTAAGAGATAACATTATGCAGGGCGACATACTATTTCCTGTTTGCCTTTTTAACTGCGAAGACAACAGTTTCCACCTTTCTTAAAGATTTTTTTTTGGTCTTTTTATTATATTATATCAGTACGGTTTCTCCCACTCTATCTGCTCTCACAGGGCTGGCAGTGCACACAATGCCCTCAGCCTTTGGCTCTCACTTGTTTCCCCCATAGTGAAGTTCTTTGGTTTAGATCGGTGCTGCTGGTCTGCCCTGCATGTCCCCCTTGGCCTTGGCCTTTGTCTGGGTAGGTCTCTGTCCGTTTGGGAGGGCTACATTCATTGGCTGGCGCCCGCTGAAGCCACCCCACTGGTCACTTGGAGTGGTGTGGTGACACGGCGGCGCCATGCTGGTGTTTCTGTTCCTGCTGTTTGACCTGCTGAATGATCTCCCGGATCTTCCTTTGTGCAGTCTGTTGGAGAGACACCACATGCAGCACAAGGTGTTAATTGATACATGAAAAGGTGTCCATATGAAAGTAAGTAGAATCACAATACACAAGTTTGTCTCTCCTCCCTCTTCTTACTAATGTGTTGCTTTGTTAAATGTAGCATGTTGATTGGTTAGGGAAACATTACGAGTATAGTCAGAGTTTATTTAGGTTGAACGGTGCTCACATCCGGTGCACAATTTCCTTCACTGCCGTAAACGACTGTATGATCTGTACTCACCTGCTGAAGTTAAGTAAAGTTCAAAAAGATCCCTTGTTGTGTGAAGTGTTTTCTATCCACGTACATCCAGACGTGAGCTAGGCTCTTAGCTTCTAACTTACTTCAAAAAGGTCCAAACAGGACAATATAAAGGGAAGGACCACCCAAACAAAACAAAAAAAGAAAAATCAAAAATTATTTAAGTAAACCTAAAATATGTCAAATGTATTTGAAAGATAGAAACTTGCATTTCTATGAATTGCAAAGCATCCAGAGGAGCAGGTTGGACTGTGTGGGTGGATGAACGTATGTATGCTTGTTTGTTTGTTTTTCTTTCTTTTTTCATTTATCTTCCTGTAATTAACTGTCTGTAAATAGTAGAGTTCACTCTTGGCTTTGGAAATAGAATCATGACAAAATAATCCTAACTCAAGGTCCACTTACTAACATTTGGGAGATTTCAACTCTATCACATTGTCTTCATCATCGAATGGAGCAAACCATGATATAGGCAAAAACTCCAGAAAAATATAGTGCAGTAAGTGAGCCTTGAGTTTAGTAAAAAAACTGAATCATAATACAAAAGTTTGTGTATGAGCATAGCGTCAAGATAAAACAACAAAGACTGATTAAAGAAGCAATGTTTGGAACTGCCTGGCAATCAGAAATGAATATGTTCTCATAAAAGTAAACATTAACATCGTTTTACTACAAAAACAGAACGAAAACAATTAATTTTGTCTCGTTGTTTCCTTTCAGTTAATGTACACCCATAGTTGACTCCCACAGGTGTTTTAACTTATGTTGCCTGATTAGACTGGGATGATTGACATCTTCCTCACTCCCGTTAGTGTCGTTGTGTCTGTTGGGGCGGGGCGGTTTTACACCTTAGTCAGTCTTATTAGTGACTGGAGTCCTGTGACATTTTCCACAACATAGATCAACTCACCTTAAACCTGAGCAGAGGTCCAAAATAACAACACCTGTGGCTTTTTGCCGGCCATTTAACTACATTATATTGTAAGTTTTACTTTACTTATATTGGTTGTTGTTGCACATAAACAGTTAGATAGTTATATAAAGTTAGGTCATTGGTGATAGTTTTCACATATTAAACCCCATACAGACAGTTGACTAGCCCTCTGAACTGTGTGGCTGCATACGGACAGTGCATACATTAGCTGACTGTTCATTTTCCTGTTACAGTGCGTTACAGTGAGAACAGAAATTAAAACTTGGTGATCCAGAGTGTGCAGAGCCATGACACAATGACAGGTGAGGAAGAAGATTTTCAAATGAATCAAATGAGGATTGTTGTTGTGAAATGTTCAAGTTAACCTCAGATTACTGAGCAGCATCAATATTGACATATGTTTTATTAGCACATGCGTGACTTCTCATCTACAGTTACAATTATTTGCAACTCTCTCTGCATACGCTGCCTACATCATACCCCGCTGCGTTAATAATAATAACAACAGCATCTCTTTGCAGGCCCTTAAACCTTGTTTTTTGCGTACCTGGCTGGCAAAGAAATGCCCACTGATTTTCACAAAGACCTCGTCGTTCTCGTCTGGAGTTTGGTCCCGCGGTACGATGACCTCAGCACTCGTAAGGTTCTGCAGCTCGTTTACCTGGAAAAAAAGACTCCAGAGATCATCATCTGGCTTTGAATTTCACCTCCAGCCGCTCTCACAAAACTCACTGACAGACAAAGGATCAAATTATGGTAAACTGAAACACTCACACTGATGAAACCAAGCAAACCAGGAGCTATTTGATGTACAGCAATCATGGGTGTGAAGCGTGTTTACTGATCTTTTAACTGTGTAAAAATGTTCTTATGTAGATTTACATAATAGCTGGGTAGCTTTTTAGTAAGGAGATTGTTGTTAAAGCTGTTTTTTTAGCAAGCAAATACCAAAGTCTAGGTGTGAAGTCGAAATGAAAAAATGAAAAGTCAAACAGCATTGTCTTCTTTGCTGTGACTTTTACATTTGGCCAAATTGTCTAATAAATATGGAGAAGAAAACAGTAAAAATGCTAAATTATTCAAAAAGGACAGTATAATTCACACAGTTAATGTAACATTAGTAAATCAGCATCCGCTCACCGTCTTGCCGCCTTTACCGATGACCCTGCCGGCTGCAGTTGAGGGAACCTTGATGTGTGTCTCCAGTTTGACCTCCTCCTTCGCTGTGAAGAAGTTCTCCTCTTTCAGCTTCCCAAATATCCGACCTTGGGCCTGGAATAAAGAGGAGGGAATGAGGCAAGGAGAGACTGGGGAAAATGGGGACACACAGTGATGCACTGCTGTTTACTATAACACATGACATATTAAATAATCATGATCTTTTAAAATACATTTGTGAATTTTAAATTGCAGTTTTATCCCCACAATGGTTGCATATGCACAATTTTACTGCATATTAATACACATTTTCATAGAGTTTTTACCTTAAACTGAGCCTCTGGGGTTCCAGTAATGATAACCATCCTCTCTGTAACATCTGGGTTCTCAGCTGGGGCAATCTGACACACACACACACACACACACACACACACACACACACACACACAGACAGACAGACAGACAGACAGACAGACAGACAGACAGGTAGGTTATGGAGACAAATAAGGTGAAAACATGCCAAAAAAACTGTGGTCATTCAATGCATGTGACCCCTGAATCATCTGAGAAGTCTGCAAATTCTTACAAATGAATGATTCGCCTTAGATCACGTTGGAGAATTCACTGACCAGCTGTCCCACCTCTCCAGACGCAGGGCTTGAGGGGCTTTCTGAAATGCTCAGCTCACTAGTCATCTCCTTTTTTGTTTGTTTTTGACCATAAATAACTAACATCCTCAGCGGTGGTCAATGAAGTGGGGCTGACTCAGACAGCACTTACTGCCAACCTGATGCCAACTCGCTCAATGTGAAGCTTTAAAAAAAAATAGTGATGCAGGTTTAGCTCTGTTGTGGATTCAACTGATCAGAGACGGTTTGACCACCTTTCTGCCCCTCCTGATTGAAGCGCTCTGTTGACACGCTCTATAAACTCACCTTGATGGAAGCTCCAGCGAAGTGGGCGAGTTGTTTGATGTGCTGGCCCTTCTTGCCGATCAGGGCCCCGACTGCCTGAGTTGGAATAAAGAGGTAGACAACCTCCTGCTCTTGAGCCTGTTGCTGAGGGAAGAAAAGACCACACAGAAAATATATTTCACTACACATTTAATAAACTCTACTACTGCTGGTGGCAGAGAAAAAAAAACATGCAAAACTTTTTTTAAATAGAAATTTTGATTGAACTCGTCACATACTTGAAGAGCAGCCGAAAACGATGACACCACATGCAAGGAAAGCTAAATTGAGCTCTCTTTGAGGGTTTTCTCTTTGGGTAAACATCCCGCGCTGGCTGGGTCTGAACGGAATATTTCCTATTAAGGCCGATGGTTGCCCTATGTTTTTGTTTTTCTTAGCATGGTAACACTCGTGTACTCGAGGTTTATAAAGTGAATCTTTACGAGCCACAGGACAACGCTGGGCTGAAAAGTCCCCTTCCAGAAATATTTGTGGTGTTCTGGTGACTGGGTGATGGTACGCAGGAATGCCAGACTCACTGTTTCAGCATAGACGCTGACTGAGAGGTTGTCATGGTCTGTTATTTATGTCTCCCTCTCGATTAGTCTTATATCTTCTTCTTTTTCTCTAGTACCTCCCATTCAAACCATAAGTCACTTGCAAAGAGAGACAAACGGTAACATCCAAAGCTTGAGTCCTAAGCTTCTTGTGTGCTTGAAATGCCCTCAACTATTTAAATAATTATCTAGAACCACACAAAAAACAAGAAATTAGTGGTTAAGTCTGATCACCAAGGCAACATTGGCTATAGTGCAGATTTTTAGGGAACATACTGAGTGCTGGTGGGGGATGGCACTTGCTGGAGGAACCCCGTACAGGCCACTGAGATGTGAAGAGTGACTCTGAAAGTGAAGTGACAAGCAGGCCGATCAGATGGCACACAAACACACACATTCACAGACACATGCACGTACACAACTCAAGCTCTTATTAGGGGGAATTTCAGGGCATAAACTTGCAGTGAATCACACACTAACTTTCTTGACTATGAAGCACGCAAATACATTCTCACACACTGTCTCACACCACTTTGGCTCAACCTCTTCAGGCAATGAGTGGAGACTTTGTTTTACAGACAAACTGACTCATCTCTGGAGAAGACAGGGGAATTCTGGTTGTTTCAAACTGTGTACAACACCATGCAGGAAGACCTGAGTCAACACGGTATTGTTTTTTCAAAAAGCACTTCAGGGGGAACCTGGTTTACCATGTGTTGGAAACAAATTGCTTTATCAAGTCAAAACTAATCCCTGCTGGAGATGTGCATCACTGCGCTGGGCGGGTAAAACCAACAGTGATACAGTCCTTCCAAAAGAAGCTTTTTCTAAAGTCTTTTTTCCCACCTTTTATGGTTGTGTGTGTGCAGAGGTAGTGTGTTTAAGAAAAAAGAGCGTACTCACTAAGAATGGGTTGTATCCTGCTGGTGCCACAGGGGGCACTGCCCCGCGTGGTCCAGCAGCAGGGGGCAGCACCGGCAGACCAGAGGAGAAGATGCCCAGAGCGTTCAGGTTCAAGCCTGGGATCAGGTTAGCTTGTTGCTGTGCAAAAGAAGGGAAGCAGGTTTTAGTCACAAGTTCAAAATTAGAATTAGAATTTAATTGACGCTCATCATTTTTGTTCTTAAACAATTTTCAGAATATGCTGATTTGTTTTTAAAGGAGCAAATCAGTTTAAACTGATTTAAACTTGGATTTTACGTCCTTCAGGCATCCAAAAGTTATGTCTCCTGCTGCAAGAGGACGCTGACTACTACAATTTACAGTAAATCTACTGCTAATCAGAGTGAGAAGAAGAAGAATGAAAATGACTCCTAGTAAGTACAAGTAAGTAATAGTTTTACTTGTTTTTTTTATCATAAATAAACAGCAATAATTTCCAAAGTTGTTGTAATAAAATCAGGACAAAGATCAATCTGACTGTGAATGTGGTCACAGAAATAAACCTAAATGAAATATGTCCTGCAAAATGTAAAGTGATCAAGGAATCTTTTAAATCATTAACCAAGCAAAAATACTTAACTTTTCTGGTTCCAGTTTCTCAGATATATGGTTATTCTGGTTTCTCAGATATAATATATACAAATATAAGTATTTGCGTTTTTTCTGTCTTTTCTATTATACTTAATTGAATAATCTTGTTTTGATTGTTTGAACAAAAGCAATTTGAAAATATCAACTTGCGCTCTGGGAATAGTAACAGGCATTTTTTACAACTTCATGTCAAATTATGGATTTATTTATTAAGAAAATAATCAATAGCTACAATAATAGCTGTTGCAGCCCTTGTTGTGTGAACTGTTCCTTTACTGCCACTAACTCCATTACATAAAAGTGTTACTTTTAGCTAAATAAACCATTTATAAACCACTGGACTATCTGAAAAATGCATTGTCACAATGCTGAAAACAGGGCTGTTTTTCTTAGCTCATGAAAACTTGAGGTTTTTGGAGGTCAGTTTGCTGTTGTAACGGCACGACAAAAATATTTCTCCCTCAAAGTCAAGTCAGCTATTCTGGTTTCATGGCCGTGAAGAGACACGCGGTCTCCTTTCACTTCCTTGTTCCCAGAGGGCTTTTTGTGTAATATCCACAGTGTCACGCTAGATGGCCCTCACCGCTTGCTGTAGAGGCAGCGCTCAACCCGACAGGTGCCAGAACTGCTCTGCTCTCACCAGCCAGTACAGTTTAACCGCATGCTGCGTGATACTTCTCCGTGACTATACCTGAGCCAATATTTGGACAATCAAAAATGAGAAGGAAAAAATTGGCTGCTTGTGTGAAAGTAGTAAAAAAAAAAAAGCAAACGGGAGGCTGATTGGGAATCTCCCCACGAGTGATCATCAAGAAGAGCATCATCACAGTGAATGCAGTCACTTTATCAGCTTTCATCTGCATTACTGGAATGCAATAGGGAGCATGCAGTGTGTGATGTATCACCACTATCTCTCTTCCTCTGAGGCTGACCTCTCTGCGCTGCAGAACTTGTGATGTCATCGGGGCAGTGTGAAAGAGGAGCTGGGTGAGAGAGCGCAGCCTACAGATATCAGATGGATGCTGGGAAACGCAGTGTGTTACAGCAGGAACACAGACACACAGTGGGGAAGTGAGCGTGAGTCAGAGGCTCTGTGGAACAGGCCCACGCGCACGCACGCGCACGCGCACGCACGCGCGCACACACACACACACACACACACACACACACACACACACACACACACACACACACACACACACACACGTACGCATACATGCTGTGCTCAACCAACCGACTCACTGATGAGCTATTCAGTGATGGTTTACTGTTATCCATTTACCAAGCAGACAACACACGTATTACTAATGCTGCAGGTAACGTGTACTGAATGGGGAGGCAATGTTATCCCGCCGTATATCATCACCCCTCTTCGTTGTTCACCTGTCAGTCTATGTGAGTCAACCTGAGATCACACACACAAGTTCAAGAGACCTGCAGATGGTAACCTTTAAGCTTACGTTTATAGCAGCAATATCATTCTCGTAGGCTTCCCGCAGTTTCTTCATGATCTCCGCCTCGGCTTTACAACACGCCTCCAAGCTGCCCTTCACCGTGATGGTCCTCTCAGGGTTGTAAATGGTTAAATCTTGTAACCTGCAAGGGAGATCACACACACACACACACACACACACACACACACACACACACACACACACACACACGCACACACACACGCACGCAACACACACAAAAATGAGTATATGCATATGCTACTACAAATACAGAGAAGAGGCACACTCATATTCTGCTCACATATTTTCTCAGAAAGTGGAGGTGACTGACCTAATTTTAATTGCATTTCCTGTCTTTGTGTTTATCCAACTTAAGTGTTATTAAAGGCTGCATTGTCAACATAAATAACATTAAAATGTATTGCTTAGCTAACAGGCCATTTAGTACCGCATTTCCATAAAGTTGGAGGAGACAGATTAAAAAAGCAGAATGGTTAAAAATGAAGCAGCAGAGGACGAGATAGTCTTACTTTGTTCCTTAGTTTGGGTCAAGCTCCAAAAACACTTCCCATAATGCAACTCAATAGGGTTTCACATCATATGGGATGGTTGGCAGAGATGGGAAAGATTCCCATGTTGACTTGCGTGCATTTGCGCCATGTTTGATTACAGAGCTGGTTGTGTACGAGTTAAAAATATATTATATCCATTAAATTTGGGTTTAATTACATTGAGCGACGGACTTTGGCTGACGTGAGACGTCTTTGTTTGGATTTTTGGATACTTACATGTAATTAAGTCAGATATATCAAAAAAACCTGACTTTCCCAATCATGATTAACGAGCTGGTTGACATGAAAACTGTTTAAACGTCAGACACTTATAATTACCAGCAATTACTGCTGGTGTGCCCCCTTTGAACACGTAGTTTGTATCTCTCAAGGTCAGGATGTGAATATCAGCACGTGCAAACAGCTGAAATTGATTCCTTTCTTATTATTATTTTAAGAGAAAAACTGCTGTACAAGAAGCATAAGTGTAAAACACTGCAGCAAGATATTGAGCTTGAGCTTATCATTTTGTGCAACAGCCAAATCACCACTCAAGTCTGTCTGAAATTAAAACCACAGTTACGCAAAAAGGTAAAAAACAAAAACAAAAAGTAGTTCTCTCACTGATTTTTCAGCTATAATGCTAACTTACTGCAGATTTGGTAACATGAATTTTTTTATCACCTTCACAAGACACTGATACAGCAGGTGTATAAGTGTTATTACACAAATCAAATAAGCCATCGCTCCATAAAGCAGCCTGGAAGTTGTAAAAACGATAACAACTTTGAGCCTTTGAAGAGGAATCAATCTATGCTCTCCTGAGCGTCGGTGGACGTGGGGGTCACGCTGAAAGAAGATTTCACAGAACCATCAATATTGAATGTACTGTTTGCCTCCTCTCAAAAGGACCATCTCCCATCTCTCTCTCCGTCTCTGCCTCAAGCCTCATTACGTCCTCAGAGCTCACAGAGACAGAGCAATTCATTAGCCCTCAATGAACGAAGGTTGGTGAGCACGGGCCGTTAAATGGGGTGTAACCACCACCTCTCTAATATCATGTTCTGGAGTGAAGGAGCTGTAATCACCTCTTCACATTTGTTCTCTAACAACTCAGTTAAGTGAAACCACAACCTGAGAGGCTAATGAGCACGGGTGTGGGAAGGTGTGGCAGCAGGACGTTGAAATCACTGCCTGTTATTTGTGCTTTGGTTTCAATTTGGTAATAGTCAAAACTGTCTTTTGGAAGTATAGTCGTACGAGCGCTCAAGTCAAAGGGTTTTCGAAAAAGAAGAAGAAGGTGGAAGAGGCGACTTACGAGGAGATGGTAATCTTGGTCCCTGTCTCCTCCTCAATCTTCTTCAGGTTGCGACCCTCCTTCCCAATCAGCCGGCCCACGAGGCTGTTGTGGGCGAGGATTTTCAGAGGGATGTCCTCCGTCCTACACACACACACACACACACACACACACACACACACACACACAGGTTAAGCGAGAAGATAGAAAATACGTTGTGTGAGAGTCACTGATGTAGCGTGAGGAATGTCATGGTGTGATGGGGATGAACAAGAATGTGGATAGCTGCCCAGATGGAAGTGCTGCTGTAAGCATGTGGCACAATGTTAAGACATAAGCCTTTTATTTTCTTTTAGTATGCAATGGCTCCTTTTAATTTTTTTTATTTTTTTTATTTTTTTTTACAGATCTTCATAGAATCTTTACAAGAAAAAGTTCAATTTCACACTAGTTTGGAGCAGAGTTTTTTGTCCTGGGGAACCCAAAAGTTTTTGCGTTGCCTGCTGCAAGAAGACTGTTCACTGAAGTTTACAATAAACAAGGTACTGTTGCAACAAACAGCTCAGAAAATGCTTCTGGTAATACGGGATGAAGATAAAGGGGAATGTTGAATGTTGTGCTTGAGTCCCTCTGAGCAAGTCAAAACAGTAAAACTGTAATGTTCTTCCTGGGAAGAACCATATAATTTTACAGTAATTAAAGGTCAAATAGTGACATCTGACATTTCCAGTTAATTGATTCGAATTAACTGCTAAACTAGCATAATCAGCTCAACTGAACATGCACATAAAATATGTCTACAGGCAGGCATGCAATTTAACATATATGAAGAATAAAGCTCTTAATACTAATGTTGCTTTGTCAAAGCCAATCATAAGTTGAAAAAATTTAATTAAATGTTACATCCAGTTTAACCAGAAGATGTTTAGTGTCACAGCTGAGAACTGGCAGTATTCCTCTTGCTACTGAGGGCTGATAGATTTAAAAATATAGATTGTGCAAGCTGTGTTATTTGGGTGAAGTGCAAAGTGAGTCCCATTTTCTTTTGTACTTCACAAATTATAATGATTTAAGAGAGTTAATTTCCCATGAAATGGCTCAAAACCCTGAAATGTTCTGGTGTACAGATGGGCACAAATTGAAATGGCTGTTCAATTTTGATGTTTATGTCTTTAACTTTGTCTGAAAAGCCTGGAAAAGGAGGCAAGATTAACTATTTAACTAATATTTATTCTGATTTCTCCAGTATTATATAGTGAATGGGTTTTTTCTGCCACTGAATTAGGTTTTTTTTGTAGACAATTAAGGCTTAAAGATCTGGTAGGGAGGGTTAAACGTAGTTGTATGCAATAAAAGCTTTATTTATTTATTCATTCAATCAATAATAATAATGATAAATAAATATTTAATAGGGACAAATGGAGCCCTTCTTTCTAAGAAATTTCTCTGGAAATCATTGACTGCTTTTGAACTCAAAACAAGTAAACAACTACTTTAAAATAACAGCATTAGAACAACAAATAACATAGTTCTTTCAGGACATTATTAGAATAAAAAAAAAAAGACTATTTTTTTATAATAAAAACAAAAAACAATGCAGTGTATGTGTGTATGTTTGTAGGTGGGTATTGGTACAGAAGGTCAGGGACAATTGTGGGGTATGTAAGTAAGTGTGAATTAAGGTTGGGGTGGGGTGGAGGGTAACCAGATGCTGGGGGTTTCTTTTGGGTGTGGTCACAGACTGGTGGTGGTGGTGTATGTGTGTGTGTGTGTGTGTGTGTGTGTTCGGGAGGGGCACTTTATAATCTGCAATTGTTGATCTTGAGCTGTAAAGTGAAATTAGTTTGGGGTAAAATGTGAGGCTAGGGGAGATGACAGTGTTATGGGTTTAAAGTTGGTTGGAGTGTCACTGGGCGTCATTAGAGAGATAACAGGGTGTGGGGTTCCCGTGGTGACAGGTTCATTTCTTCGGGTGTTGCACCCAGGCAGGGCAGCGTGGTGTTATTGAGTCGACATGCAGCAGAGGTGTGGACGTTATTGTGACTACTGTTTTGACAGATTAAGGTGGATCAGACCTGCCAACTGATTTCTTGTCCTTACATTACATAACATCCATTTGTCAAATGCTTTTGAATAAAGTGACTTTGCATTCAACCTCAACAGGAAGTCGAGCTAGATGACGTGAAAAATTGGAGGCACATCCTTCTGCTTTGAGCTATCTTGAGCGGTTCTTGGCTGCCATCCAGTGGTTTTTATAAATTAGAGGAAAATTTTGGTGGGATTTGGAGCGTCTGCCCACTTACTACTTGTTGTGTGGTTTATGTTTATCTCTGACTTGGGAAAAACTGGATGGAATCAAATGCAAAACCGTATATACAGCAGGATTTCTTCAGAGATTTCATGAAAATGGCTTACACGAAGATGCAGCTTGGCAGGGGGGATAAATGGATATAAATCCGTGAAAAGCTAACAAATCCAACAGAGGAAAACAGGAAGACAGGAAGTAAAGCAACACAAGACACAAGAGGAGGAAAACTACAAAATAAAACAGGAAATGAAGTCAAAGACACAGGAGGAGGACAATTACCAAAATAAAACAGGAAATAACTACAGAAAACTGACGCACAGTGCATGCTGGTGCAATTTGATTAGACTTTTACTCATTTTTTATCTATTTAAATGGAAGCAAATCTCTTTTTTTTAAATACTGCAATGGATTCAATCGAGCCCTTATATCTCCATCAACACTGACTGGGCAGCCGCACCGTCAAACAACACACTTAAAAATAAATACAGACAAATTCTGATATTATGTGTTAATGGCGGATGCTGATGCTCAGATCCAGCTGAAGCTCAAAGAGTTTAAAAGGTGCAGTGTCTCGTTAAAAGTGTCAAGCCCAATTAGACATGTTGGCCTGGTTTCTTAAATGCTAAGCTGCGATCACGTGTTAGCCTATGTGAGTGTGTCGTGTGCACTGTGTTTACTGTGTTAGTGGTCCAAGCGAGAGAATGCACAGTGAGATTAAAAGGTGTGCAGGCAGGTTAAAGGATAAGATTATAGGCCTGTGGACATTATGGCTAATCTCCCCAGTGGGAGTGTATACATGCTCTGGACAAGCACACCTGAGCGTATTTACATGCATGTTTGTGAATGTTTTGAGTATGTTGAAGCGCAGACTCACGTCTTGGTCTCATTGGCCTCCTTCTGCATGATGTCCAGGATCATGCGACAGGCGGAGGAGCAGCCCTCTGGAGTTGAGTGGATAGTGATGGGCTTTTCTGCTGCACCTGCATTTTCCTTCCGATGAATGTCCACCCTGAGAGAGGGAGGGACAGACAGAGAAATGAACACACAACACAGAGACGACAGTAGAAAGTAAAATCTATTTTTACTGCGTATTCATTCATAATAAAGTTTGAAACTGAAAAGAGAAGAAACTATTTAAGAATTGAATGTTGTTTTTCCCCAAATTAAAATATAAAGCAACAGTAAACATGTCATGAATAATTTGGGCCACTCATGTCCAAAATTTGACAATGTAAAGCTTCTATTGTGTGCTACCTTGCTTCATATCTCAGACAATTGGTCTCCAAATGCAAGCCTTGGTACAGTGCCAAAATACATAATTAATTCAAGCTTCAAAACAATTAGAGCAGAGCCGTCTGAGGAGTTAATAAAACCATGAACAAAACAAAAACTAATGTGTGAATCATCATCTTCGTCAGACTAACTTACTTGGACTGTGTCTGTTTGGTGACATTCTTGATGGTGAGGCCCTCCTTGCCGATGATGGCTCCCACAAACTGAGTAGGCACGAGCATGCGCAGGGGGAAGTCGTGTTGTCTCGCGCGTGAAGCCCCAAATTCTCCCGAGGGCCCAGGCTGAGAGGCGTCCTGGTCCCTGGACGACCGAGCCCCGCGCCGCGAGCGGGGAGCCTGGTCGGGCGGAGCAGCATCCATGTCCACAATATATGACACTTTGAAGGAGTAGTCGTCAAACTGGTGTCCTGTTAACTTCTCAATGGCTCTGTGGGGGGAAAGAGGAGGTATGAGGCATTAATAATAAATATTTGTCAATATAATAAATTGTAATTGTCAGTAAAAGGAAATAATATCTCAATATGCAGGACAACGGATGTCTCTGGTATACTTGCTTTATACCTTGTGTATCCTGCATTCCCTCTCCGCACTGGTTGTGTATGTTATAAGAAATCAACGATAAGCACGCTGCAAGCTGCATTTAAGCACATGAACATTCATGAGAGCACTTTATTAGTGAGGTAACATCAGCATCACACTCTGACTGAGCTGGCTAATTTTTAATGTTTAAAAGCCGCAGTGCGAACACACTGTTGTTTTCAGGTGATTCTTGAAAAGATTTCCATCTACACTGAAATGTCCTAACAACAGGAGGAAACTAAGAGATCATAGAGAATGTTAGAGGAGACACAAAGTTGTGAAAAACCCTGATAGTGGCTGGACAGGCTTATGCCCTTCATCACTCTTTGACGATTTGATGGAATCCCTCGTTAATTTAAGTTGATTTTATGAAGGTACATTTTTACATTTAGCCACCTTAATGTGGATTTATACTTTAATAGAATGTGTTGCCTCCTTTTCTGCCTCCTTGAGTGTCACCGTGTTTATACTGGATATTCCTGTTTTGACAATGACCCTGCTATGACCCTTGTGGATGTACTTTTTAATCCTCCAGTATGTGAACAACGCTGCTGGTGTTGTAGGAGCTTGTCTGTGAATGCACACAGGTAAAAAGCAAGTATATCACAAGTCTCGCTGTTGGCTGCATTATTGGTGCTGCTTACACTTTAGCTTCCTCCTTGGTTGCGTACGTAACATTCACCACTGCTGTTTCTGTATCAGTGTTCACTGTAAGGCAAGAGAGAGAGATAGAGAGAGAGAAACAAAACCATGAGATAAGGTAAAATAGATAAATAAATAAAAAGGTTCGTGTCACATTCACACATGCAGGTCTTTGTTGTTGCCGCAGGTGAGTCAGACACGCGTCCAGGTTCCCGTGGTGACCCAGAGAGCCACTTGTCTGTGTGAATCCATTACAGCCATCAACACACTGGCTTCCCTCCAGACCCCGCTGCTGCCTCCACAGACAGAAGCTGCTAAACACAATAGCCTCTCCGCCACTTGCACAATAACGGATTTAAGTTTGACATGACAGCCTAAAAAGAGCAAGTAATCCTTGATAAAGTGCAATGCAGTGCACAACAGAGACACACCTTGGGAAGACTTGTGGTCCTGTACTTATTATGGGTTATGGGTTGGAGGGCTGCTGGGCTTTAAAGGACTGAACTGTTGGGTGACTCTGATTCAGCATGTGCAATGGTGAAACAAACTCACAAATCTATTCATTAATTAGTTCATTGATTATTAATTTGTAACTTTTTTGTAGGAGAAGTAACTTATTGTATTTAGGCATTTTGTTGTTTTAACTCAGATCGTATAGTAAAAACAAGTTTGTGAAAACAACAATGCAAGACAGTGATAAATTATTACATTTTTGTAGGTATATGTTAAAAACCTAAGAGCTCTGTGCTGTATATGTTGACATGTTAATGCATTTAATTTTATACATTTTAAATGTTTAACTATTTCACCTATTTTTTACTTTAAGTAAAGTTTTACACCAGTAACATTACTTGTACTTGAGTGCATTCAAAGTAACTTTTAGTACAGTAATCAGTTCCCAGTTTCAGTTTCTCAGTTATGAGAATTTCTGCTTTTTCTTTTCTGCGGTGTAGTAAACAGAATATATGTGTGTGGACAAAACAAGAAATTTAATGACATTTTATAGACCAAATAATCAGTTAATTGAGAACATAATCTCCAGATTAATTGAAAATGAAAGTAATTAGTTTCAGCCCTAAAGTGAAAGACAAATACTAAAAGACAAAAAACAAACTATATAACCTGCTCATCTTATTTGTTTAAAGTCATTTTGTATGTACATAGTGTTACTGCTGTGGTGTATATAGTACACATATCCTTAACTTGTTTTATCTCATTCTACTATTTTGCTTCATTTGACAGAATAATCTTTTTCATCTCGTGGAGAGTATAACTTTCAGTGCCTGTGGAGAGCGCAACAGTGACAGTAATAGCAAGAGAGAAAGAGACACAGCACGTCTCATTGATGAAACTCCCTCTGGTCCACAAAGGCTTATGTCAGAAGAGACAACGGCATCTCTACTTTGTCAACGGCGGATCTCTGTTTGTGTAACCGCTAAATGTCAAAATGATGAGTCAACAAAGAAGCCATTGCTCTTTGATTGTGAGGACTGATGCCAAAGCCTGCTGAAAAAAACATTCAATGCAAAAAGATCTTTACAAAATTGCAAATAAACTCCCTTAGATTGTTTGGCAAGTTAACCACATGAACAAATCACCAAAATAATTGAGACAAGACAAGCGAGGTAATTGCCAATATCTTTTTTTTTTCCCAGAAGAATCTGAAAAAGTCTCTGTCAGTGAAAACAAAAACTTTCAAACCTGAGAAGGCGCAGCAGACAGCAGGTTTAGAAGGGTTAAAACCAGTGAGAGCGCCCAGCTGGCTTAGAGAGAGGGTGAGTGGGCAGAGCCTGGCATGGTGCCCGGCCCCAGCGCTCACAGCCAGCTCTGCCCCGCCTCGCCTGTCCTGCCCCGCCACCGGCAGCCTTCACCATGCCACACAAGAACATGGGACTCCTCCAAAACCTCACCCCCGTAACCAGAGCGCATGGACGGAGGCAGCGAAAAAAGTGACAGGAAGTTGGACACGGAAAGCGATTAAGACAGGGGGGGACGGATACACGAGCGGGATGTGCTCTCTGGAAGCTTTGATCATATGCTGTGCGGCTCTCATGTGATGATCGGAGAGCTGGACTGAGGGACAAAGAAGAAGAAGAAGAAGGAAGAAGAAGGAAGTGCTACTCTGGTCTCTCAGTACGGATGAAGTAGGCTGTTTTATAGCAGCTTCTGGGAAACTCTGAGTGGAGTAATTTCTCTGCTGGGTTCTCTTTTAGCACCTGTCATGACTACAGTGGGTGGTAGTTTGTCTTGGCTGGTTTTGACGCACAGAGAGACACCGTGCGTACGTGTCCGTG
Organism: Dicentrarchus labrax; assembly: GCF_905237075.1. Classification (NCBI taxonomy): domain Eukaryota; kingdom Metazoa; phylum Chordata; class Actinopteri; family Moronidae; genus Dicentrarchus; species Dicentrarchus labrax. Next base: position 13,732,424 of record NW_026136706.1, read on the forward strand.
CGCGTGTGCGTTTGTTTCTTCCTACGTCTACTACTCCTGCATATGTGTGTGTGTGCACAGCGAAAAGTTCCTAGGGATAGCTCTAGTGCTGACTACACACAAACGTATAAACAGACACACACACACACACACACACTCCATCAGACAGTGCAAAAGCCTCACCACAGGCGCCTACAGTGTCCTCCCTCATTACCACGGTGCACCTCCCCAAAACAGATGCACACGCAAAAACACGGACAGGCATAAACACACATGGACACATTACTATTGGACGTCTGCCATGTCTGCTCACTTTAATCCATACGCTGAGGCCAAGGGGACCTGTGGCAATGCACAGTGCTTATTATAGAGGCTGCATGTAATTCGAATGCCGCTCTTCCTCGGTCAAACTTATAAGACACACATGCAGACAGACAAGATGATAAAGGCTGATTTATATGCAGAGATGGGTTATGTTTAGATAATGGGTGTGTGGGATGATGGTAACGAGGAAGTCAAGTCACACAGGGAGACTTGACTCACTGGGAGGTCTCTGTGCGTGTGTTGCTAAAGAGACACATGTGCATTGAACAGTTGGAGCCAGATGATGATGAGATGTGCAGCAAAGGGGGAGAGGAGAAGAGTTCTGTACCTTGTTCCACGTTTTCTACAGTACCATACTGAGCTAGAAGGCCGTCCAAAACCTGGGGGAGAAATGAGAGAGTGTGAGGTTATAGACCCAAACTACACGAAACACTGATGCAAAACACACACACACACACACACACACACACACACACACACACACACACACACACACACACACACACACAGAGGTCTGGTATGTTCAAGTAACAATGCGGCAAATGGACATAAACTGCTTTTATCTTTGTTATTCACTGATAAAGACCAAAAAAGGAAATTGGTAGCTGTTTAAAATTAAAAAAATTTAAAAAGTAGAGCATCAGTGTACTAGTTACTTTCAACCAGTGCAAAGATTATTATTAAATTATTATTAATTAATGGTTACTAGAGGACGACACTAAAAAATATGTAAATAGGTAGATGACCACTTGATCAATAAATTAGCAACCTTTGTTTTGGTTTGGACCTTTGTTTGCCAGGCCGTGTTGAAAAACTGAAGGAAAAATTATCTAGCAAAGTTTTGTATCTGTCAAACAAAGAGATATTCTCCATTAATGTAAATATTTTCAATAGTCTGAGAGGTTTTGTGAGTTTTCACGGGGCATGCAGACAACCTATTGATCAGGCAAATTGAGTTGGCAGGCATATGACACACACACACACAGAAAAACAACCTGGACCCCAGCAAGTTTACAGATGTTGACTCACAGACACAGTGTCATTCACACATTAACAAACACTCACATAGATAAAAGCACAAAAACAGACATAAACACATGCACACAAATACTTAAGTCGACAGAGAACAGCAGTATAAAAGCTGGTGACTCATTGTCGGGAGACTGGTTTATGTGCTACCTGGTGCTTCAACTGGGCATCACGCACACGCACACACACACACACACACACACACACACACACACACACATAGACACACACATAGACACACACGTACACAGACAAACAACTGACCTCCCACTGTAGATGAGGGGGAATGTTCCGGATCTGGATCTTCCGACTCCTGCAGAGATGAGAGACACAGACGGAGTGGATTTAACAGACCTGAACCACACACTCACATACATACAAACTCACACAAACACACACACACTTGAGAGTTACAGTCATCTGTTGCTGTTTACAGAAACTTCTACGCATTGGGCGCATCAACAGCTGAGAAGCGAAGGCGTTTTGGTGACGAGGGTAAAAATGCAGAGTCAGAGCTGTATTGTGTGTAATATTAGCGTCATCTTAACTTTCAATAACTCCCACAGCTCATTAGACAGTATCACAAACTAAAGACTGTCGTAAATGTAGGTGTGTAGGTGAGGACATTTATTAGACAGCAGCTACTGACTCTCAGTCACACCCTCCTACGAGTGCTATTCTTACCACTCACACTGTGAGATGTGGAAGCGACACAAAGGACATAGAAAGATATATTTTTTTATGAAAACAAGAATAGTGACACATATATTTGATAAATCCAAACCAGTGTGATTAGAAATGATCAGAAAAAAAACAGAGCAATTTGTATCATTCATAATTTAACAATAAACACGCCCTCCAGGCTTTTGTGGGCTTTTTTTGGGATTGTTGAGGCCTAAAATGCCTGCAGCCTTTTTAAAACACTGCAATATAGTTTACAGGGTTTTTGCAACTCCAAAAATAGTTGCATTTCTTTTGTGTAATTCATTAAAAATCAACTTGTTCCAGTGACAATAAAATCGCTAGTAGTTTTGTGATGTATGGTTCAGCGTCTTGTGTGAGAGATTGCTGTGATTGGTGATTGTTTAAAAGTTTAGAACAAAGGAAAGAAAGAAAAAAAATGTATTCATTTATTCCCTCACAATGTATTAGAGTCACATTAATTAAAATTTGTATCTGTATTTTTTTGTTGCTTGTCCACCCGGCAGCTGTTTGCACCTGTTTGATTTGTAATTAACAACAAAGATGATAAAACCCCGAGACTTTGAACAAGCTTTGTACAACCACATCTTTTAGGTTTTTTTTAATCAGAATATTTCAGTCAGAGAGGACAGAAAGATAGACGTAAAAATGTACAAATGTCCAGAGCTTCCACACAGCCATCTACTCTCCAGCAAGGGTGTCAGCTGAAACAGCAAAGCCACACAAACCACCCGGTGACCACAAGCTGTTAACAACTACATTAACGTGAGAGAGTCCAGCTCCGCAATGAGAGCAGCTGATCTCAAAAGCAGAGAGGAAGACGCATTTTTAGCACACAATTAGGAGGCATTACAGGAGTGGGAGTGGAGGACAGAAGCATGGACGTGAAGTGGAGGAGGAAAGGTAACAAGAAGAGATAATGAGAGGTGGATCTGAGTTCAGGAGGACTCTCCACAGGGGAAACACAGTTCCCCGTGTAGGTTTTTGCATCTTTCTCTCCCAAAGCGTTTGGGTGCAAAACACCGCAGGTCAGAATTTCCTGTCAGCAGAGAGGAGAGGACGAGAGGACTGAGCTGGCAGCTGGACATGAATGAATGACTCTTTCTGATTGTGCTGCTCGAAAAAAAAAGAAGAGGAGAAACACAGCGTCACACCAGTTTGGGACAGCCCTCTCCTCTCCTCTCCTCTCCTCTCTATATCCATGTGAACTCCAAGAAATAATGTTAAAATATTGAGGTTTTACAGTCACATGTAAATGACATTCATATTATTCTACAAACTTAAACGATTCTGTGAACGTATGTTCCTAAATAAAACAGGAAAAATGAGTTGAGTCTGGTTTATCCTCTGTCATGAACGTCCTCCTACAGAAACAAACAGCGGACAAGAACCAGAAAAAAACAAAAAACTGACAATCCCCAGCGTGTCCTACCACACAGTGGCCTTCGAGCTTTCTGTCACTGTCGGTGGTTTAAAGCGAGTGTCTCGATGAAAGATCTCTCTTGGCAACCGGTATCCAAACGAGGGTAAACCGATAAAAAAATCAGTCTGTACCACTAAAACACATCACCTTTTTCAACGTAGTAAACAACCTCCTGCCATCCGAAAGCAGCCAATAGCAGAAAAGTGTTTTAGGCCAACTCCAAAACCTCAAAACAGCCCCAAACGCTGGCATCCCTGAGCTGCCGAATATGGAAACTAAAAGCTCCTTTCATTCGGCGTCATCTGCTTAAATAGCCTGTGAATTCTGAGGGCCTGGTTCTCTATTGTGTTTGTGCTAATTGATTTGTCAACTGTAACCTCGATGCAATGTTAGACTGTATGGCGCTGACCTGCACCACAGTCACACCATCCTCTGCACTGTTTAAAGTAAATAAGCACAATAGTGGATCCGCTGTCAGGGTGAACAGAGTTTGGTGTAAACTGTTGGCTTTCTTTATCAATATTGTTCCACTGTCTTTACGTCGCCTCAACACAAGGCTCCCTTTCAAGCAAGACTCCTGTTTATTCATTTTCTTGTCTTGTAGCTTGCACATGTTTTAAAGGCCACTTGCTTGTCTATCATTCTGAAATATGCAGGGGAAGCTCCCCGAATGGACATCTCTCGGAAAAAGTGACAGCGCCTCCCGACAGTTCTTCAAGGTCTCATTTTCAGCATGCCTGTGGCCACTAGCTAACCATAAGATCACTGCTTTCTGTCTGTCTCCAGGGTAGGGAGAGGCCCACGATACATATCACCCTGCAACATATACTATTGTCTGTTTACAGCATTTATGTCTTGCTACAAACATCCGCTGTATGACCCTTTAGGTCATAAGTGTGCTTTAAAATCAGGGAATGAGCCAGTGGTGTCGTATATATCGTCTAATATCTGTTTGTTTGCATTCAAGGTGAACCCAGCGCCCTTCCAGAGCTCCTCCTTTCCCAAAGTCCAAACTGAACTGAAGTAGAAGAAACAGACTGAAGTCAATGGTTACTTAATGTTTGTTGAATGTAACCATGCTGTCTGCTGTTGGTTTGGAGCGGCCTGCCAGGAGAAAAAAAGAAAGCCTCTCAATTTCGGACTTTAAATATCTGAGGGTGGCCATGTTCATTTGAAAAGCTAATATTTACTGCACCCACCTGCACGAGGTAAGAAACCGTATCTGTGCACATGCGTGCAAACTAATACACACATGCATGCGGAGCAGTCAGAGGAATTTTAACCTCTGAGAGGGCGGGCGGACAGCGGGGTGAGAAAGAGGGTATTCACCCTTCGCCAGGAGTTTGCAGTGTTCCTAAAGATGAACATCTGATCATCAAAGTCAAATGCTACGTTGTGTTAAAAAACTGTTTTTTCTAACCTTCTGAGATCACTTGGTTGTAACCAAGTTTAAGGAACACAAGTACAAGAATTAGTTATTAATTCTATTAGTTGATCAACAGAATATTAATCAGTAACTATTGTGATAACTAAGTAATTGCTGATGTCATTTTGCAGGCAAAATGGGCATGTGATAGTGTCAGTTTCTCAAATGTGAGAATTTGTTGCTTTTCTTGGTTTTTAAATTATAAAGCAAACTGGAATTGAAAGTTCAAATTGGTGGTCAAACAAAACAAGTCACATTTGCTGACGTTACGTAACTTCTCACTATTTTCTAATGTTTTACAGATAAAACAATTCATCAATTAATTAAGAAAATTAACAGCAGATTGATCGTTATTTGCAGCCTTAATAAGGACCAATTCCCTCCCCATGTGCACTTCTGGAGCAACATTTTATTTTTGTTTCTTTGAATATTTTCTTATGACGTAAAACAGAGAAAAAAAGACTTTTGAATAATTTCCACATCAGCTCCAACTGGACTCCACAAAACATGAGTCACAGGGCTGCATGTGGACAGAGCTGACTGAATAAAGAGCATGTGTCTGTCAGTACAGAGGCGGAGAAGTCTTTGAAATGAAACTCTCTATGGTGGAGGCAAAAGAAAAGTGGTGGGACAAGATGTCAACAACTGGAGCAGCCTGGGTAAAAATTCCACCACAAATGATAGACATAAAATTAACACAAAACATCAACACAGTCTGAAATATAGGATGCATTTGAGAAATACTGTGAGGTTTTGTGATTTATTACTGATTAAATCTAGAGATATGAATACAAACTACCACATATTATATATATATTATAATAGAAATGTCCAGCAGCATAAGATGTATTGTATTTTTTACTAAAATAAAAGTATGCAACTAAAAGTCCTCTATTCAAAACTTATGAAGTAAAAGTGCAGAATTATTGGGAACAAAATGTACTTTAAGTATCAAAGTAAAAGTATGCAAAATGGCCCCATTCAGAGTCTTAATATTATATAACTGAAATATTATTATTGGTGCATACATACACATGTAAACAGCCTTTTAATCTAAAACAATTACATAGTTTATTATAGCTGCAATCTGATCTAGCTCGTCTGTTGGATCGGATTTCTAGCCATCGTTCCCCATGCCTTGATGACCCTGTCCACTTTTGATAGATACTGACCACTGCAGACCGGGAACACCCCACAAGAGCTGCAGTCGTCTAGCCATCACAATTTGACCCCTTGTCAAAATCCTCACGCTGCCTATTTTTCCTGCTTCTAACACATCAACTTTGAGGACAAAATGTTCTCTGCTGCCCGATATAACCCACCCATTGACAGGTGCAATGATAACATATACATAAAACATGCATGTATGTATATATATATACTTAGTTACTTTCCACCACAACTTAAGCCGTGTGATGACACCTGAGCCAGTTCCATTTATGAAGAAGACCATGGCCTAAAAGGTCCGGAAGGCATTGATAATTCTGATTTTGTTACATATATGGTTCCCAAATGTCAAGAATTACTTTCCATGCTCAAACATGAGTGTTTTTAAAGGTTTTCTATTTCATATAATGTAAGAGATTTGCTGTTAAATGAAATAGAGCAATACAAGGTGTGTGTGCAGATTAATAACATATAAGTTACGTATGCAGATAAAATACAGTATAAAGTGTAGGAGAGAAGAAACTGAAATTAATTTTTCTATCTATGTTCCTAGACAACACACATGTGACACTGACAAATCTCTCACATGTTCAGTCAGTATGAGCAAGACATAATGGTTATTTAGTTTGTCATGAAGCTGATGTACTTTGTCATTTAAAAGCCCTCTGAAAAATCAGAGTCACCCATGTCATTAAGAACAGTAACACAATAAAGTCACAGTTTCTCTTTAGAGTTCCTTGAATGGGCGAAAAAAAAAACCCTTTTTTTCTTTTTTTAAAAAGAAACTCACAGAAGTGAATGATTAAACATTTCCTTCTCAGTTCAAGGATTCTGTCTAATGAGGCCTTTTAAAAGCCTTGTTTACCTTTCTCTCCCTGCTCTGTGCGGATGCCCGTGCTGTCAGAGACGGCTCACAAGGAACGCTGCTCTGTGCCCAGCGGGAGGCTCTCTCCGGACAAATAAAAAGACATCCCAAATAGCCTTTCAGTCCACCGGGCCTGTCTGGAGCAAACTGCCTCACACAACTCCCACAAACACAGTCACCTCTACTATAAAACCTCACACTTAATTTTTTTCTACATGAAAAATTCACCTGACTGATAAAGTTTTTTTTTCCTCTCCTGTCATTTCCCTCCCTGCTGTGTCCATTTAGCTGTCAGCGCCTTCACCCACTGATTCTTAGCATAAACTGTATGTACTGCCTTGCCATTGTTTCACACCAGCACACGCACATATTTGCTGCTTAATGCTGAAGATTATTGGTTCCATTTTATAAAATAGTGAGAAATATTACTGGATCAGTCTTATGCCAAAAAAAACAGGAATCTTTATTTCTCTGCCTGACAAAACTCTTTGTTCCCGCCGAAAACCTGACGACACAATAGACGCAGGAAGTTCAGAAACAGTCCAATTAAAGACTTCATATTGCGCTGAAGGTAATTGATGACTTTCAAAATGAAAGATGATCTGGCCTTCGTCACAGCCATACCATGCAGATAAAATAGGAAATGAAAACCTCTGTGGTCATAAATCACACTGGAGGCGTGTGTGATTATGCACCTATTACATGATCATATTACAAATCCAGTGATATATACTGTCTTAGCCACACTAATGTGTCTGTGTCTTTTATGTGTAGTACCCAGACATTTCAGTGCTGAGTGCAGCATAATGTGATCATCAGATAATCGGCTACATTTACAGCTACATGTGCATGTATGTGAGCTCCTGTTTCTCTCACATCATCAGTATTGTAAAGACTGTAAAGCTCTAAGCTGACAAATACGTCAGCACTGCTCTTATTACTTTACATTTATTACCGCTGATAAGCGGCCTAATTTATGCCCAGTCTAGAAGTGAAACAGCACCGTATTATATGGGTCAGTTTGGGTGGGTTGGTTGAATAGTCTGGTGGTCCTTACACACCAACCACAGATTCATCTAATCTGAATTAACCCAATTTCTAGCTTTGACCCTTAAGCTCTTAAGCGCCTAAAGGTCCTGAAATCTCAGAGAGGAAGCAACAAGTCAACAATATCCAAGAGACCCTACTGTGTGGAAGATGTCCCTCTGCTCCTCTTTTCAAACTGTGGCGGTGCTCCCACTGTGTCCCACTCTCTGTTGCTGGATTAAGACGGTGCTCAGGCCATTTCTGTGTAGTGCTCCTAAGCACTACTCTAAGGCCCATCCAATTGTTGTGGAGCAGAGATAACAGGATTTGTATGAGAGAAGTGTCTATGCATTGTTATTGTCCTTCAGCCACAAAGATTTGTTACCATTTGTCCTCCAGAAGGACAAACAAACCCTGAAGCAGTTCTTCAGCTCACATTTTACCATAAACTGTATGTAAAGGCAAGTTACATATTTCCAATAATTTCCTATAACGTTCCCAGAAAGACCTGCATCTTTATCATGGAGGAGAAATAAAGGCAGTGTTCAATATCTGATTAGTTGACTTTTGAATGAATTAAATGAATTGCAAGCATAACATATATAATTTCTTACTCAGTGCAGTCAAAGCCGGTCTGTGAAATGTGTCCAGGCTAGCAAACACTTCAACACAAAGCAACATTTCCAATAATAAATGGATAATGAATGGACATTTACTTGGGTTTCATTCGAGATCTTCTTTCAAGGACATCCCTATTCTCCCTCTAATTAATACTGTTGAGGGCAGATGCTTCAGATGGGCAATGAGAGTGAGAGCGAAACAAAGGAACAAGGTTATGTGCCGTAAATCCAAAAGGATGAACTGAAAGACACTCTGTAGAGAACGGCATGATAATTCTTCACTACAAGCGACACCTTTCACGTGCATGTAGTCATTTGATCCACTGCTGAATGTTAAAAATACTGATTATAGCAGCTTTAACTAAATTAATCATAATCTTCCTAATCACTGTAACAATGGGTGTCACAACCTAGAAACAGTGATCGTCTGTTCCAGAGGGCAAAGCAAAAGCTTCAGAGACAGTTTGTGGTTAAATAGCTCAGCTCTTGCCTGATCAGTTGTAGAGATAAAAGAGAGAAAAAAAAGCAGACAGTCCTTGGTTCATCTAAAAGAATATACTGTATTTAAATGGCCAAAGTAATAATAATTGTTAATGGTGACAGTTTGCGTCACATTCAGTTTCATTAAATCCTTTTTATTCCTCCAGGCATTAATTTGCATTCATCAGAAAAAGTAAGAAAACAAGCATTGTATCTGCCCCCCCTCCATTGTTCCCTAACCACATATTTTTCACACTGATACTGCGGAGTGAACAAAGCTGCTGCTCCACGGTGCTGCTAACCATCTCATCTCAGTGTGCAGCGCTCAGGTGCCTGCTTCTGCTTTCCCTCCCAGCCCTCGCTGGGTGAGAGCTCATCAGAATTCAGCAGGCTTACCTGCCTGCCTGTTTTTCCTCACGCATTAGTTTTCGCTGTGGCACCAAGGCAGGGGAGGCACAGGCCAAGAGGCAGGCAGGTAGACACACGCAGCTCTAAGGGAAGCCACAGCGTTTCCTGTTGACGTCTGCCTGCTCCTCGCTGTCGACACTCGCGCAGCTGCTTAATAGAAAGATGTAAATAAGGAAAGACTGCATGTTGTCTCCTCATCCATTACATGTGGCACAAAGTTCACTGGCAAAGTCTATTGGCACACAGGTAAATTTCAAGTAGATTAATATCTTCTATAGGGGAATGATTCAGTGTCACATGATGAGGATAATTACAAATGACTCAATAGATTTTCAGTGACTCAGGTGAAGCAAGTCATTCATGTTTGAGAACCATGCAGCGGGAGAGACGGCCTACAGCAGCATAATGTTAACTCAGACTATCACCTGCGTGTTTCATTTTCACTACCCGCTCAAAGCATGCATGTGTGCAGATTGCGTAATAAAAAATGAGGAAACACAATTGCGTGTAACTATTTTCAATAAGATAAGGCACATGCAGACGTTGGCTCGGAGTGTCCAAATCTATTTGCATACTGTCGCAGATATAAAATGATTTTCAGTTCTCAGGTGTAATCACCACAAATTAATTTTCAGTCAGTGCTAAAATGCCACCGGGTGCCCAGCTGACACAAAACAAATTTTCTCTCGTCATGCACACTAAGCCAAAGAAATTAGTATTTTGAAATGTTCTGCTGTTATCGCTGTGGCACAATGTATTTCTATTTAAATAAAAAACAGTTTGCTCCAACACAGCATCTGAGACCCTCATACGGCTCTGAACACGCATTCACATATTTAAAATCAAATCTGGACATTTATGTTTGGTGTAAAACACATTCTTACAGAGGCAGGAAGGGAGCTCTGAATAACAAGTCAGAACTTTACTGGAGAAGAGTCTGATGCTACTACCTGGACAATGAAGCATTACTTCTGACCAGAGGAAAAAATCTTTTCAAGATTATATGTCACTTAAACATCTAAGGAACTTCTGAATGGGGACCCTCCAAAGAACCATCAGCAGATAGAATAACACTTGTACACTGACTCGTCCCATATATTCAGGATATTTCGATCCCAGTCAGATGTTTGTCAAGTTAAAATATTTTTAAAAAGATCTGTTTTGAAATATATAAAGATACTCTAAGTTAAACATTATTAAAAATTACATTCACACCAGTCTAACTACTGGACACCAGAGTGTGTGTGTGAGTGCGCTGAAGGTTTCAAGTTTCCATATCAAACTTGTGAAAGTTGCATATTGGATTGTGATTAGTTTCCAAACTAGTTATGAAGTCACAAAATCATTCTCATATGTTAACTCAGAGTTAAGGTGAGAACAGAGAAACTTTCCCCCAGATGAAGAGATGAATGTGAAAAAGCGTTCTAGTGCCAAACTCATCCTGCACAGCGAAGCTCAAACATGGAAATGACGCCACAAATTTACATTTTGACTGGAGGGTGACTTAAAAATCAGTTACAACACACACCTACACATACACCAATAAGACCATTCAAGAGCCCTCAACCAAACACCCACAACCTCAACACATAACCGTACACAGGTTAACTCATTTGATGGACAGGGGATATTATGTGCAGTTGTGTACAGAAGTAACTTCTGCTAAACATGCAAAAGGCAGCAAGCATTCAATCAGCTGCAATTACAACATTTACATTTTAATTTATTGCTGCTAGAACCACTTCCCTAGCCACTGAGCCACAAGCGTCAGACAAATAAACACAGAGATGATTCAAGAGGACTTGCAGAGTCATGTGCCACGCTGTTCTGTCCTGTCCTGCGCACATCAAACGCCTGCCTGGCTCCTCCACAGTGCTGCTTCAGTAACTGAGGACTCCTCTGAGTCCCCGCCACAAAGCACGTAGTCAGCACTGTCACTGACAGGCACACAGCGAGCTTACAGGGACACAACTGACACGCAATCACACACACGAACACACACACAGACATAGACACACATGCATCTAACACAAGCTAATGTATAGCCAACTGGTGTGCCCACTCTTCTCTACATGCACACGCTAATGTACTTTCAGTGTCTGTCTCTCTCTCTCTCTCTCTCTCTCGCACACACACACCTCAGCGCTAAGAGCTACTGACAGGTGGATATCAGCTCATACTGCGGTGGTGCAGTGTGGATCCGCTGTTAGCTGCTCCTCATGGCTGCTTCTGTTGCTTTATGTTGAGTTGTGCAGCTTGTTCCTTAGGTCTCATCCTTTAATCTGCCGACCATAAGGTATTATACTGTGGCTGGAAGGCTGAGCCCGCCTGCCATAGGTGGAGGTCCCGGCAGAGTTAACCTGGATCAATACCGCATGCACACCACTCAACATTACGCAAGCCCTCAAACCGTTTGCCTTGTTTTCCTCTCTGTCTCGTCTACAGCCTGTCTCTCATCGCCCCTCTCTCTACCCGTCTAACTACTCCCTCCAGCTCCCTCTGGAGAGCGAGCTTTACTTGTTCACACACACACACACACACACACACACACACACACACACACACACACACACACACACACACACACACACACACACACACACACACACACACACACACACACACACTACCTCTTCTCTCTCCCCTCCCCCTGTCTGTAGGGAAGTTCCTAACAGAGAGCGAGAACATGTACAGTAACTAGCAGGAGGCAAGTGAAGATTCATCCTCTGAGAAACAGAAACACTGATGAGTCTGGTCAATAAGCAGCGTATTTCAAAAAAACACCCCTGCCAGTCACAGCTGCTATCACTGAGGAGTCCTCGCTCTCCAAACAGCGGCAGAACAAAGCTTTGGGAAACAGCGAAACACACGCTGCGTTTCTCAAGCGCAGGGTCGAGACCCAGTGCCGGGCCGGGGGACGCTGCCTGACACACGCACGTGTTTAATTAAAGCCTGTGTGTTTGCTCTGTATGTTTTTGATCACAGTGCCTCTTACAAAAGGATTCAGTTAATTTTAAAGGATATGAAAAATGTCACTTTCTTCTTTTATGTGTGTGCTTTTAAATTGATTGTTGCCTGTCTATGTTTATGTGTATTTATTTATATATTTATTTTAATCTCAACCAGACTTTTATTTGGTTAAATAAAGGGAAGATTTAATGGAAATGATGGTTGCAACGCCTGAATTTTAATCAAACTTTATCAGTTTAAGTATTTATTTAAATGGCATGAATATTAAGTAAGTATTTGGTATCCTATAGTGAAAACTAGTTCATTAATTGATTAATCAATTGGCAGAAAATGTATTGCCAACCATTTTGATAATTAAATAATTTTTCAAGCAAATAAATTGGTGGTTCCAGTTTCTCAACTATGAAGATCCGCTATTTTTGTTTTTATGTTACTGTAAATTTAATATTTTAGTTTTCTTTTGTTGATAGTCAAACAAAAGAATCTGAAGACCTCCGCTTGGGCTCTGGGAACTTGAGATCGTAATTATTCAGTTTAATTATTATTATTCACCAAATAATTCATCAATTATTCAAGAAAATAATCAGCAGCAGATAAATTGATCATTAAAATATGTATTTAAATGCCTCAGCACTCTACTTTTAATAAAGAGTCCTGATGGTTAAGATTAACGACTATGAAAAGCAATAAAAAATAACCCCAAATTACCAGTGATATATCTATCTATAAATATTTTAATTGCACTATATTGAGCTTTACATAAAATAACTTAAACATCACAAAGAATTAAAAATAAACATGCATGTAAAGGAAAAAAGAACCAGGGATGGATAAGAACAGATAAAGAGATTAAATGATTTGCAGACTAGCAATTTTACACAAGTGAGTGAAGTGTAGTAAAGTAAATAAAGTGCGGTAACCCTGATAAGCCATCAAGAGATTAACAAGGCGGTGGGATTATCTATATAGGACGCACTTGTGCGGGTTGGGGGGACAGTACAAACAGGTTTAAGGTTAAAACTGCATCAATAGGCAGTTCTGGGCAGTAGAAAGGCGGTATTATATTTACTGTCAGAGGGGGAGAGTGGAGGGAAAACAGCTCATCGCCATCACTGTTCTCCTCACCGTCGCCTGTAAAGGAGCAGTTTCTAACATTTACGGGCATCTGGCTCTATAATGGGTGGAGTCAAATGAATAAGGACCTCCAATACATTAATTAAATAGTGCTCCTTCCAAAACCTTAGATCATCTTGTATCACGTGACTCACAAGTGGCTGAAGTGGCATTATCCCTGTCAGACTTTAATCCTGCAGCTAAAATGGCTCCAAATCCTGACCTACTCTCTGAAATGAGGCAGGGGGCTTGAAAGGAAGAGATGGTTTGGATTCAGAGCTACGTGTGTGTGTGTGCGTGTGTTTCAAAAAGGAGAGGGAATGGGAAACGGTTGATTTGGATAAGGAGGGTGGTGGAGCTGGAGTTTGGAGGATGCCTGTATGCAGTGTGGGAATGTAATATGTAGACTAATTCAATTATCGGAGACGCTCACAGGGTGTCAGCCCTGATCAATATGCGATAAATACTTGAGTAAATATCCTGAGTTGACATCGATATCTCAAGTTAGGAAGCCTGAGTTCCACAGCAGAGAGGAGCGGGTGGGAATGCCGCTTGTGTGGGCAGCATTTAAAGTGAGACCAAGAAGGCGAGAGAGAATTATTGGTGATTGTGAAAAAAAGCCTTAGGGAACGGTTTGTTGTTGGTACCTCTTATATATGTGACTATAAGGCACTCAGTAGTACCAAGACGTCTGCCAAGCCGGGGCAATTCTTCAGCTCGCAAAAGCTGCAGCCTCCGTAACGGTTCATGTTTGTTTATTGTTTGATTTTCTGAAAAAATCCTACAGTATGTGAATGCAACAACAGACAAACAAAGTAGTTAAAAGAAAATCTCAAGAAATCTCAAATTCTAGAGGACAATTTTCTGAAGGATAAACAGATATGATAAAATAACCAACTGAGGCTCAGTATCAACGTATTAATAACAACGAATCACTGATTTGCTAGACAGGATGTTCAAGGGTGCAGTCCACTAATTTAACAACTATTTCCAGCCCTACTCAGGCTTACGACTCTCCTCCACACAGAAACACCAAAACAAATCTGCAAGCATTTACAGGCTTTCATCATTCCTGGCAGAAAACATACGAGGCTGAAAATCTGGCTGCTCATTCTTTAAGACAGCCACAACAACTGCTCTGAAAAGCACTGAGTCAGTGTGAAGGCCTGGCAGACCTGAGCAATTCCCAAACACAAAACGGTAATAAGATCGTTCGTCACCATTGGACCGCATCGTAGAAAAGGTTAGCATCTGCAGTGGACTGCGTTTAAAAAAAAAAAAAACCAGTGTCACGAAAAGCAAATCAGAGCTGGGTTTTGTCTGGTGGCATTTCTGTTATTTGCACTGATGTTTGATCAAATCAGAGCCCATCTGTGTACGTGTGTGGGATACGGCAGCTTTGATGATGTGCGGTGATGGGGAGGAAGAAGCGATACTGTAAATGCTCTACAAATGCCCGAGGTGGCCGTGCATCCATCAAAGGCTGCAACAACTACACTTGATGAAAGAAAGAACAAACACAAGTCCTGTTGAATTAGACTTTTCTTTAAGTGCAAACATATTTGATGCATCATCTTCGGCAGCTCCACATCTACACCACTGTCTCTTCGACATCAAACTCGCCTTTGAAGCCTGTCATTCTATATCTCTGTAATTTATTCTCCCGCAACGTCAAGCGACCGGAAACTGGGCTGCCTGGAGTCACTCCTCACACCACTTAAAACAAAACCATCTTAGCAACCATCTCTGAAATGAACTGTTGCCTCCCGCTCGGGGAATGGCAGGAACACAGAGAGACTGTACAAACACACACACACGCAATGACATGGACACATGCACACACAGACGTCTACTGTTGTCGAAGAATTCCACTAGCGGTAACCACAACTCTACTAAGAATAAACTGCCTGTTTCTGTTACACTATCTGATAGGGCGGCTCACATTCAGCTTACAGTACATAACATAGAGTTGTACACTATTTACACCCGCTCATGCTAACACATAGCCCGGTTTCGTTCTGCACTGAGACCGCTGTGCCAGGGGGAGCAGTGACATTGTGAGCTGGAGGGAGGCAGTGAGAGACAATGCACGCAATCTAGGTGGTACGCATGACATGGTACGCTGACACAAAACATGCACAAAGGGAAGTAAGAGGAGGAGGAGGAGGGTGGAGGGAAGGAAGACAAGCAGCAAATGGTGCAGTGGAAAGAGAGTGTGACTCTGTGGTGAACAGCTGCGTCTTGTGGAATTCACTACTAATGAAAATGAAAATCACCTGAACGTGAGGGTGCCGGCGTTCAGTAAACGTGGGGGGGGGGTCTGGTTGGTCTTACTATGCGTAAACACAAAACGCAAACACCCCATTAACTTTTGTAACACTCCAACAAGAATTCATGCATGGCTGCTTCAGCATCAAATATTTACTATCCTGGTGAGCTGAAGATGCCCGTGTTTTAGCCGTGAGGGTTTTTTTTTTTTTTAACAAGATCGTGCTCTGCTACAGGGGCACTCTTCAATTTTAATTGGATTTGTGTCAGCTTGTGCTTCATTTAACCTGACAGGGACTGACAATTCATCAATCAGTGTCATAATGTTGTTTGCATGTGTGAAACAGAGGTGCTGCATTGCTGGCTGGGCAAGAAGCATGTTGGCAACTGCTGACAAGACAAGATACACGTTAAAGACATATGCCCTATGAATCAATCGGCTGGTATCGTAGCAAGTTGCATGGTGGTTTTCCTCATAAAAAGAGTGTGTTGAAAATGGGAACATAATAGCTTTTAAAACCTCAGGACTGTGATAGAACATCTCATGTACAGTAGAGCAGTGCTACCGCAGCAGCTACTGCACCCGTGGGAAACCCTGACTGTTTAGTGAGACACACAGATTGAACACTTCATGATAAAATATTCAGGTCCTCTGGGGAAATATTAAACCAAGGGTCACCAAGACAACAACTATTTACAAACAGTTTTTTTTTTTTTTCATTCTGCTCATAGCCCCTGCGTGCGCAACTCTCTGCAGCGACCGCATGAATAAATGCAACCTGACGTTCGGTGTGATCAAATCAAAAGGACCCTGCAACTCTCTTCTTCTCTTTCTGTCTTTCTATTGCACTCTCACACATACATGCTCTGTCTTTCTCTCACACTGCGACTGACTGGGTATTGGCATGTGCTGGGTCACTTGGCAGGGAGGCAGATGGAGCCGTCCTACTCTCTAGCACCTGCCTGGCCCACATTACCCTACTCATCTCTGAGCTCAGCAAATGATAGTCAGGATCAAGCACAGCTGCGTAAAACAACAGGCTTCATGGCATATGACAATTGCCAAATACTAAACGCTACTTCTGATGAAACTAAAGACAAGAAGGGTTGCCACCAGTGAATTAAAACACATTTTAAAAAAGATCAATTTTCCAATTCACAAGATGAACTAAAATCATTAAAGGAATAGTTCAAAAGTTATACACTTATTTGCTTTCTTGCCAAGAGTTAGATGAGAAGATCGATACCACTTTCATGTCTGTGCACTAAATACGAAGCTACAGCCAGCAGCCGGTTCAGCTAGGAGACTAGAAAAGAGATACCCTGTCTGTATCTAAAGGTATCATGTTATTTTAGATTTACGCTAAGCTAAACTAACCAGTTACCGGTTGTAGCTCATATTTAATAGACACACAATTAGCCCTGGGGCCAGATCATACCCAAAAGACCAATTTCATATTATATAATTTAAGGTTACATCCAGTCTGGAAGTAAATGTTTAAATTTATTGCATGTTGATTTTCTACCAGTCTTCTTTTTTTAGATTTAGATTTAATGAGATTTATTTAATTGCTCAAAAAAAACACAAAGGCAGAACCACAAACAAGAGAAAGAAGCAAATTGAGATTAAAAAAAAACCTGTAGAGGCTTTTTAGAAGGAATCTCACCTCAATAAACATTATAAGCAAAACAAGGTTGCAATCATTAACACTTTAAAATATGACCAACAGACGTCTGATATATTTCTGTGCCTGAGACCTAACATCAACATCTCTTTTTAAAACTAAAAGAGAAGTTGTTGAGGAGGACAGACAGTTTTAAGACAGAAAGGAGTTTAATGTGCCTGCTTTCTGTCTCCAGCAACACAATCTCAACCAACATCACCCTACTGTGCTTAAGTGTCCCCCGTTGGACCTGGCCAGGGCCCCCAGTTGGGTCTGAGACCCCTGCTTTAGATGATTTAAACTGTGTCTGTCACATTAAAGCCATCGTCTGTAGCTGAAGAAATTCATCCTGCTCAATGTGTGTGGGGATGATCTCTTAATAACTTTTATTTTAACATTAAACTACTCGTCAGGAGGCTTGATATAAGTGGGGTAAAAACTCATTGAGGGAGTAAAATCAGATCAGTCAAGAGAAGGTTGAGGCTTGATGTGAGAATATACACAACCATTCAAACGTTTGAAATTGCCTGGCACAAAAACTCGACTGGGTACAGTCAGGTGGCTAGAGGACTATTCTGTATTTTTGAATGGACTTTCATGCTTTTAGGTGGCAGACGGTCCTCTTTACAAATAGATATTTTTTGTATGAAGGGTCTGCAGAAAAGCAGTGCAATAGTTCAACCAGAGCAACTGAAAGTCACAGTTAAATATATGGATAAGAAATCAGCAGTCATTGATAAAAGAAACTAGAAGCTTAACATAAAAATCTGTGCAGATTTAAATAAAAGCAGGTTCTTGTTTCAGTGTCAATGAAACAATAATGCCTGTAACAAGCTGTAATTAACAAGTGTGTTATGAAAACTTCTAAATTAAAATACAAGGTTAGTCTACGGTTAGAACTACTGAAAATGGATCACAGAATATCAGCTGAACGTACTACGGGCTGACAAATCACAGTATTCAATCCATCCACCGAGTACACTGCAAAGAGCGCAAAGAAAAACAAGTTGCTAAAATATTGAGAGCCCAATTGTATTGTTGTGCTTTAATAATGTTCTCAGGTCATGTACACTTTTCTGGGCTGGAAAACAAATTCAAAATGAAGGGTGCTTGGAGGAAATGGTTACAACATTCTCCCATCATGCAACACTGTGGGGAAATAAAATGGAAGTTTTAATCATTTAATTATTCTTTTTTTAGGGCCAAAACTATTTCAAATAAGTAAGTAATACATTTGGTGAATGAATAATACTGTTTCTATCTATGTTAAAATAGCCATTACTGATTGAAAGAATGAAAACCATCAATAAAACAGGTGATTCGAAACTTTCGAACGGTAGTGTACATGATTTCTGTTTCTGTGAGTCTCAAATGCACAGCCAGATATCCACCTATTTGTGAGCAGACCCATCGCAGTCTGCTGAGAGAGGAATAAAGCCACTTCAAGACACCGGCAGCCTCACACAGCAGACCAGCGAGCCTCACTGACAAGGGGAGGAAATGCTGCCCTCTATCAGAATGCTTACTCTTGCCCACACAGGAGCACACACACACACACAGAGAGAGAGAGAGAGAGAGAGAGAGAGAGAGAGAGAGAGAGAGAGAGAGAGAGAGAGAGGAAAGCATGCGTGTGGGACTTGCACATGTCTTTGACTCGGAAGTCCTTTCCATGTCTTCCTCTTCCGTCAGAGACAGTGTAAAATAGAGGAAACACAATGATAAGACTGTACTCCAGGTTGTGTTGGAGGCTCAGCTGTGCGCAGACCTTACTGTAGATGACTTGTTCTGTTTGGGGGCTTGGGGGAGGGTTTCCCAGCTTCTGTTGCATACATATGGAAAAGTATGGAAATGGCGGCTCAGAGTGGGTTTATGAATAAGAAAGGTCACAAAAGGGGCTGCGGCTGTGACATAGATGGACAGCCCACTCTGCAGTTTTCTCTGCCGCACTTGTGGAAAGAAAATGAGCACTTGAGGGTTTCAATAAAGCGATAGCTTTACACAGGCATTTTTATTGAGGCACCTTACTAGGCTATGTATTTGCTGTCATATAAAGTCAGCACTCTGACCACTGCACCGCCCATAGCGTGAGCCACCAACACACGGCTGGACTGCCGACCGGGGCTTGCAGCTATAACCGGTAGGCAGTCTCCACTCTCCTGGGAAATGGGTGGAAATTACAGGGTCCCCAAACTGACAGCAGTTCATAACAAATTTAAGCTGTAATCATAGGATTGTGACAGTAATATCGAAAGATATTATAATGATCACTTGTAGGCAGAATCTCAGGGTGTCTCGTGCAGTAAACCCAACTTTTTTGTTATTTAGTTTTTCTTGCAGCTTGCGCGGTGTTCTGTACACTGGAGGACTTTGGGTTCATTTTCTGAAAGCCTCCATCATTCGAGCTCTCTTCCTATAACTAAGCAAAACACTCAAAACTGGTTCCCATGGCAACGTAGAGAACCTAACCTGGAACAGTTGGAAGTGAACACAGCACAACCTGTAAACACACATGGACACACATATTCACAAGCACAATGGCACTGTTTTCTCTCCTACATCAAGATGCTGTAATTGTCAGAAGACTGTATCTTTGCTGCTTCACAGAGAGCTGACATAAAAAAACAAAACATATATCAAAAGAAATTCCCACTATTTGGAAGAGGTGGTGTATACAAGGCAATCCATGTATATTATTTCACTATTAAACCCTATCTGGATGTTCCTAGAACCACATGCACTGTATACATAATTACACAGACTCATGTTGGCATATGATGCTAAAACAGGTGATTTTTTTAATTAAATTTTATTTTGTGTGGGGAAAAAACAGCTTTTTTTCCAAAAAGAAAATAGTGTCTGCTTGGAATTGAAAGCTTGGTTCAACCAAATTATCTTGCTGCTCCCTACCTGTGACTTACCAGGCAAGATTCCCCTGACTGACACTCCCCTTCACACACGGTAACTCTCACAAAGGGCTAGTGGAGAAACGGAGTCTGACGGTAGCTGCTCATGGCTGGTTAGCTCCATCTCTGCATAGCTGTGCACACTGAGCTGTCAGTCTCCCCCCGTGTCCCCTGACCCTCCACGTCACACCCTACGTAGCCACGAGGTAATGCCTCCTACCGCTGTTGCCCCCTAACTCCTCTGCTGCAGTTTTAAATATGCTGGAAGAGAGGGCTCTAGCAGAAATTGAGGATGTAGTTACCCTTTAGGCTTACTTTGGACAAGGTTACATTACGGAAGTTCAGTAAAACACCAACATTTCAAGTTACTGCAACTGAAAACAGTTTCATTACAAACATGAGGTCAAGCAGGGCCCTGCCTTAATCGCACTGTGTCTGCCCATTGGAGCACTGAGTCACAGTTAAAGCCCTGGTTCTCGGCAATAATAAAATGTACATTATTAATAGTAACATTGTTTGTTTAGTGTAATAAATTAATACCAAATAAAAGTCCTAATGTGAAACAATAGCAGTAAATTACTGCTACTCGACAGATAATGAGAAAAAGGGTCCATTGACTCAGACACAAATTGTTTGGTCATTTTGCATCTTTTTGTAGTCATTTTGTGTCTTTGTGGTCGTTACTGACTGAAACTGTCTGTGGTTGTTTTTTGTCTCTGTCATTGTTGTCTCTTTATGGTTGTTTTGTGTCTGTGGCTGTTTTGCATTTCTGAGCAGTGATTTTGTGTTGCCTTGTTGTGACTTTATGCTTTGTTGCAGGCATTTGATTGGCTTTCCAACAAGAACTAGCCCGTTCAGTAATCCATCCATGATACTACTAAGCCAACTACCTATCACCTTCTGACTCTGGTAGGTGGGCCCCAAGGGGAGGGGGGCAATAAGGTTTGAGGGGTGGCCAGTGCCACCTCCGGCTACCCCCAAGGCCCCACCTCTGGCTGTAACATTAAAAGTAAGATAAGGGACTGAGAAATGCACGAGGGGCAAAGGTCCGACAGAAGGGATTAAGAAGACCATTTGACCTGGGTGAAGCTTCAGGCCAACAGCATTCCCAGCTCAAGGCTTAGTCACAGAGCCTCTTCGTGAGCCTCGATCCCTACCACTCGACCCACTTGCATAGGATTGGCTGCATGTCAGTGTTATGGCCCCTGGCTCACTCTGATTGGCTGTTGGGAGTTTTCGCCATATTCATTTCACCTGTTCAAGACCCATCAGAGCTTTAAAAGTTCCAGCAGGGGCAGTGGGGTTATATGGTGTTGAAATGGGACAAGGACGGGGTCTGCCTGTGTGAGAAATGCCACCTGCTATGCGCCTCAGCTGCCGAACCTTCCATGGAGACCACACCCTGGGGTGCCCACTGGGAGCACTGGCACACGGAGGGGTGAGAAACACTTAAGTTTACATCCAGCATGTAGCTTTCATCAGGGATTCACCACAGCTTTTCTGTTTCTCCAGTGTCTGTCTCGAGCTGTGTATGAACATAAATATATATATATGTATGTCCATAAACCCCACCACTTTAAACATGCTGCAAACACATAAAAGGGGACAGACTGAGCAACAGAGGGACATATAAAATGAAGGAGAGACAGAGCAGCTGTTACATCTTCAAATTACTTGCCCCAAAAAGGAACTGTACAAACTGCACTACTCATAATCAAGGTTTACAATTCATTAAATATTCACACGCAGCACATTTAAGATTCCAGAAATTCATCAAACCCTGCTTAGCAAAACAGCATCCTCAAACATCTGCTCAAAACAACTGTTTTTGGTTGGTCTATACCGGTAGAGGATTGTTATGGTTGTCACACTTTAATTTTGTACAAACAGCAAACTAAGAGTTGTCTAATACACACCTGGTAGACAGGTGTGTGAGGAAAGGAAATCAGGCAAATGAAAACGCTGCTGTTGAAATATATTTTGGTCTATATATGAAACAATGTTTTTAACAAGCTATTCTTAACTATAAAATCAACTTTTTCTTACATTTTTAACCAACAGAAGCCAATGAGAAAACATCATCAGTGACACATTCTCTTGCAGACAGAAGACTCAGCGACTCAGTTCAAGGAGACTTTATGCCTCTCATCTCTAATCAATGAGGGTTTATTTTACTTCTACCACAGCCCGTCTCTCCGTTACTCTCATTATTCAATAATAAGAACTAGTGAGAGATAATGTGTAATGGTGAGGTCACAAATAATAACAGGCAGAAGAAGAAGGCGCCCCATTCATCTCCCGCTGGATGAATGGTGGTTCTCAAGTCAGACTCCTATGTGTCACTGACTAAACACAACGCTACTCCAGTCACTTTCCCTCACGTGAAACCATCCACTCCTGTTTTACTTTTCTCATCTCCAGTATATTTCAGTGGTTTCGTATTTACAGAAAAATGCAGTCCTCCCCATCCCGGCCACACCTTCCACACCTCCTCATTGCTGCTCCTGAGAGTCATCTGTCTGGTTACTTAACTCCTGGTTGTAATGAGTGTAACGCTGCAGCAACATATTAGTCATACAACAGGTTGGAGAGGAATGTGAATGACAGCTTACCACGAAGTGAATATCTACAGTTGCTGCTGCTGTGATACACATGCAAGTGTCTGTTTAAAAAAAAAGAAAAGAAAAAGAAGATTCCAACTCTCGGGGAGCTTTAACAGCGATCCCACAGCTCTGATACACACACACAATGAATTTACAATGCTCTCACATCTTATCTCGCCGCTCCCTTAAGCTATATACTCTGTTGCACTAGCAAGTCTGTTATCACTTCAGGAGTAAAATACACTACTCCACTTTCATGAAAAAGTTAATAATTGCTATACAAATTTAGCAGCGTTAGGAGAGGGGCTGAAATATAAATGCAGTGGCTTGAACACACTCGAATTAAAAGCCTTTAGCTAATACATGACAAGTTTATAGTAATTATTTCTGGAAGTGCTAATGAAGAACTATGTCATTTGGCATTATTTTTTCACACCTCATGAGCAGGGGCCCAGTCAAAGCTAAATTGTTCTACAACATGAAGAATAATCGCTTCTTCACCCTTCATGCATAAAAAGCCCAAGACAGACCAACCGTAGGTTAAAAAGACACCAAAGAAATGGTCTTTAAGGCAGAAAATGAGCATAGTGGAGGGACAACCTGGACATCAACTCCCAGAACAGATCACACTGTGCAATCCCTCCTCACAGACAGGTGAGGGGAGACATGAGGTGCCAGGAGGAGGGTGCAGTGGATGTGGCTTTAGAGGGGAGCAGTGCATCACCTCCTGCTATCACTCCGGACAAAACCGGAGACTGAATTGGAGAGCTTCCCCTGCACCCAGGATCAACTGGGGAGTATTAATGGATTCAGAGTGGATCAACTGATGGCTATAGTATTTCACTGTTGTGACTCAGTGTGCACTGACAACCCAACACACACATCTGCATGTGCACCACTGTGGTGCAATGCAGATGTTTACACCCAAGTCCTGGTTTGTATGCTTTTTGCACAGAAAAAAGGTCTTGTGATCAATGTAGTTTTTATCAAACAACATTAAGCTGCAAATTTAGATTTATACAAAGAGGCACTCAAACAGTTCAACCTGAGTTTATTGTGACACAGCCTAATGAAGTGTAACACAAGAGTTAGCACTCAATCACAAATTCATCGCCTGTTTATTTGAGCACATTTTCACTCAAGGTTAAGTCAAAGGTGTAGAGAGATAATTAGCAGGAGGAAAGTCAGGGTTTCTCACTATACAGGCAAGTAAACAAACCCCTATACCTCTTTTTTTCAGGAAGACAGCTTTAAATGTGTTTATCTCACAACAACAAGCAAGAGATCACGTTAGTCGCTCTGTCCACACCTTCACCATCTATTTGATAGTCAAACAACACTGCATACTATTCATGTAGCACCAATATCAATTATCACCAAGGCACACTCTGTTTGCTCGTGTGTTGCACGAGCGGAGAGTGAAGCCACATGCTTTATCTAACAAAGAAACTTAACAAGGATGAGAAAAATAGTTTTCTGATTTCTGCTAGCAAAATAAGACACCATTAAAAAAATACATTAACAAATTGCAAGAAAGATATTTAGGTTTGAGTGAACAAACTTAATTCTCTTATCAAACTAATTCCTGTTCTTCCAATCAAATTTAGACAATATAAATTAAAGAATTATTAATAATCATTCTACATAAATCTATTTATTTTCTCTGATCTTTCATAAGTTTTGTTTGTTTTGATTATTTCACCATCAAATGATTTAACGGTTTCTATTTTAAAACTACAATTACATAACAAGCTCAGGTGATATTAATAATTAAATAACATGTGTCAGAAAAATGTGTTGCTCGCTAATTGAAAAATAGTTAATTAATTTAAAATGACAGTTGTCTCAGCACTTAAATCCAGGATAAATTAATTTCAAGTAACTTACATTATTATAACACTGATCAAATCTATCATTTTAATAAAAATAACCTTAATAATTACTAAAACTCT